>NC_041367.1:8284310-8593477 GCF_900634415.1 Cottoperca gobio | reverse complement strand
GCAAAGCAATGTAATGAGCGAATTTTTGCACATTCTGTAATTACAAAAAAACTTCTTTGTAAAGAAATCTCACAGAGGGAAATGTACACAACAAGGTATATTCTTTCAAATGAATGCTCAAATTTAGAAACAATTTCAGCCGTATCATGCAGTATCATTAATGTACACCTTCAGTAAAATGTTTATAAATTATAGATTTTTATAGATACTGTACCTTCTCGACACAAGCATGGAAGTTAAAGACCTCAGCCTTTTGCACCAGAGTGAACAGGAATGGGTAGCGGCAGAGAATGGCGGGTATTTGGTCCTCATCCTTTAAGACAATAATGGATGATTTACCAAGAAATAATTTCAGCAATAAGCACACCAACCACAAAATTATAAGTATTTTGTGCAAAAGGACAGATTGTTCTTCTGAAAAACAGCAATATTGTGTATTTGGTACGGCATGTTTTTACCTCCTCTTTAGAAAATGTATACCAAAGAGTGACGTCTCCGTACAGCCGCATATTCTCACTGATTTCCTCTACGTAAAAGGTGCTCGGTGGGACTTTGTAAGACTTTCCGGCTTTGTTTGCCTGTGAAAAAAACAATTCATTTTGAAAAGAACACTACATAGCAAACATATTTTCATTCAGTAAGGTATTAAACAAAATGCCAGGCCTTCATGGTAGTCAGGCAAGACATAATCTTGAGCTCTGGTAACATGTGATGGGACTTCATTTTGAAAATCATGTTTAATCCCAAATGAAAAAATAAACCCACGGATGATTGAAATAAAGACACCCAGCACTGACTTTGTAGAGTAGCTTGAGGACCTCCAGCAGGTATTTGACTCCTGGGTTGTGAGATTCCAAGAGGCCATTTTTCAGCATGAAGGCCAGGGCCTTTTTGAACACCAAGATGTGCTTCATTAGTATGACGGGTGTCAGGGAAGACCACCAGCGTCCTGAGAACAAAATACAATGTAGGACTTATATAAGTACGGTGGCCCTGAGAGCTCAACTCACTGGTTTTGCTAATATGTGCTAATATATGCTAATAAATATAACTTATCACTTAAATTCAGTAATATATTAGTATTCAGCATGTCAAAATGCAATTTATTCTGACTTGTTTTAAACAATTAAACAATTTATTTTCGACCTTGAACCTTTTTTGGATCATTACATCTCCCTAAACGTGTAACAAGGAGACTTTGGACAAAATGTAAAGTTTACTGTAGTTGTTTACTTAGTGTTTTCAGAGTCTTCTCATGCAGATTTGCAATAATGACAGCCAACGGCAACGCCCCGTTCATGACGTTAGAGTCCTCTTGGAGAAGGGGACACGTCAGCAGAATCAGGAAGATTTCTGGTGATTTTAGGACAGCGCTTGAATTAGATATCAGGAGTTGAAGATTTACCTGCATGGAACAGAGATGTATGATAAATGTCAATGTTCGCAAAGCATGCATTCGTTAAATTCGTAAATAAATAAAGCAGTGGCTACTATACAAACCACATCACCAGTTTTCTTATTCAGTCAATGTATGTCTCAAGCAAAAGAACAAATGATCACAGTGACGCATGACAATAATTGAAAGGGCGTTCTTAACTGATTGTTTGATCCATGGTATTGCCAGCAGCTGGTCGAAAGCTTGGCTCGCTGCATCGAGGTCCACGGTTAAGGCACCTGCTTCTGATGGAGGCCCACTGATAGCAAACACAAATCATTAAAAACAAAGTGGCAGTACCAGTTGGTGTATATGGCATTCAGGTGATCTTTTAATTCTGAAGCTGAACATTATAACTGATTTTTCTGCTGAACAGTTAGACGATAGAAAAAGGACTCACTCAGCTTTGGTGAAACTTGCAACAAGACTTGTACTTGTCTGAAACAGCGAAGATATTTCTCTGTCGAATAAAAAAGAAAAAGGGGAGAGACTTTACAAACACTGTAGCTACTGCGTGATGAATGATATTTTATATGTGCAGCTACATAACTTGATACAATTATGAAAAAAAGACCTCTTCGCCTCGACGTTGCCGAGTCTCATTGACAGCCATTTTTGCAGTTTTGTCTCATCAAGACGTCCCGTTATCTGTCCTCGGTCCAAACTCTTAAAAGAAAGACATTAGATTCAACTTTAGAGCTTTTGATACAAAGGGTCCATTAAATCAAGGTACAAAAATGTTTAAGAACAATGGGCATGAATGTTTTCTTATTTATCTCCTGTTCTTACACGCAGCACTATGAAGAAAATAAGAAAATCCTACTTTTTCATGAAATCTGAGTATGTCGATGAATAGCGTTTATTTTTAACTTGGATACGTGTGCCAGACTTAAGTGCCGTGTGCAAACAACAAACCAACAAGCCCCTGACATTTGACAGGTAACTCAGACAAACGAAAAATGAAGAAAGAAAAGGAAAGGAAAGGAAATTAAATGCCACCTGGGGGTGAAAAGTTGGATTCATGGTGAAAGTTAATATTGCAGACTTATGAAAATTATATCATATCATAACACCAATAAGTCATTGTGGCAGTGGGGTGTGGCTAGGGCGCCGGCTGCTGTGGAGAGACAGGAGTGTCCCAGCTGGAGGCCAGACAGCTGAACAGGGACATGACAGAGGAGGTAGCTGCGCAGAGCCCGCTAGGGCTGATCCTCCAGCGTCTGGCGGCCATGCACGAGGGCACCGCGGCCCTCCAGCAACAGCAGAGCCAGACGCTCGTAGACCTGGCGGCGTACCAGAAGGCGGACCGAGACCTCCTGCAGGGAATGCTCCGATCATCGGCTGCCCCGGAGGTTGAGTCGGGAGGCGGGCCAGCCCAGCTCCCGCGGGTTGCAGTGCAGAAGATGACGGCGGAGGACGACCCCGAGGCCTTCCTGGACATCTTCGTGGGCACGGCAGAGGCGTGCGGGTGGCCGCAGGCTGAGTGGGGGATACGTCTGCTCCCCCTGCTGTCCGGGGAAGCCCAGCGGGCCGCCCATACCCTGTCTGCGACCTCCAGATACGACTACAACCAGCTCCGGAGGGCGATCCTGGACCGGTTGGGCAGCACACCAGAGGGACATCGCCGCCGGCTCCGGAGCCTGCCCTTCGCCTTCGCCCAGCAGCTCCTCGACTCGGTTAGGCGCTGGCTCCAGCCGGGAGTCAACTCCGTGGAGGACATCGTCGGGCAGGTGGCCCTTGCGCCGTCAGACTCGCGGAGGACCACCTCTCCCTGCCCCGGCGGAGCCTGGGGGCAGAAGCCCAGGCCATCTCTCCTCCACAGCTCCGGCCCGTTCCAGCCCCGAGGAGGTTCCGGCCTGCCGTGGGGGCCGCTGGCCCTGGCGCTACGCCATCCTCCGGGGGTCCTACCTACACCCCTGGGACAGCTGGACCCCAGTCGCTCCCTAACCCCCAGTTTCCTTTGTTTTCCCCTCCACAGGACCCAGCCTACGCGTCTGGTCGCCTGGCACCGCAGAGGGCTCCTCAAATGTCAGGGCTGGGGTGCTGGCGGTGCGGCAAGCTCGGCCACACCCGGCGGGACTGTCCAGTCATGGAGGTGGGGCAGCTGGTCCGGATTGTGGCACCGCCAGACTCCTCCCCCGGTCCGGAAGGGATGTACCGTGTACCGGTATGTATACAGGGGGGTATTCACCAAGCTCTGTGGGACTCGGGATGTACGCAGACCATGGTCCACCAGCGCTTGGTTCGGCCCGGGGCATTGCTGGAGGCGTCGTGGGTGAAGGTGAGGTGTGTGCATGGGGATATTCACGAGTACCCGGTGGTGACCCTGGTAATTTCATTTAAGGGGAAAAAGCATAGAGTTAAGGCTGGAGTTAGTACTCGCCTCACGCACCCCCTGATACTGGGAACGAATTGGCCGGGGTTTGACAAGATAGCGGGGAAGACTGGGGGGTGCGTTCACGGGCGGTAGGGAAATGTGAGTTGTGTGCGGTGTTCAATGGGGAGACGGAGGTGGCGAACGCCGGGGAGGGGAGGCTGGAGGAGGCTTGTGATGAGCTTCCACCGTTACGTCCGGTGGAGGACTTTCCCCTCGAGCAGTCTCGAGATAACACCCTCCGTCACGCGTTCGAGCAAGTAGTGTGTGTGGATGGTTCCCCACTACACCCGAACGTCGCAATGACACACCCCCACTTCTCGGTGATTAGGGACAAACTGTACCGTGTGAGCCGTGACACACAGACAGGAGAGTTAAATACCCAGTTGTTGGTTCCGAAAAGCCGCCGGGAAACGGTTTTCCAGGCGGCTCATCATAACCCCATGTCCGGTCATCTCGGGTACGACAAGTCACTCAACCGGATCATGGCCCGATTCTAATGGCCTGGCATTCGCGCGGACGTGAAGCGGTGGTGTGCGTCCTGCCGTGAATGTCAGCTGGTTAACCCGCCGGCCACTCCAAGAGCGCCGTTGCGCCCATTGCCATTAATTGAGGTGCCGTTCGACAGAATTGGTATGGACCTCATCGGGCCATTAGACCGGAGCGCACGGGGATATCGCTTTGTGTTGGTCCTAGTGGATTACGCAACGCGATATCCGGAAGCAGTGCCGCTGCGTAACATCTCGGCAAAGAGTGTGGCGCAGGCACTGTTCCTGGTTATCTCCCGAGTTGGGATCCCGAAAGAGATCTTGACTGACCAGGGCACATCCTTTATGTCACGCACTTTACGCGAGCTGTACGGGCTACTCGGCGTCCGCTCCATTAGGACTAGTGCACTTGGGTGGCGGGCAGGTGCGGCCTCAGCTGGAAAAGACTGCCGCCATTTCCGCCTGCTCGGCACCTAAGACGAAAAAAGAGGTCAGGAGGTTTATGGGGCTGGCCGGCTACTATCGTCGGTTCATTCCGGGGTTCGCAGAGCTGACCTGCCCCTTGACCGACCTGACCCGAAAGGGTGCTTCAGATCCGGTCCAGTGGACGGAGCCGTGCCAGCGGGCGTTTGAGAGGGTAAAGAAAGCCCTCTGTGGGGAGCCACTACTGTTCTCTCCTAACTTTGCTCTCCCTTTTGTTTTGCAGACCGACGCCTCGAACAGCGGAGTGGGAGCCGTTCTGTCCCAGGAGGTGGAGGGGGTCGACCGCCCCGTACTGTACATTAGCCGGAAGCTGGCTCAGCGGGAGGTGAACTACAGTACGGTGGAGAAAGAATGCCTCGCCATACGGTGGGCGGTCGACGCCCTGCGTTATTACCTCCTGGGGCGCTCTTTCACTCTTTGGTCGGACCATGCCCCGCTCCAGTGGCTCCACCGCATGAAGGATGCCAACGCCCGGATCACCCGTTGGTATCTGGCGTTGCAACCGTTCAACTTCAAGGTGATCCACAGGCCGGGTAACCGGATGGTTGTGGCTGATTTCCTCTCCCGCTCGGCGGAGGGGGAGTTAGCTTGCGGCCGGCGGGCTCCTGGCCTGAGTCGGGCGGTGGGGGTGTGTGGCAGTGGGGTGTGGTTAGGGCGCCGGCTGCTGTGGAGAGACATGAGTGTCCCAGCTGGAGGCCAGACAGCTGAACGGAATCAGGTAATCAGTCACATAATAAATGCACGGTGATGGCCTGGTTCTGTTCTCTTGCAGTAGGCTGGGTTCGAGACTAGAGGAGACGCTTCTGCAGCCACGACGCAGAGCAGCCTGGAGAGCAGCGGACAGCAGAGCAGCCTGGAGAGCAGCGGACAGCAGAGCGACCGACAGGAGAGCGACCTGTGTCAGCTGTGCCTGTTTATAAACCCTACCTGTGTGAGAATAAAGCGTGTGTTTGACACTACCACTCCTCTTTGTCATAACTATCCCTAACTGTGGACAAGAGGGTCCACAGTCATCTATTTGCAGCAGCACCTTAATCCTCCTGCATACCCACAGAACTGTTGTGCAGTATGCACGGGGCCCAGTGAGTCTTTAAATAGGTGAACACATTACCTGTGTTGGTGAAGTGTAGGTGAAGTTTGTATTCCACCCAGCGGATATTTTCAAGTCTGCGTAAACAAATTAAAAAACGCGTTTAAACTTTTACACCACATTTAAAACATTGTTCATTTTCAAATTAATATATATATATTGCCAGCTACCGAGTGCGGTGCAGAGCGCCAGCGATCAGCTAGCCTGTGGGACACAAACATTAACTCACATGCACTAATATGCCAGGCGGCCGGCTGCACAGAGATTATTGCATCACAACAGCGTCACTTCATTCTCTGCTCAGGACGACGTTACTCCAATACTGAATATCTTTGCAAAGCAAATAGTTGTTTGCTGCTATATTAATTCTCTGAATTTGGAATTTAGAACGCCACACAGCTGAACACAATAATGATTTGATTTATTTCTTTGTTTGAAAATACTAAACACCACACCGCCCATACAAACATACCCTTGGGTACGGCTGCTGCATCTTCCGTGGTCCATGGAAGTTGTACCAGAGTGGGAGTCAGACTATCTTCTGGTCGTCCAGTCCCAATTTGACCTTTGGCCCCATCGCCAAAAGCCCACAGCTGGCCAGAGGAGCTCAAAACCAGAGTGTGACGTCTGGGACACAAGAAACAATTGTGATTGTGAATGTAATCAAACGTAATATGATGTTATTGAAGTATTTCATAAAGTAAAAATGTAATTTTAACTAGATGTGTCAAGCTAGATAAACATGATTTTATGATTGTGTCACCCTAAAATGCCAAAACGAATTAAGACTTTCTTAAATTAAAACACAGTTTCAGTGTTCAACATAAGCACCCTGCCAGTTCTTACCTGCCACATGAAATCTGGGAGGCGGGTCCGTCCACACCGTCGAGCAGTCTGGGTATCAATTCATTAGCAGAGGAGTTGTGACCGAGCCGACCGTGTCTTCCCTCTCCAAAAGTGAAAACCTTGCCATCCTAGAAATCAAAGCATCGCATAATATCATAAGTAGCGACGTCTTAATACTGTAATTATCTTTACAGTGTGATTAATGATCGGCTGAAGTCAAAGGATTTAGTACCTTTGTCAACACGGCAGAGTGTGCCTCTCCACAGCTTATGAAGGAGACACCCAGAGGTCTGAGGGCAGGTACCATACAGATGTTGAACCTGCCTGTTAAAGATGATAAGAAATGGAAAAAAAAGATGCTTATTTCAAATGATGATATATTTGAGCTGATAAAATGTAGGAAATCTTTAAAAAAGGGCTGGTTAGATATCTGCATTGCTGCTGATGAAAGGAGGAACAGGTGAGCAGTTCAGGGGACTGGAGGGAAAAGGGTAATTGAATCTGTGATGAACTTGAACTTTTAACAGTATATTGACATCATACCAGCAACATTACTACAGTTCCAATGTCAACATCTGTCACAGACGTACAAAAGAAAAGTTCATATTTAGTATTCAGTATATTTGTGTCCATTTCAAAATAAAAGACCTCTAGCATATTTTTGTGGACAGAGTTCCTTCATTTGTAAACACAAGGCTTTTATTCTGAAATATTTGCTTGCAGTGAGTTACATGGTTGTATAAATTAATAGAGTAACTGCCTTTAATTTTATTATTATTATAGAAATTGACATTTATAATGAAAAGAAACACTATATTGTTGATGGCCATGGTAAACTAAATGTAGGAAAGGGCCGTCACACGCTTCCCACGCAAGCAGTGTGGTCCAGGTGTTGGTGTTAACATTGCAGCAGCTGTAACTCTCTTCGTCTGTAGGTGGTGCAGATTAACATGTGTAGAATTTGTTTTGACAACGACCAACGAGTTCCACTTGCATGGACGATCTGCCGCTTTCTAAATGTGAGAAAGTGAGTTTGTGACTGAGTGAAAGTAAAGTATTTGTACCCTTCTCATCCACCCTGTTGAGCCCCAGCTGGCCAGATTTATTGGCCCCACAGCAGTACACCAGGCCTGGGAGCGTGAGGAACAGAGAGTGGGTCGCTCCGGCTGAAATCTGGGTCACCGCTACGCCGGTCAGAGCGCCCACCAGGTCGGGTACCAATTGGAGCGCCACCTCCTTCCCCAGGCCCAGCTGACCGTTACTGTTCAAACCCCACGAGAGGACATCGCCTCCTGTAAAGTGGGAAATAATGGAGACATTAGCTAATTATTCAACATAGTTTTCACATATAACACAGGTGGTATCAATAGGAGGCTTGCAAAGTGGTGGAATATTAATTGACATTTTATATTCTTAAATATAATTTATTTGTAAGGATTTGTCGCTCCTGCGGGGATTGGGGAAACTGGCAATGTGATATAGTGACGTGAAAATCTAAATCAAATAATTACGACACATAACCAAATATTAAAAAGCTGTGGAACTAGAGCTGGCACTGTTTCATAAAAACACACAAATATGTCATCTGTGTGTTCATCATCTTACCTTTAGTCAGTGCCAGGGAGTGGGCGTTCCCACAAGCAACTTGAATTACAGGTATAGGCAGTGGTATCGGCACATGACTGCATGTTGACAAGACAATAATACGTTTTAAAAAATGAACGAAGCTTTGCCAACTTTCAGTGATAAGTATGCATATTCAAATATTCCATAGACTGATATCTTGCCTTGTTCTGTTGCACAGTAGGTTTGGTAAAATGCCTCGCTGTCCGTCCTCTCCTGCCCCCCAGGAGAACACCTTTCCAGATGCACACACAGCCAGACAATGGTCTTGACCACAAGCTATCGACACCACATCGCCCAGACCCTCCACAAGACCTTATACAGGATGACAGACAAGACAAGCTGTGATGTTAAGTGTAACAATACATAACTTTAATCCAATACTATACTAATAAGCCTGAACGGTTTAAAATGTGTTATAAACTACAACAAAATGTTATTTACATGTTAATTAATCAATAATAATAATCAATTAAATCAAGTAATAAGTCAGGACTTTTACTTTTGATAGTTTAATTATATTATACTCAGCATGATGTATATCTTCTTACATTCAGTACTATATTACATTTTAATGTGTTTACTTTTACTTCAGTAAATTATCTAAATACGTATACTAAATACTTGCACACCACTATTTCCCCAAATGTCCCGCCTGCAATTGAACTCAACGCATAACTTTCGTTGCCTTCACTGATAAGAGGGAAACGAAACTGAAATTTAGCTCATTAATCTGCATAATATGTGCGGAAGTGTTTCGATGGATTCAATAAACAGAAGAAAAATAACTATTAAAATCAGACGAACGTAATCCTGTATTAAATTGAACTGTCATGAGATTAATTTAAAAAACTTAACGTCAGTTTTCGTTTTCTTTCTTTATAGTTTAACCAGATTGTCAACTATTATTTACTGATCTCACTATATGGTAATGTTCTTGTTATGTCGAGATTCTGCAGCCTACCTGTTGTCTTCCCATCTTTGGGTTTATTTCGTCCAAGTTGTCCCTGTGAGTTGTTTCCACATGATAAAACGGCTCCATCCCTGGTGAGGAATAAAGTGTGCTGGTCCCCGCAGCAGATGTTGGTTATAACCTCAGGGAACAGTCCAGGCCGCCGGGCTGAGGGCTTTCTGTGGACCGAACTGTCCACTGGAGCTGTCTCCCCAGCAGTACACCGCCATGTCTCCACTTGGACTAATATCTTCAGCATCTGCGGCTGCAATTTATCTCAAATGATGCTGCCTTCAAGTGCTGTCGGAGATTTTAGTATCGCATTCGAAAATAGTCACTTGAAACATTTTTCTGCGGGTGTAGCATATTGAGTTGGTCTACTTAAAATGTATATTACGATAACTCATTTTGTAACTAGATACAGTTGGTCATTTACTTTCAAACCAAAACGCGAGAAATGTAAAACCTGAACATGAACGATATAAGTAATTTCATTTACGAGCTTACCAAGAAGTCGTGAAGGCAGCATAAGAGCAACAGAAGTTGCTAGAAGAAATCTTTCTTTCAAAAGTCACTGTCGATGTTTTAAACTCTACGACCGAAATGTTACTCACTCTTAATGTCGTAAAATACAACTTAGTATATCTGAAATAAGAACAATTAGTGTTTTGTGTTTAGGGTGAACTGACTCAAATGAACAAAATCATGTTGTTTTTTTATTCAATGAAAAAAGCATGATTTAAACGTTTTCTAAAACCATTTACAGGCAGACAGCTATTGTCTGACATTTCTGGCAGTAATTATTGCAGGTATAAAATAGGATGTATTTTAAAAACAGAAACAAAAATCTAAATAAGAAATGTATAGAAAAGTATTTTATTATTACAAATAAATGTGTCAACATGATCTGTGTCAACAATACATGCAGTAGATGTGGTTTAAACTGATTGGTTTAGTTTTTACAGAAGTGAAACTTAAATGCTGTGAGGTCATCATCATCATCATCATGGATTCAGAGCAGCTGAAACTGAGTGTAACACATGCACTATTTTTAAATGTATATATCAATATATACATATATACACATATACGTACAATCACTTTGTGTGCTATCATAGTATCATATCATATAATATATATAGATGTTTTTAATAACTCAGTCTAACAACAGCGTACGGCACTAAGAGAGTGAAGATCTCTGCCAATGCCCAATCTCACAATGTAATAATAATCTTAATTATTATTAATAATAATAATACGGTAATACTCTTAAGGCCATATAACATTCGGGGTTGCAAGTGGTAACCAGCTGAATACTCTGTCAAAGGGGCATTTCTTCAACTGGCCATTTAAATCCTCTCTGCACATGACCGAGTCCTCCCCGTTGACCGTGACATCTAAAATTGAATACACACCAACAGACCCGTCCTCAAATCCCACAAACACACAACCAGAGTCAGCGGATTCTTAGACAGACACACACTTCCTATTCTTTCCCCGTCTGCGAGTCGTACAACCGTGAGGACGGGCCTGGCGTGCAGGGAACAATTGCAGTTTTTCTCCAGGGTGGTGGTGGGACGGGATATGTAGGCAGCGTAGCATCCAGTTGTGTCCAAACAAGCTTTGATGACAGGACCCTCGGCCTTGAATGAGCACAGCCTGACCTGAGCTAAGTCCAAGAGGTTGATGGCTTCATTATCAGTCGACAGCATGGCGTAGCTCCCATCAGAGGACATCTGGAAGTCTTGTGGCTGACAGTGAAACCTAGAAGGCAGCTGGAAGTGCTTGCACAGGGTCTGCTCTGCTACTTTCCAGGTGTACACCGCCCCTGAAGCAGCCATCACCACCACAAAGTCTGGGTGCTCTGAAAGTGTGTGGAAAGCAACAACATGCTCCGAGCTTTCCACGCAGGAGAAGCGCTTGCTGATCAAGCCCGACCACAGACTGGCAGCTACCAGGTCTCCATGCCGAAGGCCAATAAGGAAGGTGTTCTCAGGCGACACCTGGGCGTCAGATAGGTGCGAGTGTATGCTGCACACAATGCTCCCGTGTGTCAGCTTCCAAACCCGAGACAACCCTCACTTAGAAATACTGATCCCAAAGTTACTGTTGGGGCTGATCAGGATGTCTGTCGCTCTGCTGCCTCTCATACGCAAGATGTTCTGCCCGGTTTTTGTCTGCCAAACGTATATTTCCCCTGCTGAGAGTGTCACAAGGTGAAGGTTATCGGGAGAAAGACGTAGTTTTTCCACGGGACCATCATGGAGGAAGTTAGCATGCGGAAGTCCTGTTTCTAATCTCCATCTCCACACAGTCTCTGACCCATCAGAGGTGTAGAACCACTCTCCTGTTCGTTCAACCACCACTTCTTTCACTCCACAACCCATTTTCGGAGCTGTACCTGCAGCATCTATCATCCCAGAGTCCCACACTGTCAGGCAGCCGTCATGAGAGACACAAACAACATCTGAAGCGGTTTTGAGGAGTGTACGAGGCTGGTTGTTTATTTCTAAGGAGAGAACACACTCCCCTGTGCTGACCTTCCACACCAAGACGAGGGGACAGGGGTCTAACAAAGCCAGGAAAAGGTGGCCATCCTGGGAAAGCACAGCTTGAGTGAAGGCCCTCCCCTTCGGAGCCAAGAAGTGGTCCCACAGCTCCCAGTCACATGTATCCCACAGTGCAACCTGGTGAGGTCGACACACCAATAAAGTGACGATTTCATGTGAGTAATCTACATTGAGGATGTTATTAGATTCACCTCCAGCAAAGCTTTCTGTGACAAGTCTGGGTGGGTTTCTTTTGGCTGCTACATCCCATAGGGTTAAACCCCCCGTCCTGTCAACACATGCCATTTCCCATTTATCTTCACACAGGATTATTAATGCAACCGCATTGTGGTTAGAGTTTGAACAAGTGCCGAGGAGGCTGCCGGTGTTGGTGTCAAATATGGACACTGTGCCTTCCTCCTGCCCACAGTACATGTAAAAGCCATTAGAGGAGCAAACCAAACTGGTCACAAAGCTCTGACACAGGAAATGAGTCAAAGTCTCACTGGCGACATCAAACACACTCACAAAACTCTCATCTTTCCACCACAAATATCTTTTCCTGATATGCAACAAACCCCTCAACTTTCTTTGCCGTTGTTTTCAAAGGGTCCTTAACCTGCAGAAACTTTTCTGGGCCCGTCACGTCCCACAAGAAAAGCTTGTTGCACTGTGTGTGAAGCAGCAGGAATTGGCCGCTGCTCTTCACTCCTGCAAACTTCATCTCCTGCTCACAGCTCAGTAATAGTTTGACTACATCACACCCAGAGCCTTTCCAAAACCAAGCCATCATCCATGATCTCTGCGACAATCCCACACTCTGTGCCAGCTGCTTCTCTAACAGAGGCATCCTTGGTTTTGGCATCACACTTTAAACACTGAATGGAGGGAACAGAAGGGGGAGCAGGGCAAAGCGCTACTCCTAATCCCATTCTTCTTTCCCTCCTCTCCAGTCTGATCTCCTTGGCATAACCTTTGAGCTCAGGAAATACCTCCAGATGAGGGAGGAGGCTAGTCTCCATCACTGATGGCAGCTGCAGAGGTGAGCTCTGCAGTAAGCAAGCATAAGACTTCAATATGCTTGCTAGGAGCGCTCTTTCCCTTGACAAACAGGAGTTGGGTGATCCATCCTCACCCTCCAACATGGCTACCAAATCTACCAGGAGTCCTGCTCGAACCTCAAAGACATTAAAAGCCTGTGCTCCAACTCCCACAATTTGTTACTTTCTTGCAAGTGATGCGGCAATTCTAAGACCATCCTCAAGTTCACGCGGGCAACCTCATTGAAAGAAGAGGCGAAAACAAACGGCTGGCTGCATGGCTGCCTGTCTATGTGCATTTCATTTTGGGCGGCAGTCCTTGTTTGGTCCAGACAATCTGCCACTGAAATAGTCCGCCATTGCCGAATGAATCTCCCTCCTCACCTCATGAGTGCCTAAACACCTCTTAGCCACCACCAGCTTGAAGTGCCTGCTTACCCAGGACAAAACATGTGACCCTGCAAGTGTCCTAATGAGAAACCTCCTCAAATCTAATAGAAGACTCTCCACGCAGATTTGGTGGACCCTCATATCGGAGGGAGGGCTCTCATCCTGCTGAACGTACTCAGTGAGCACCTTGTGATCACTAGACAGAAGATCAGCGAGCTCGGCCTCAGTGAGCCCGGACCTGGAGAGGCTGAGGTAGGAGACGGCACGAGCCACGATAGAGTTGCCGTGCTTCTGCTAGAGGTGATCTAGCAGCGCAGAAATGGATGAATGGATGAATGGATGCCATCAGGGAGAGACGACTCAGTCACATCTGAATCTGATGAGTTGAGAAGAAAAAGGAAGGGAAAGAGAGACATTTAATCAGACTGCGTTGAGGCCTGAAGTGTATCAGCATTTCTTTGAGTTCCTTTGCTGCCTGACAACTCTTGAAGAAACATTTCAAGTGTGTGTGTGTGAAAGCCACGACTCGAGGGTGTCGACCTCATGATGAAATGTTGAGTTGACTTTGATATCCTTTTTAAAAACCAAGTAAATTATTTACTGCTTTTTCATATTGAAAGTGGGATGGAATAAAGAAAGATGAGATTGACAGGGTCTGTTGGGGTGATAGGCTCAGGTGCAGAGACAGACACAGGCTTGGAGTGAGTCAGAAAAGTCTTTACTTTTAGAACAGGTGGCAGGACAAAACTCAAAATACATCCAGACAACTAACAGGTAAAGTCTGGGCAAAAACAGGATCAACAGAGGATATCCGAAAAGCAGGCAGCAAAAGGATCTCAAGAACTAAAGAGTAAAAATGCAGTTAACTCAGGAACTCGAGACACAAAAACAGACACTTCAAGAGACTGATCAAAAACTCACAACTTGGCCTCCGGCAACAATTCAAGACTCAGCAATGAACAGAAGAAAACAGGCAGCTTATAAAGGCTAGCAAACAAGGAACAGGCGGTTGGCATGGCGCTGGTACTGGCATGCGGACCGCTGCAGGGTAGACCGGGCCTTGCGCCAGACCCGCCTGCACCGTCGGACAAAGCTCTGGGCCGAGGGAACACCCACCTCAGTCTCTTGGTCAGGGAAGGGTGGAGGCTGAAAACCAAACTGGCACTCGAAGGGACTGAGACCTGTAGCAGAAGAACACAAGGTATTATGTGCATATTCAGCCCATATCACAAACCTGCTCCATGATGATGGATTGAGGAGGCCAGGCATCGGAGGGTGGTTTCCAGGTCCTGATTTAGCCTCTCAGTCTGACCATTGGACTCAGGATGGAACCCTGAGGAGAGACTGACCGTAGCCCCAATCAGTTTGCAGAAGGCCCTCCAAAACTACGCGGTAAACTGGGGCCCACGATCCGAGACCACATCCAGGGGGAGACCAAAGAACCTGAAGACATTCTGGCACACAGCCTCGGCGGTCTCTAGTGCCGAAGGGAGTTTGGGCAGGGGAACGACCCGACACGCCTTGGAAAAGCGGTCGACAATAACCAACATGACTGTTTCCCTGAGAGGGGGGAAGGCCTGTAACAAAGTCCAAGGAGATGTGGGACCAGGGCTGCTTGGGGATGGGTAGAGGGTGAAGGAAACCATGAGGCGGGGTACGGGCGCTCTTACTCTGGGCACAGACAGAGCAAGCAGCAACAAAGGACCTCACATCCGCATTCATGCCAGGCCACCAGAACCGCCTCTTAACAAACTCCAGAGTCCTGCGTGCTCCCGGGTGGCTGGTAAGCCGTGAAGAGTGCCCCCACTGCAGAACTTGGGATCGCACCACAGTTGGGACAAATACCCAATTGGAGGGTCCATTCCCGGGGTCTGGCGAACCAGTGACTCGACTCCCCATCGGACAGGAGCCACAATCCTCGAGCTCGGGAAGATGGGTACTGGAACTCTCACCATCTGACCTGTGAAACAGTCTAGAGAGTGCATCAGGCTTCTGGTTCTTCGAACCGGGGCGGAAGGACAAAACAAAATCAAATCTATTAAAAAAAAAGAGCCCATCTTGCCTGCCTGGGGTTGAGACGTTTGGCCCTCTGAATGTACTCCAGGTTTTTGTGGTCGGTCCAAACATGCAAAAGGGTGTTGGGCCCCCTCCAGCCAGTGGCGCCACTCCTCCAAGGCCATCTTGATAGCCAGGAGCTCACGATCTCCAACATCATAGTTCCTCTCAGCAGGCGAAAGGCGAGCAGAGAAGAAGGCACACGGACGGAGTTTTCCATCAGCCGGACGCTGGGAGAGCACAGCCCCCACTGCCACATCCGAGGCGTCCACCTCAACCATGAAGGGGAGGGAGAGGTCGGGTAAGGTAAGGATGGGAGCAGAGGAAAATCTCATCTTCAGATCCTGGAAGGCCCGCTCTGCCACTGGAGACCACTTAAAGGGGCCAGATTTCTTCTTGGTGAGATCAGTCATGGGGGCAGCAACAGCACTGAAGTTCCTGATAAACTTCCTATAAAAATTGGCAAAGCCAATGAACCGTTGTACCTCCTTGACCGAAGAGGGTTGGGGCCAATCCCGGATAACTTGAGTCTTCTTGGGGTCCGTGATGAGACTCCCTTTGGACAGGATGAAGCCCAAAAAGGACACCTTGGAGACATGGAATTCACACTTCTCAGGTTTGACAAAGAGGTGGCTTTCCAACAGGCGCTGGAGGACGACTGACATGATGGACATGTTCATGGAGGGACTTGGGGAAAATCAAAATGTCATCCAAATAAACAAAGACAAAACTGTTCAACGTCTCTCTCAATACCTCGTTGATGAGTGCCTGGAACACTGCCGGGGCGTTGGTTAAGCCAAACGGCATCACTAAGTACTCGTAGTGGCCCGTTGAACGCCGTCTTCCACTCGTCACCCTCCCTGACCCGGACCAAATGGTAGGCGTTACGGAGGTCCAACTTGGTGAAGACGGTTGCCCCTTGGAGGAGTTCAAAAGCAGTGGTCATTAAAGGCAAGGGGTAACGGTTCCTCACCGTGATCTTGTTTAACCCCCTGTAATCTATGCATGGCCTGAGGCCGCCGTCCTTCCCAACAAAAAAGAATCCGGCACCAGCAGGGGAGGACGAGGGGCGAATGATCCCAGCAGTCAGGGAGTCCTTGATATAATCCTCCATAGCTTGGGTCTCAGCGGGTGTCAGGGAGAAGATCCTACCTCGTGTAGGGAAAGAGCCTGGAAGGAGATCAATGGCACAGTCAAAGGGCCTATGAGGGGGCAGGGAAGTGGCCCTCCTCTTGCTAAATACCTCAGCTAGGTCGTGGTACTCTGAGGGGACTCGGGACAACTCGAGAGAGCTAGGAAGCTTAGGGGCTGGAGGCACATCTCTAGTGAGGAGACAGGAGGACTTGCAATTGGGACCCCACTCAACCACAGTTCTTGAAGACCAATTGATGTGAGGGCTGTGGTGAGATAACCAGGGGAACCCTAGCACAACAGGGAACTCGGGAGAATGAATAAGATTAAACTGAATCTTTTCGTGATGATTGCCAAAAATAGACAAGACAACAGGAGAGGAAACATGAGTCACAGTACCTTGTCCCAAGGGCCTACCATCCAAGGCGGTCACTGAGAGTGGATGGTCCAGCCTGGATATGGGCAGGTGAAGGGCCCTGGCAAGGGTGAGATCCAAGAAATTCCCTGCAGCGCCAGAGTCAATGAGGGCCTGAAGAGGATGATGTTGGTTCTCCCAGGAGATGGTGACCGGGAGCTGCAGGCACGAAATCGAGGCTGAGGGAGTAAGAGTCGCACCCGTCACAGTTCTCCCTCTCCTGGACGGGGCTGGGCTTTTCCCACAAGCTCGGGACATAAGGAACGAAAGTGGTTAGGGCCTCCACAATAGAGGCAGCGTCTCTCCCTCATCCTCCGGTTCCGTTCTGCCTGGGACAGGAGAGTACCACCAAGCTGCATTGGCTCCTCAGGACAAGGTGGGTTACTCTGAGGTTCCCGAGGCCACTGAAGCGGAGCGGAGGTTGAAGCTGTGACTCCGGAACTGGGGCGACTGTCCATTTGTCGTTCGCGACGCCTCTCCCACATACGGTTATCGAGACGGATAGTCTGGTCAATTAGGGACTCCAGGTCTGACACCGGATCTTTAGCTGCCAGCTCATCCTTGATTCCGCCACAGAGGCCATGCCGGAACGCTGTCATCAGGGCCCCCTCATTCCACCCACTTACAGGAGCCAGGGTTCGGAAGAGCACAGCATACTCTGCCAAACTAGAGCCGCCTTGACGCAGCTGGATCAGTTACCAGCGTCTTTACCTCCTACTGGATGGTCGAAAACCCGGCGCATCTCATCGGTAAAGACCCTGTAGTCATTACAGGAAGGGCCCTGCTGTTCCCAGACGGCTGTAGCCCATGACCGGGCCTTTCCAGTCAGGAGAGTGATGATGTAGGCGATACGGGAGCGCTCTGAGGGGAAGTAGGAAGGTTGAAGCTCAAAGGTGAGAGAGCATTGGGCTAGGAAAGCCCGGCAGTCCTTGTGGTTACCCTCATACCTCTCGGGAGCAGGGAGCCGTGGTTCAGACGGAAGCGGACCGCGGGCACCCGTGGAGCTGGACTGCTGAACTGTTGGCGTCAGTGGAGTAGATGGAGGTGATGGTAGACCCTGTGTCCTTGCGTCCGGCAGACGAGCAAGTAGATCCACAAGGGACTGTTGGAGGTTCTGCAGAACCCCCTGCTGGTGGGACAAGAGAGCCTCGTGACGACGCACTGTAGCATCATGGCTTAGAACTGCAGCGTAGAGTTGCTCCTCCGACGTCGGTGCCGGCGGAGACTGGGGGTTAGTTGTCTCTGCTGAGCCAGATTCCATGGCTGAGTCTTGCTGACAGGGTCTGTTGGGGTGATAGGCTCAGGTGCAGAGACAGACACAGGCTTGGAGTGAGTCAGAAAAGTCTTTACTTTTAGAACAGGTGGCAGGACAAAACTCAAAATACATCCAGACAACTAACAGGTAAAGTCTGGGCAAAAACAGGATCAACAGAGGATATCCGAAAAGCAGGCAGCAAAAGGATCTCAAGAACTAAAGAGTAAAAATGCAGTTAACTCAGGAACTCGAGACACAAAAACAGACACTTCAAGAGACGGCTCAAAAACTCACAAACTTGGCCTCCGGCAACAATTCAAGACTCAGCAATGAACAGAAGAAAACAGGCAGCTTATAAAGGCTAGCAAACAAGGAACAGGTGCAACCAATGAAACAATCAAGACAAGCACATGACACACAGAAATGAACGGTGGCGACCCCACATGGTCCAAAGAGCAACTGCAGTCCAAAAACCCTGACAGAGATGCTCTGTTCTGTGAAAATTGTTTTAGTCTCTTTGAGATACTTGAAATACTTTCTTGTGCTTGTAAATCATCTAATGTCCCCATGTCTTCTTTTGTGTAGCCAATGTTAACTCAAACCAGGGTAGGATTCACTTAAATCAATTCAGGAATCTATTCAAAAGTCTGCATTTTTGCAATTAAGATTACATCTATGATTATTGATAAAAACGCTTGTCAGGTAACTGACTTGCCAATAAAACCTTTATTTTAATAGTGCTCATTTCGATAGGATTCCTGAAATTGCAGTTTCTTATTATAAATGACTCATTCTATACATGTAGGTAATTTACTTTTTTTTCTTCAGGATTTTCATGAAAGGATCCCTGACTGTCCCTTTAAGTAGGCTTAAAGCATACGACCTATCAAATCAAGCCATTGAAATGATATGACTGATGAATTAAAGTCTGACTGATGGAGCTGCTGAGTTGTGAGTCGTGATTTATGTGCTCAAAATGAGCTCTACTTATTTTTCTCAGATGTGATTTTGTGTTTTTTTTTAATCCCAGAAGCTATTGCTGCTAAATTCACATTACAGGAAAGGACTCGGCCATTATTGGAGGGGAAGGAGGTACGAATGCTTAAGCACTGCAAACTAAAGTTTCACCTTTTTATCCATCCTCTATGGGCCTTTTAAGTTTATTTTGTATTTTTAATAGGATATAAGGCATCCTGTTGACAACAAAATCAAGAACAGAATTTTTTGAAAGGTGATACCATTTTAACTAGAAGATTAAATCAACCAGATCGTTGGATATATGAAGACTTTTGATAGTTTGTCGTTTACAATAAGCATCTTAAAAAAAAAATGCAAAGCAGTACTGAATATAGACGTTTATTTAGTGTGCAGAGGGCAAGAAAATACATTATTTTTATTAACACACATTTGACTATTTACTTCATTTCATGCAAAGTATTTATTTAAGATTTAAGCTTGTATAACAAGAACATAAAGTTCATAATGCTAACAATGTCATGATATAATAAAGTGTCAACAAGTAATGGTATCATACAAGAATAAAGCTCAGAAGAGGTGTAGCAGTGACTCGAAGCTGTGGCAACTACAGACTTTATATTTAGCGGAGAAAGATTTTGACGTTTTGACCCAATATCCACCTAAAGGTCCCGTATGTGATGTGTCAGGATGTATTTACTTCTTTTCAATCTTTCCTACCTGAACGTATATGCTGAAACACTTGTTATAATTCTTTGTAATAGTTTGATGACTCAAGCAGCGCAGTGTGCTGAAGATAAGATTTAACAATAGAGAGACTTCAGCATTTAAAAACAAATACAGGCATTACTGTTTCTCAAACTACTAAATGACAGAACATGGTCTGCTGATCTACTTCTGTGAACGTGCAAACACAAAGTTTAGAAAGGAGACTTCATTCTGTAAAGCCTACTTTCTTCCAGAATCCTCTGTTGTGATTAATAGCCTGAAGAATCCTGGTGCGCATTGTCCTCTCGACTGGGTATCTCTGGTAGATGGGCAGCAATAACAGACAGTGGCAGGTGAGGGATTCTGGCAAATGGATCTCAGTGGTATCGGGCAAGACGGCGACTTTCATCTTGATGCTCTCCATACCCAGGAAGGGTACACGGTAGCAGCCTGTGAGAAACACTGAGCACAAAGACAGCATCTTAGATGAATTAAAGAAAACATCTAAATGTTTCTTTCAGCGGATACTAACAGAGACAAACTTGATCAGTGATAATAAGCACAATCGTGTATAATACTCACAAAGGAATTTCTTCTTTTCCTCTGCTGTCAGACTCTCAAACACCTGCCAGAAGGTCTCGATGTTTGGATGCCTTTCATGGTAGTCTCCTTCGTAAATGGTGTTCTGTTTGAAAAAAAGATGTGGAAAGTAACTAACGTTTACTCAACTACTTTACTTAAGTACAATTTGAATGTTCTTGTACTTGAATCTTTTCATTTTATGCTACATTTACTTCTACTCCACTAATATATTCGACTCTTTACACATTTATCTTACAGCTATACTTACTAGATACTTTTAAAATTATGATTTTAACAAAAAAAGCTTATAAAATACAAAACATATAATATATATATATATAAATATTAAAACAGTGTTTTGTAATCTTTGTGGCTTGTGACTAAAACAAGTGTTTAATTGAGTTGTTAGCAGTTCCAAAGAAAGATTTCCCATCTACTACTACTAGTATTAACAGCCTAATAGTCATATTATGATATATCACTCAAATACTTTTACCTAAGAAGAACACAGTACTTTTACTTCAATAAAGAATGTAAGTATTTCTTCCACCATCAACTATATATAATTCACAATTACAATTACTAATTATTTTTTATTGTTTCGAAAATGTTAAATTGTCTTTAAGTTTCTTGTTTGTGTGTTCGGGTGATCGTAGGAAACTCTGCGACAACCAAAAAGCACTGAATTCATGAGCTAACTCCCCCACCAGCACTTGCACACACAACTATTTTCAAACAAAGTAACCTAACATAACTTAACATATTAAGTATGCAATGTAATGTAACAACTGGTCATCTTGCCTGCTGTATTTTGGTACTGTGTTCTTGTTTAAAATGATATCTCTTTGGACATAAGCTGCTATACAATATATTTAATATAATAACATTCAAAGATCAAAATCTGTCCTGGCTTTCAGCAGACCTTCTTGAACACGTCCCAGTCGTAGTTTTCTTCTCCCACCATCACTGCTTGCAACTCCTCGGGCTGGAAGAAGTCCACCACGTTGATGTCACACACCTTGAAGAAGCCTCTCTTGAACGCTTCGAACACTCCCTCCACTGATTTGTTGAAGACATAGTTGACGTAGGCGTCTATGTACTCTTTTCTATTAAAATAATAAAAAAATATATACAAGTAGCTTCAACCGAGTGCTGACATTGTCCAGAGACCTTCCCTCATCTCACAACTGCAAGTCTCAGTCAACATAAATGTTCCTTATATAAAACAATATATACAGTACATATAGTTATATAGTACTACTGCTAGATAGCAGCAGAAAGCAGGATGTGCAGCCGATATAAGAATTAATAATGTTGTCTTAGTCGACAGTACGCACTGCCTAATGTCAAAACATCTGGGAGGATATCAGAGACAGCGACTGACAGAAATGTAATACATGTTTAAAAGTTGTGAGGCAGACTAAATCTGTGCTGTTGTGAGTACTGCACATGTTGTTACACACAGCAGTTCTGTACAAACATACTTGTTGGACGCTGTGACAGCTTTTTCAGTTTCTGTCGGATCGAGCTCAACTGCCTCTCCGCCCCAGGACACCTGTAATGAATAGTAGTTACAGCCCGATTGGAATATTGCAGCAACACGTGTGAGCAACAGAGTCCAAGTATGAATCATGAGTAAACCTACTCCGAAAGTAATCCCCAGGTCTTTGACATCATCGGGAGAGTAGTCCTCCAAAATGCACCGCCAAGACCTGAAAAACAAAAAGATAAATTTAACACAATTTTATAGATGACCTGCAGATGTCATCTATAATGAGTTGCAAATCACAAACTACTGCAAGACAACAAAAAGTGCAACAACAAAAAAAGTTATCGTACTCTGCCATGACGGGATCAAACTCCTTCATGTCGTCCAGTGAGGGTTTGCCTTTAGTCAGCTTCTTGAAGAGAACCAGTGGGAAGAGCATGTGGACGATGTTGTGGTTGAAGAGAGCCATGCCACACAGAACGCCAAACAGGAAGTAAGTCTTCTCCTCTACTTTTGGCTGTTTGGTTGATGACAAACACACGATTAGGATTTGGTACAATTCAAGAACGATAAGGTCAAATGTACAGTGTGTGTTGCTCTAACTTAGAAAATATAAAACGGGCCATCAGACAAAAGCAGATTTATAGTAATCAACTTAGTTGTATGTTACATTCATAATTGTTGTTAAAGTATTGCGTAGCCACAAGTCGGCCAATTCAATCAAATCAAGGGATTTGTTTAGTGCTTACAAAAAAGGATTAGTATGTACAAGAATTGAATACATGGTTTCTTTTTTTAGTTATTTGGTCTTACCCTGGGAGGGAACCAGGCCAGAGTCTGGTTCTCGTTGTACATGAACATTTCAGACTCGGGAGCCATCAGCTCATCAAACACATGCAGGAAGAAGTCCCTTTTGTTGACCATCATTATCTTCCTGTTGTCCACAAATTGCACCTTGGAAGGATAGAATATTTTCTTAGTAAGTGTCCTTGAACAAAAACTGAATTACTATCAGCTCTAATGATAAATATCCACACACTACTTCCCTGACATTCATTTTGAGCTCAAAACAAATTGTTTGGTGAGCAGACGCTTTAAAATGTATAATTACAAAACCAACAGCTCACTTTCACACCATCCTCCAGTTGATACAACCGAGGGCCAATTTTTAGTCGATAAATGTATACATTTATTTAATTGTCATTACAATGAAATACACTTTTCTAATTGGTACGGCATATTTCCAGGTAGTTATGTCTTCATATTTTTAATGTCCAATTTTGCCTTACATTTTTACTGTAATTGACATTTTGCTCAAGGGGAACATAATCCATTTTACACATAAAGTTAAGTATATTTTTGAGGCAATGGAAATAATGCTATTAAGTTGCATTGTGGGAAGTGTAGGATCCAGGATTAGGGTTTTACCCAGGGGTCGGGAACCTATGGCTCGCGAGCCATATATGGCAGACAATTTTGAGCTGATATTTCTTTCTTTCTTTCTTTCTATTTCTTTAGATTAACAAGTAATAAATACTTATATTGTGTCATTTTAAAGTAAAACATTTGGCAGCTGATTTTTTTTTCTTCAGTTCTCCCCTTTCCTTTCCTTTCCTTTCCTCCACTCTGTCTCTGACTGTAGGTGTGTGCGCGTGGGTATTTGTGTGTGTGTCGGGAGTGGAGCCCCGCCCTTTGCAAAACAGAGCAGAGGAGAAACTGCGCAAAGCAACGCAGCAGACACTGAAACGCGCTCATAAATTAGATAAATAACATGAGCGTTTAGTTTATTTAATAAAAGAGCACCTGTTGAATGTGAAAAGTGAGTTGTGAATATTAAAAAATATTTAAAAAATTGAATTTCGGGGGGGTTCTGTTGGGGGGAGGGCGGAATAACTATACTTAAATAATGCACGCATAAAGTTGCATTAAATTATATGGCTCACAAGGAAATACATTTAAAAATATTTGGCTTTTATGGCTCTCCCAGACAAAAAGGTTCTGGACCCTTGGTTTAACCCTAACAGGGAGTAAACCTTCAAATATCTCTGACTCTACTGCTGCGATTTTTACCATCTTTTATCACTTTGTGGATGTGCAAAACTAAATAGCTGTAGTATCTTTTTAATTACTCTGGAATTCAGTAATATAAAGAACAAAAGCAACACAAATTTGCTTCACAACACTAAAGCTGATAAAGTGTTTACCAAAAGCTCCCTTTTGAAGGCGCAGTGATCGGCTGCACCGAGCTGTCTGAAGGTGTCCTCGACCAGGTGAGTTCGTCTCAGAGATAGCTGGAAGACCGGGGCCGGGGCCGATTCTCCGCTATCTAAGTTCAACTCATCAGGACACAGCAAAGCCATGCGATGAGCGAATTGTTGCACATTCTGTAATTACAAAAAAAATATACACAACAAGGTATATTCTTTCAAATGAATGCTCAAATTTAGAAACAATTTCAGCCGTATCATGCAGTATCATTAATGTACACCTTCAGTAAAATGTTTATAAATTATAGATTTTTATAGATACTGTACCTTCTCGACACAAGCATGGAAGTTAAAGACCGCCGCCTTTTGCACCAGAGTGAACAGGAATGGGTAGCGGCAGAAAATGGCGGGTATTTGGTCCTCATCCTTTAAGACAATAATGGATGATTTACCAAGAAATAATTTCAGCAATAAGCACACCAACCACAAAATTATAAGTATGTTGTGCAAAAGGACAGATTGTTCTTCTGAAAAACAGCAATATTGTGTATTTGGTACGGCATGTTTTTACCTCCTCTTTAGAAAATGTATACCAAAGACTGACGTCTCCGTCCAGCCGCACATTCTCACTGATTTCCTCTACGTAAAAGGTGCTCGGTGGGACTTTGTAAGACTTTCCGGCTTTGTTTGCCTGTGAAAAAAACAATTCATTTTGAAAAGAACACTACATAGCAAACATATTTTCATTCAGTAAGGTATTAAACAAAATGCCAGGCCTTCATGGTAGTCAGGCAAGACATAATCTTGAGCTCTGGTAACATGTGATGGGACTTCATTT
Organism: Cottoperca gobio; assembly: GCF_900634415.1. NCBI lineage: Eukaryota > Metazoa > Chordata > Actinopteri > Perciformes > Bovichtidae > Cottoperca > Cottoperca gobio. The sequence goes on along the minus strand of NC_041367.1, from coordinate 8,568,552 downwards.
TGAAAATCATGTTTAATCCCAAATGAAAAAATAAACCCACGGATGATTGAAATAAAGACACCCAGCACTGACTTTGTAGAGTAGCTTGAGGACCTCCAGCAGGTATTTGACTCCTGGGTTGTGAGATTCCAAGAGGCCATTTTTCAGCATGAAGGCCAGGGCCTTTTTGAACACCAAGATGTGCTTCATTAGTATGACGGGTGTCAGGGAAGACCACCAGCGTCCTGAGAACAAAATACAATGTAGGACTTATATAAGTACGGTGGCCCTGAGAGCTCAACTCACTGGTTTTGCTAATATGTGCTAATATATGCTAATAAATATAACTTATCACTTAAATTCAGTAATATATTAGTATTCAGCATGTCAAAATGCAATTTATTCTGACTTGTTTTAAACAATTAAACAATTTATTTTCGACCTTGAACCTTTTTTGGATCATTACATCTCCCTAAACGTGTGACAAGGAGACTTTGGACAAAATGTAAAGTTTACTGTAGTTGTTTACTTAGTGTTTCCAGAGTCTTCTCATGCAGATTTGCAATAATGACAGCCAACGTCAACGCCCCGTTCATGACGTTAGAGTCCTCTTGGAGAAGGGGACACGTCAGCAGAATCAGGAAGATTTCTGGTGATTTTAGGACAGCGCTTGAATTAAATAGCAAACCAATCAGGAGTTGAAGATTTACCTGCATGGAACAGAGATATATAATAAATGTCAATGTTCGCAAAGCATGCATTCGTTAAATTCGTAAATAAATAAAGCAGTGGCTACTATACAAACCACATCACCAGTTTTCTTATTCAGTCAATGTATGTCTCAAGCAAAAGAACAAATGATCACAGTGACGCATGACAATAATTGAAAGGGCGTTCTTAACTGATTGTTTGATCCATGGTATTGCCAGCAGCTGGTCGAAAGCTTGGCTCGCTGCGTCGAGGTCCACGGTTAAGGCACCTGCTTCTGATGGAGGCCCACTGATAGCAAACACAAATCATTAAAAACAAAGTGGCAGTACCAGTTGGTGTATATGGCATTCAGGTGATCTTTTAATTCTGAAGCTGAACATTATAACTGATTTTTCTGCTGAACAGTTAGACGATAGAAAAAGGACTCACTCAGCTTTGGTGAAACTTGCAACAAGACTTGTACTTGTCTGAAACAGCGAAGATATTTCTCTGTCGAATAAAAAAGAAAAAGGGGAGAGACTTTACAAACACTGTAGCTACTGCGTGATGAATGATATTTTATATGTGCAGCTACATAACTTGATACAAATATGAAAAAAAGACCTCTTCGCCTCGACGTTGCCGAGTCTCATTGACAGCCATTTTTGCAGTTTTGTCTCATCAAGACGTCCCGTTATCTGTCCTTGGTCCAAACTCTTAAAAGAAAGACATTAGATTCAACTTTAGAGCTTTTGATACAAAGGGTCCATTAAATCAAGGTACAAAAATGTTTAAGAACAATGGGCATGAATGTTTTCTTATTTATCTCCTGTTCTTACACGCAGCACTATGAAGAAAATAAGAAAATCCTACTTTTTCATGAAATCTGAGTATGTCGATGAATAGCGTTTATTTTTAACTTGGATACGTGTGCCAGACTTAAGTGCCGTGTGCAAACAACAAACCAACAAGCCCCTGACATTTGACAGGTAACTCAGACAAACGAAAAATGAAGAAAGAAAAGGAAAGGAAAGGAAATTAAATGCCACCTGGGGGTGAAAAGTTGGATTCATGGTGAAAGTTAATATTGCAGACTTATGAAAATTATATCATATCATAACACCAATAAGTCATTGTGGCAGTGGGGTGTGGTTAGGGCGCCGGCTGCTGTGGAGAGACAGGAGTGTCCCAGCTGGAGGCCAGACAGCTGAACGGAATCAGGTAATCAGTCACATAATAAATGCACGGTGAAGGCCTGGTTCTGTTCTCTTGCAGTAGGCTGGGTTCGAGACTAGAGGAGACGCTTCTGCAGCCACGACGCAGAGCAGCCTGGAGAGCAGCGGACAGCAGAGCAGCCTGGAGAGCAGCGGACAGCAGAGCGACCGACAGGAGAGCGACCTGTGTCAGCTGTGCCTGTTTATAAACCCTACCTGTGTGAGAATAAAGCGTGTGTTTGACACTACCACTCCTCTTTGTCATAACTATCCCTGACTGTGGACAAGAGGGTCCACAACTGGCGCCTGAACAGGGACATGACAGAGGAGGTAGCTGCGCAGAGCCCGCTAGGGCTGATCCTCCAGCGTCTGGCGGCCATGCACGAGGGCACCGCGGCCCTCCAGCAACAGCAGAGCCAGACGCTCGTAGACCTGGCGGCGTACCAGAAGGCAGACCTGAGACCTCCTGCAGGGAATGCTCCGATCATCGGCTGCCCCGGAGGTTGAGTCGGGAGGCGGACCAGCCCAGCTCCGGCGGGTCGCAGTACAGAAGATGACGGCGGAGGACGACCCCGAGGCCTTCCTGGACATCTTCGTGGGCACGGCAGAGGCGTGCGGGTGGCCGCAGGCTGAGTGGGGGATACGTCTGCTCCCCCTGCTGTCCGGGGAAGCCCAGCGGGCCGCCCATACCCTGCCTGCGACCTACAGATACGACTACAACCAGCTCTGGAGGGCGATCCTGGACCGGTTGGGCAGCACACCAGAGGGACATCGCCGCCGGCTCCGGCGCCTGCCCTTCGCCTTCGCCCAGCAGCTCCTCGACTCGGCTAGGCGCTGGCTCCAGCCAGGGAGTCAACTCCGTGGAGGACATCGTCGGGCAGGTGGCCCTTGCGCCGTCAGACTCGCGGAGGACCACCTCTCCCTGCCCCGGCGGAGCCTGGGGGCCGAAGCCCAGGCCATCTCTCCTCCACAGCTCCGGCCCGTTCCAGCCCCTGAGGAGGTTCCGGCCTGCCCTGGGGGCCGCTGGCCCTGGCGCTACGCCATCCTCCGGGGGTCCTACCTACACCCCTGGGACAGCTGGACCCCAGTCGCTCCCTAACCCCCAGTTTCCTTTGTTTTCCCCTCCACAGGACCCAGCCTACGCGTCTGGTCGCCCGGCACCGCAGAGGGCTCCTCAAATGTCAGGGCTGGGGTGCTGGCGGTGCGGCAAGCTCGGCCACACCCGGCGGGACTGTCCAGTCATGGAGGTGGGGCAGCTGGTCCGGATTGTGGCACCGCCAGACTCCTCCCCCGGTCCGGAAGGGATGTACCGTGTACCGGTATGTATACAGGGGGGTATTCACCAAGCTCTGTGGGACTCGGGATGTACGCAGACCATGGTCCACCAGCGCTTGGTTCGGCCCGGTGCATTGCTGGAGGCGTCGTGGGTGAAGGTGAGGTGTGTGCATGGGGATATTCACGAGTACCCGGTGGTGACCCTGGTAATTTCATTTAAGGGGAAAAAGCATAGAGTTAAGGCTGGAGTTAGTACTCGCCTCACGCACCCCCTGATACTGGGAACGAATTGGCCGGGGTTTGACAAGATAGCGGGGAAGACTGGGGGGTGCGTTCACGGGCGGTAGAGAAATGTTAGTTGTGTGCGGTGTTCAATGGGGAGACGGAGGTGGCGAACGCCGGGGAGGGGAGGCTGGAGGAGGCTTGTGATGAGCTTCCACCGTTACGTCCGGTGGAGGACTTTCCCCTCGAGCAGTCTCGAGATGAGACCCTCCGTCACGCGTTCGAGCAAGTAGTGTGTGTGGATGGTTCCCCACTACACCCGAACGTCGCACTGACACACCCCCACTTCTCGGTGATTAGGGACAGACTGTACCGTGTGAGCCGTGACACACAGACAGGAGAGTTAAATACCCAGTTGTTGGTTCCGAAAAGCCGCCGGGAAACGGTTTTCCAGGCGGCTCATCATAACCCCATGTCCGGTCATCTCGGGTACGACAAGTCACTCAACCGGATCATGGCCCGATTCTAATGGCCTGGCATTCGCGCGGACGTGAAGCGGTGGTGTGCGTCCTGCCGTGAATGTCAGCTGGTTAACCCGCCGGCCACTCCAAGAGCGCCGTTGCGCCCATTGCCATTAATTGAGGTGCCGTTCGACAGAATTGGTATGGACCTCATCGGGCCATTAGACCGGAGCGCACGGGGATATCGCTTTGTGTTGGTCCTAGTGGATTACGCAACGCGATATCCGGAAGCAGTGCCGCTGCGTAAAATCTCGGCAAAGAGTGTGGCGCAGGCACTGTTCCTGGTTATCTCCCTTTTGTTTTGCAGACCGACGCCTCGAACAGCGGAGTGGGAGCCGTTCTGTCCCAGGAGGTGGAGGGGGTCGACCGCCCCGTACTGTACATTAGCCGGAAGCTGGCTCAGCGGGAGGTGAACTACAGTACGGTGGAGAAAGAATGCCTCGCCATACGGTGGGCGGTCGACGCCCTGCGTTATTACCTCCTGGGGCGCTCTTTCACTCTCTGGTCGGACCATGCCCCGCTCCAGTGGCTCCACCGCATGAAGGATGCCAACGCCCGGATCACCCGTTGGTATCTGGCGTTGCAACCGTTCAACTTCAAGGTGATCCACAGGCCGGGTAACCGGATGGTTGTGGCTGATTTCCTCTCCCGCTCGGCGGAGGGGGAGTTAGCTTGCGGGCTCCCGGCCTGAGTCGGGCGGTGGGGGTGTGTGGCAGTGGGTGTGGTTAGGGCGCCGGCTGCTGTGGAGAGACAGGAGTGTCCCAGCTGGAGGCCAGACAGCTGAACGGAATCAGGTAATCAGTCACATAATAAATGCACGGTGATGGCCTGGTTCTGTTCTCTTGCAGTAGGCTGGGTTCGAGACTAGAGGAGACGCTTCTGCAGCCACGACGCAGAGCAGCCTGGAGAGCAGCGGACAGCAGAGCAGCCTGGAGAGCAGCGGACAGCAGAGCGACCGACAGGAGAGCGACCTGTGTCAGCTGTGCCTGTTTATAAACCCTACCTGTGTGAGAATAAAGCGTGTGTTTGACACTACCACTCCTCTTTGTCATAACTATCCCTAACTGTGGACAAGAGGGTCCACAGTCATCTATTTGCAGCAGCACACCCTGCATACCCACAGAACTGTTGTGCAGTATGCACGGGGCCCAGTGAGTCTTTAAATAGGTGAACACATTACCTGTGTTGGTGAAGTGTAGGTGAAGTTTGTATTCCACCCAGCGGATATTTTCAAGTCTGCGTAAACAAATTAAAAAACGCGTTTAACTTTTACACCACATTTAAAACATTGTTCATTTTCAAATTAATATATATTGCCAGCTACCGAGTGCGGTGCAGAGCGCCAGCGATCAGCTAGCCTGTGGGACACAAACATTAACTCACATGCACTAATATGCCAGGCGGCCGGCTGCACAGAGATTATTGCATCACAACAGCGTCACTTCATTCTCTGCTCAGGACGACGTTACTCCAATACTGAATATCTTTGCAAAGCAAATAGTTGTTTGCTGCTATATTAATTCTCTGAATTTGGAATTTAGAACGCCACACAGCTGAACACAATAATGATTTGATTTATTTCTTTGTTTGAAAATACTAAACACCACACCGCCCATACAAACATACCCTTGGGTACGGCTGCTGCATCTTCCGTGGTCCATGGAAGTTGTACCAGAGTGGGAGTCAGACTATCTTCTGGTCGTCCAGTCCCAATTTGACCTTTGGCCCCATCGCCAAAAGCCCACAGCTGGCCAGAGGAGCTCAAAACCAGAGTGTGACGTCTGGGACACAAGAAACAATTGTGATTGTGAATGTAATCAAACGTAATATGATGTTATTGAAGTATTTCATAAAGTAAAAATGTAATTTTAACTAGATGTGTCAAGCTAGATAAACATGATTTTATGATTGTGTCACCCTAAAATGCCAAAACGAATTAAGACTTTCTTAAATTAAAACACAGTTTCAGTGTTCAACATAAGCACCCTGCCAGTTCTTACCTGCCACATGAAATCTGGGAGGCGGGTCCGTCCACACCGTCGAGCAGTCTGGGTATCAATTCATTAGCAGAGGAGTTGTGACCGAGCCGACCGTGGCTTCCCTCTCCAAAAGTGAAAACCTTGCCATCCTAGAAATCAAAGCATCGCATAATATCATAAGTAGCGACGTCTTAATACTGTAATTATCTTTACAGTGTGATTAATGATCGGCTGAAGTCAGAGGATTTAGTACCTTTGTCAACACGGCAGAGTGTGCCTCTCCACAGCTTATGAAGGAGACACCCAGAGGTCTGAGGGCAGGTACCATACAGATGTTGAACCTGCCTGTTAAAGATGATAAGAAATGGAAAAAAAAGATGCTTATTTCAAATGATGATATATTTGAGCTGATAAAATGTAGGAAATCTTTAAAAAAGGGCTGGTTAGATATCTGCATTGCTGCTGATGAAAGGAGGAACAGGTGAGCAGTTCAGGGGACTGGAGGGAAAAGGGTAATTGCATCTGTGATGAACTTGAACTTTTAACAGTATATTGACATCATACCAGCAACATTACTACAGTTCCAATGTCAACATCTGTCACAGACGTACAAAAGAAAAGTTCATATTTAGTATTCAGTATATTTGTGTCCATTTCAAAATAAAAGACCTCTAGCATATTTTTGTGGACAGAGTTCCTTCATTTGTAAACACAAGGCTTTTATTCTGAAATATTTGCTTGCAGTGAGTTACATGGTTGTATAAATTAATAGAGTAACTGCCTTTAATTTTATTATTATTATAGAAATTGACATTTATAATGAAAAGAAACACTATATTGTTGATGGCCATGGTAAACTAAATGTAGGAAAGGGCCGTCACACGCTTCCCACGCAAGCAGTGTGGTCCAGGTGTTGGTGTTAACATTGCAGCAGCTGTAACTCTCTTCGTCTGTAGGTGGTGCAGATTAACATGTGTAGAATTTGTTTTGACAAAGACCAACGAGTTCCACTTGCATGGACGATCTGCCGCTTTCTAAATGTGAGAAAGTGAGTTTGTGACTGAGTGAAAGTAAAGTATTTGTACCCTTCTCATCCACCCTGTTGAGCCCCAGCTGGCCAGATTTATTGGCCCCACAGCAGTACACCAGGCCTGGGAGCTGTGAGGAACAGAGAGTGGGTCGCTCCGGCTGAAATCTGGGTCACCGCTACGCCGGTCAGAGCGCCCACCAGGTCGGGTACCAATTGGAGCGCCACCTCCTTCCCCAGGCCCAGCTGACCGTTACTGTTCAAACCCCACGAGAGGACATCGCCTCCTGTAAAGTGGGAAATAATGGAGACATTAGCTAATTATTCAACATAGTTTTCACATATAACACAGGTGGTATCAATAGGAGGCTTGCAAAGTGGTGGAATATTAATTGACATTTTATATTCTTAAATATAATTTATCTGTAAGGATTTGTCGGGCCTGTGGGGATTGGTGAAACTGGACAATGTGATATAGTGACGTGAAAATCTAAATCAAATAATTACGACACATAACCAAATATTAAAAAGCTGTGGAACTAGAGCTGGCACTGTTTCATAAAAACACACAAATATGTCATCTGTGTGTTCATTATCTTACCTTTAGTCAGTGCCAGGGAGTGGGCGTTCCCACAAGCAACTTGAATTACAGGTATAGGCAGTGGTATCGGCACATGACTGCATGTTGACAAGACAATAATACGTTTTAAAAAATGAACGAAGCTTTGCCAACTTTCAGTGATAAGTATGCATATTCAAATATTCCATAGACTGATATCTTGCCTTGTTCTGTTGCACAGTAGGTTTGGTAAAATGCCTCGCTGTCCGTCCTCTCCTGCCCCCCAGGAGAACACCTTTCCAGATGCACACACAGCCAGACAATGGTCTTGACCACAAGCTATCGACACCACATCGCCCAGACCCTCCACACGACCTTATACAGGATGACAGACAAGACAAACTGTGATGTTAAGTGTAACAATACATAACTTTAATCCAATACTATACTAATAAGCCTGAACGGTTTAAAATGTGTTATAAACTACAACAAAATGTTATTTACATGTTAATTAATCAATAATAACAATCAATTAAATCAAGTAATAAGTCAGGACTTTTACTTTTGATAGTTTAATTATATTATACTCAGCATGATGTATATCTTCTTACATTCAGTACTATATTACATTTTAATGTGTTTACTTTTACTTCAGTAAATGATCTAAATACGTATACTAAATACTTGCACACCACTATTTCCCCAAATGTCCCACCTGCAATTGAACTCAACGCATAACTTTCGTTGCCTTCACTGATAAGAGGGAAACGAAACTTAGCTCATTAATCTGCATAATATGTGCGGAAGTGTTTACAGATTTCGATGGATTCAATAAACAGAAGAAAAATAACTATTAAAATCAGACGAACTTAATCCTGCATTAAATTGAACTGTCATGAGATTAATTTAAAAAAACTTAACGTCAGTTTTCGTTTTCTTTCTTTATAGTTTAACCAGATTGTCAACTATTATTTACTGATCTCACTATATGGTAATGTTCTTGTTATGTCGAGATTCTGCAGCCTACCTGTTGTCTTCCCATCTTTGCGTTTCTTTCGTCCAAGTTGTCCCTGTGAGTTGTTTCCACATGATAAAACGGCTCCATCCCTGGTGAGGAATAAAGTGTGCTGGTCCCCGCAGCAGATGTTGGTTATAACCCCGGGAACAGTCCAGGCCGCCGGGCTGAGGGCTTTCTGTGGACCGAACTGTCCACTGGAGCTGTCTCCCCAGCAGTACACCGCCATGTCTCCACTTGGACTAATATCTTCAGCATCTGCGGCTGCAATTTATCTCAAATGATGCTGCCTTCAAGTGCTGTCGGAGATTTTAGTATCGCATTCGAAAATAGTCACTTGAAACATTTTTCTGCGGGTGTAGCATATTGAGTTGGTCTACTTAAAATGTATATTACGATAACTCATTTTTTAACTAGATACAGTTGGTCATTTACTTTCAAACCAAAACGCGAGAAATGTAAAACCTGAACATGAACGATATAAGTACTTTCATTTACGAGTTTACCAAGAAGTCATGAAGGCAGCATAAGAGCAACAGAAGTTGCTAGAAGAAATCTTCTTTCTTTCAAAAGTCACTGTTGATGTTTTAAACTCTACGACCGAAATGTTACTCACTCTTAATGTCGTAAAATACAACTTAGTATATCTGAAATAAGAACAATTAGTGTTTTTTGTGTTTAGGGTGAACTGACTCAAATGAACAAAATCATGTTGTTTTTTTATTCAATAAAAAAAGCATGATTTAAACGTTTTCTAAAACCATTTACAGGCAGACAGTTAGCTATTGTCTGACATTTCTGGCAGTAATTATTGCAGGTATAAAATAGGATGTATTTTAAAAACAGAAACAAAAATATAAATAAGAAATGTATAGAAAAGTATTTTATTATTACAAATAAATGTGTCAACATGATCTCTGTGTCAACAATACATGCAGTAGATGTGGTTTAAACTGATTGGTTTAGTTTTTACAGAAGTGAAACTTAAATGCTGTGAGGTCATCATCATCATGGATTCAGAGCAGCTGAAACTGAAACAAACAGTGCTGCAGTTTCCCCAGAAGTGTAGCACATGCACTATTTTTAAATGTATACATCAATATATGCATATATACACATATACGTACAATCACTTTGTGTGCTATCATAGTATCATAACATCATATAATATATATAGATGTTTTTAATAACTCAGTCTAACAACAGCGTACGGCACTAAGAGAGTGAAGATCTCTGCCAATGCCCAATGCTCTATCTCACAATGTAATAATAATCTTAATTATTATTAATAATAATAATACGGTAATACTCTTAAGGCCATATAACATTCGGGGTTGCAAGTGGTAACCAGCTGAATACTCTGTCAAAGGGGCATTTCTTCAACTGGCCATTTAAATCCTCTCTGCACATGACCGAGTCCTCCCCGTTGACCGTGACATCTAAAATTGAATACACACCAACAGACCCGTCCTCAAATCCCACAAACGCACACTGCCGCTCACACACAACCAGAGTCAGCGGATTCTTAGACAGACACACACTTCCTATTCTTTCCCCGTCTGCGAGTCGTACAACCGTGAGGACGGGCCTGGCGTGCAGGGAACAATTGCAGTTTTTCTCCAGGGTAGAGGTGGGACGGGATATGTAGGCAGCGTAGCATCCAGTTGTGTCCAAACAAGCTTTGATGACAGGACCCTCGGCCTTGAATGAGCACAGCCTGACCTGAGCTAAGTCCAAGAGGTTGATGGCTTCATTATCAGTCGACAGCAGGGCGTAGCTCCCATCAGAGGACATCTGGAAGTCTTGTGGCTGACAGTGAAACCTAGAAGGCAGCTGGAAGTGCTTGCACAGGGTCTGCTCTGCTACTTTCCAGGTGTACACCGCCCCTGAAGCAGCCATCACCACCACAAAGTCTGGGTGCTCTGAAAGTGTGTGGAAAGCAACAACATGCTCCGAGCTTTCCACGCAGGAGAAGCGCTTGCTGATCAAGCCCGACCACAGACTGGCAGCTACCAGGTCTCCATGCCGAAGGCCAATAAGGAAGGTGTTCTCAGGCGACACCTGGGCGTCAGATAGGTGCGAGTGTATGCTGCACACAATGCTCCCGTGTGTCAGCTTCCAAACCCGAGACAACCCTCGCTTAGAAATACTGATCCCAAAGTTACTGTTGGGGCTGATCAGGATGTCTGTCGCTCTGCTGCCTCTCATACGCAAGATGTTCTGCCCGGTTTTTGTCTGCCAAACGTATATTTCCCCTGCTGAGAGTGTCACAAGGTGGAGGTTATCGGGAGAAAGACGTAGTTTTTCCACGGGACCATCATGGAGGAAGTTAGCATGTGGAAGTCCTGTTTCTAATCTCCATCTCCACACAGTCTCTGACCCATCAGAGGTGTAGAACCACTCTCCTGTTCGTTCAACCACCACTTCTTTCACTCCACACCCCATTTTCGGAGCTGTACCTGCAGCATCTATCATCCCAGAGTCCCACACTGTCAGGCAGCCGTCATGAGAGACACAAACAACATCTGAAGCGGTTTTGAGGAGTGTACGAGGCTGGTTGTTTATTTCTAAGGAGAGAACACACTCCCCTGTGCTGACCTTCCACACCAAGACGAGGGGACAGGCGTCTAACAAAGCCAGGAAAAGGTGGCCATCCTGGGAAAGCACAGCTTGAGTGAAGGCCCTCCCCTTCGGAGCCAAGAAGTGGTCCCACAGCTCCCAGTCACATGTATCCCACAGTGCAACCTGGTGAGGTTGACACACCAATAAAGTAACAATTTCATGTGAGTAATCTACATTGAGGATGTTATTAGATTCACCTACAGCAAAGCTTTCTGTGACAAGTCTGGGTGGGTTTCTTTTGGCTGCTACATCCCATAGGGTTAAACCCCCCGTCCTGTCAACACATGCCATTTCCCATTTATCTTCACACAGGAGTATTAATGCAACCGCATTGTGGTTAGAGTTTGAACAAGTGCCGAGGAGGCTGCCGGTGTTGGTGTCAAATATGGACACTGTGCCTTCCTCCTGCCCACAGTACATGTAAAAGCCATTAGAGGAGCAAACTAAACTGGTCACAAAGCTCTGACACAGGAAATGAGTCAAAGTCTCACTGGAGACATCAAACACACTCACAAAACTCTCATCTTTCCACCACATAAATATCTTTTCCTGATATGCAACAAACCCCTCAACTTTCTTTGCCGTTGTTTTCAAAGGGTCCTTAACCTGCAGAAACTTTTCTGGGCCCGTCACGTCCCACAAGAAAAGCTTGTTGCACTGTGTGTGAAGCAGTAGGAATTGGCCGCTGCTCTTCACTCCTGCAAACTTCATCTCCTTCTGCTCACAGCTCAGTAATAGTTTGACTACATCACACCCGGAGCCTTTCCAAAACCAAGCCATGCCATCATCCATGATCTCTGCGACAATCCCACACTCTGTGCCAGCTGCTTCTCTAACAGAGGCATCCTTGGTTTTGGCATCACACTTTAAACACTGAATGGAGGGAACAGAAGGGGGAGCAGGGCAAAGCGCTACTCCTAATCCCATTCTTCTTTCCCTCCTCTCCAGTCTGATCTCCTTGGCATAACCTTTGAGCTCAGGAAATACCTCCAGATGAGGGAGGAGGCTAGTCTCCATCACTGATGGCAGCTGCAGAGGTGAGCTCTGCAGTAAGCAAGCATAAGACTTCAATATGCTTGCTAGGAGCGCTCTTTCCCTTGACAAACAGGAGTTGGGTGATCCATCCTCACCCTCCAACATGGCTACCAAATCTACCAGGAGTCCTGCTCGAACCATCGCTTGCTGAAACCTCAAAGACATTAAAAGCCCGTGCTCCAACTCCCACAATTTGTTACTTTCTTGCAAGTGATGCGGCAATTCTAAGACCATCCTCAAGTTCACGCGGGCAACCTCATTGAAAGAAGAGGCGAAAACAAACGGCTGGCTGCATGGCTGCCTGTCTATGTGTATTTCCATTTGGGCGCCGTCCTTGTTTGGTCCAGACAATCGGCCACTGAAATAGTCCGCCATTGCCGAATGAATCTCCCTCCTCACCTCATGAGTGCCTAAACACCTCTTAGCCACCACCAGCTTGAAGTGCCTGCTTACCCAGGACAAAACATGTGACCCTGCAAGTGTCCTCCTAATGAGAAACCTCCTCAAATCTAATAGAAGACTCTCCACGCAGATTTGAGGGACCCTCATATCGGAGGGAGGGCTCTCATCCTGCTGAACGTACTCAGTGAGCACCTTGTGATCACTGGACAGAAGATCAGCGAGCTCGGCCTCAGTGAGCCCGGACCTGGAGAGGCTGAGGTAGGAGACGGCACGAGCCACGATAGAGTAGCCGTGCTTCTGCTCGAGGTGATCTAGCAGCGCAGAAATGGATGAATGGACGCCATCAGGGAGAGACGACTCAGTCACATCTGAATCTGATGAGTTGAGAAGAAAAAGGAAGGGAAAGAGAGACATTTAATCAGACTGCGTTGAGGCCTGAAGTGTATCAGCATTTCTTTGAGTTCCTCGGTTTATAGTCAAAAATCAAACAGTTGTTATTTCTGATGGCTAGAAATCTTTAGTGCCAGAAAGTGTGTTGCACTATTTGTTAATATGGTAATTTCTTGGAAGGTAACACAACCACATTATGCTATAACATCCAAGTATATCTTTTTTTTGTATGTCATTTGTATTTTCAAAAATAAATATAAATATAAAATACAATAATTCCTGTAATCCTTTTTAATGCATTTGAAAAAGAATAAAACAGTCCCCGGCTGTTTTAGGCAAAGATTAATCTTTTTAAAAGAAGAAACTATATATTTGTGACCCATTTCTAAAGATGTATAACTTCAGAGGAAAGACTTGAAGCTGAGCACCACACACAAGATAGGGAGATGTTGGTTTTGGTCTTTCATGGGATTTGTTGAGTATAAGAAAAACATGTAAGCCAGACCCTTTAGGAATGAGTTTACTGCATTAATCGTACCAGAGTGCCAGAGTGAGGTGTGTGAGTGCAGGAGTCGAGCGTAGAGGGTCAGATGACAGGAAGTCAGCGCCTGGTTCACCAGTGCCTGTTGTCCTGATGTCACCCTTCTCCCTGAACTGCTCAGCAGTGACACCAACATCTTCACACGCTGTTTCCTGTCCACCAATCCCAGCTGAACACACACATATCCTGACTCCTTCTCACTGCCCTCTGACACACACTGAGGAGGACTTCTTTGTGGGTTGAGGGCTTGCAGGATTTGTGTTCTGTTGGAGGAGACTGTGAGGATGAGTTTGACGCTGGGAGGAAGGGGGGACGGGAGGCTGTCCAGGATGTAAGGTCCAAAGTTGTTTTTGATGTGACCCAGGCCAAAGAGGATTAGAACTAGAGGTTGTTTGGTAGAGGGCATGATGGAGAGGAGGGATGAGAGACGCTCTTTAAGCTCAGACAAACAAATGTTGGGATTGAAATCCCTGAGGTTAGTGGTACAGCTAGGATCGTCCAGGTCGCTGGGATTCTGCTCAGAGGAAGATTCGCTGTGATATCCACAAACAATTTGATAACACAGGCTCGACAACAGGTGCCTTGGAGAAGGGTTGATTGACAGGTTGCAAAAATAAGTTACCACCACAGGATCACAGTCTGGTAGCCAAGTCTTTATCTGTGGAGAGAGACAAAACACTTGTTTAAATGTTATCAAAACCATGCAGGACAGATTACTTTATCACCGTCTTACAATGTAAATGTCTTGTTGGCTTTTATTTATCCTACTTGGAATATAAGATTTAGTCACATTGGTAATTTCTCTTGATAAAGCTACAAGGTACAAGAAATATTTCTCTTTAACTCATAATATAATATGTCATTTATAAGTAGGGTTGCAACTCTTTAACACCCTTGTATTATGTTGAAAATAATGTACATTAAATACACGTTACGGTTTAGGGTCATATTGACCCTTACTGTGTAAATACACTCAAAACAGTCAAAGAACAAAGAACCAGGTAAAACCAATAAGAACTTCAATTTAGATCATGAACATTTAGAAAAGGGACAAAAATGAATTTAACTTTGTTCTCCTCCCATTCTCAATGCTCACCACATGATGTGCAGAATGTGACTGTGTGCTTTCTGCAGATGTAATTCTTGCATTTCACACAAGAGGTTCTTGTTGTACTGAATGGAACAAGGCGCTCGTCTACAGTAACATATTAACAAGGATTGTACAACAAAGGAGTTGAAAGGAGCCAGTTGAGGTGGTTCGGGCATCTAGTAAGGATGCCACCTGGGCGCCTCCCTAGGGAGGTGTTCCAGGCACATCCAGCTGGGAGGAGACCCCGGGGAAGACCCAGGACTCGGTGGAGAGATTATATCTCCTCACTGGCCTGGGAACGCCTCGGGATCCCCCAGTCGGAGCTGGAGGATGTGGCCCGGAGAAGGGAAGTTTGGGGTTCCTTACTGGAGCTGCTGCCCCAACGACCTGACCCCGGATAAGAGGTAGACGATGGATGGATGTACAACAAAGGAAGAACTTCGACCCATTTATCCCATACATCTCTGATCGCAGCTAGTTTGTCTCTTTCTCGTCGACTAGTTCTGGTGTCACGGTTGTCAAATCGGATCACCCGAGATATCATGTGAAATGACTCCAGACACATTGTTCCTCTAAAGATTGGCCTTCCCTTCTCTTCATCCCTTAGACTGGCAGCTGCTTCTCCCCTTGACTTGTACACTGCGGCTAATACCAGAATTCCAATGTCTGCATGCAAGTCAATCTGAGCCAGTGACTTCCATGTCTCCAAGTTGGTCATGTCCAGTATGATCCTCTCTATTGGTGGGATATGAAGAGCTGAAACGCTGATTGAATATCATCAACTCGTATGGCAGCAAATCTTGTAGGGCCTGGAGTCATTCTGATGACATTGGAAGATGACAGTCTTCCTCGGCTTTGGTGTGGTGATGTTGACCACTTTATGTTGCCATCTTGAGATGCCCATGTAACTTCTGTTGAGGATCGCTGCATTCCTTGGTTTTCATCTGATGGAGAGACTACGGCAGGATCATCCTCTGAATCATCTTCATCGTAGGAAAATTCATAATCTGGATCGTCAATAGTATTGTCCTCGGTCTCTAAAACCTCTTCCTCTACACTATCACAGTCCAGAATCTGTGATAAAGCTTCTTCAGTTGTAAATCTTTTGGAGATCATTTTGTATTGTGTGTCTCAGAGAGATGACATTACAACACTGACAAGAACAAGCGTGAGAAAGCTATGGGTATTTTTGCTTTACAAAAGTGACTTCAACTATTCATGATTATCAAAATAGTTACATATTCATTTCTGTCACTAACTAATTGATTTATGACTATTTGATTGCACTTTTTAAGTAATTCAAGCTAAAAAAAAGTAAATAAGAAGGTTTAACCTTTTTTTTTTTAAGTGGACTGTTGCTAGAAAATGTGTGAGTGTTCATCCTACGAATACTTATTTATATCTCTTCTATCTGTTTATAGCATGTTTTGAATTGTTGGGATTTGAAATAGGTTAGGGAGGGGACTTAAAATGTAATTTGAGTTTCACTTCCATACACTTACCTGTTGAGAACAATGTGCCATCAGAACGGTCTTTCCTGTGCATGGTCCTCCTGTCACCACTAGTGGGCACTGCTGCCCACTCTGCTGCACGTAGGCTCTGACCTTACAGCAAATGAAAAGAAACTCGAGTAATGCAATGTGGCTTTATCAGAATGTCAGTAGATAAAGAAACATCCACAAAGTGACTTTAAATTGATAAAGTCATCCACTAAATTGTAAAGTACTGTTGTTATCTATTGATGAGTGTGTGTTCAATCTTCACTTTTTAATCTTTTACACTGCCATATTACAAAATAAAACAGCAGTAACTTTATCCACAGTATAAGCAGTTAAAAATATCACATTTTAATGCTGTTTTTTTGTGTTTAGAAACCACATGACCTTTTCCTCCTCTGGACGAATGATGTCATAAAATCTAGACAGTACGTCACACAGCTCCTGCTGCTCCGCCTGCTCTCTGGCCAAAGCATCACCGAGCTGAGAGCCCTCACTGCTGTCTAAGACGCTCAAGGTGTCAATCAACCCCACAAGGTCAGAGTACACCTGCTGGCACAGACACTCGGCATAGCCCCGCCTCCTGGCTGTGGTGTAACCATAGCGATGGTCACACTCTGTGGCAGTGCTGTAGACTAGAAGCTGGGAGGAAGTGATGAGACCAGGGAGGAAGTTGTCATGAAGATCTGAGAACAATTGTCCATCAGTGGGTGTTGTCCTTACGTCAAAGGTAGCAGCCTAAAAATACATGAGAATTTAACTATTATATGAACCATTTATAAAAACCTACATTTGTGAGAGGTATTTCAGGCTCCTTTCTATGTTCTGTCAGGAACTACTAAAAAAATACTAAACTTAATTAAAAGGGCTCGAGAGCATCCCTTTTTGCATATTCCCCCATTACGCTTCTAATGTAACATTTACTTGAATCACATTTCTTGATGTCTTGGATGTTTATAGTCCACAGAGGTGATTTATTAGCTAAAGTTAACTAATGTTTCACGCTTGTAATTTTGACCTGTCTTGCTATAAACATTTCTGATAAGCCCCACTTACTCCTTCTATTAATAAAAACTAAATATGTGGTTTCTGAAAGCCACACGTGCCCACATGTTCAGCTATTAGAATAAATAGTGTCCTTCTAAAACATGAAAAATTTACTTTTGCCAATAGTTCACTCTATAATCAAGAGTGTATTTGTAAAACTAATCCTGAGACAGTGATGGATGACTCTGACCTCTGACTGTGGCTGAGGTTGTGACGTCATCTGTCTCTTCTCTAGCTCTCCTTTTGCGTTGATGACTCTCTGGACGTAAACCAGGCAGCGTCTGATGATGTCATTATCAGGACGGTTGTCCAGAGCAAATCGCAGATCTGCATCGAGGGCTGGAGAGGAGCAGCCAAACACATATTAAATTATACGTCAACAACAACTAAAACGCAGACAGACATTATATCTCACCTGATCTGTAGTAGCTCTGGGCTCTCTCTGGGCTTATAACACCGCTGTGGACGCACAGACTAACAGTCGTCTGAATCACCTTCATCAGTTCTTCTTCTTTAGCCTTCATCCTCATCTCCTCTTCTTCCTCAACCTTAGCCTGAAATTATATCTAAAATATGATCATATGCACTACAGAGATGTGGACTTTGATGATATATAGACTTTGAATGCATGCCACATGGGATTATTAAATATTCAGAGTATTACCTTGTATTTATAAATGCTTAATTTTGTTTTCTAAAGGTGCCATATAAATAATGATGTCATCATTATTATATTATTATTACTAACAAGGGAATTTTAATCATTATTTATTCTGAAAGCACACAATAGATGAATCATGTATTTCTGAGGCTCAGTGTGATCACCTGAGGACAGCAGGTGTGTCTGTGTAGAGGTGTGAGGCAGTAGGAGGGAGGGATGGTGTTCTCGTCCCTCTGGTACGCTCGCTCCAGCTCCTGGGTGCTGACGCCCGCCCGCTGGCTCTCCTGCAGCAGCAGCTGGAACTCTGACACCTCCACCTGAGCCGGCAGACTGGCTGTGCCATACTGATGTCCTACCAGAGCCTGCAGCACCGCCACGTGGACACAGAGGGAACAACAACACGGGATGCGATGTTCGGTACTGATTAGTTCAAACTTGTATTGGTGTTTATGGATTTATAAAAGCTCAACAGGGACATGATTTAACGAGAGTGTCGCAGGGCTGTGGTTCCTCTATATTACTCACTATGATGCTCCAGGGGAACCTGGTTTGTTCTGTACAACTGTATACTTGTGACTAAATTAATCCTGGGGACTTGTTTACCAGTAAAAAAGGTCCTGCGGAGCTCTTTCTGCATTCTTTAATCAGCTGCTGTCTCGTGTTTTCATCTGGCCAACGACTGGGATCACTGGACTCAAATGGGTCTATCACCTACACACACGCACGCACACACACGCACACACAACACATAATGGTTAAAACACTCTTGAGGAGAGATGAGTGATAATCAGTTTATGAAAAGCACACAGTGAGTTGCACAATTGGCCAGGTGGTAGCTCAGTAGCATATGATATTCTTCCATCTCTCTAATTACACATGCTGCTGAAAAGAGATGGCACAATGTGCTGGTTGAACTGCCCCGAGGTGATTTCATACCCACTGACACGCTACGCGCAGAGTCACGTTACAGCTGCTCATCCTCTCTTGTTTTGGAAGCTGCCAAATAATATTGCTTTTGTGTTTCACTGTTGACAGGGAGCAATGTTACACAGAGGAATGAATCTGTCTGTAACAGCGCCGAAAACAATTAGTTCATTATTCCTCAAGTCGACTGACAGAAAATGAATTTTCAGCTGGGGAACTTCAGAATAGTTTTATGTAGTTTTGCATTTTATTTAGGATTTTCACATCTCATAGCATCAGCAGTTTCCATTATATTCAACTGTGGCAGTGGGGTGTGGTTAGGGCGCCGGCTGCTGGGGAGAGACAGGAGTGTCCCAGCTGGAAGCCAGACAGCTGAACGGAATCAGGTCACCTAATAAATGCGTGGTGATGGCCTGGTTCTGGTCTCTTGCAGTGGGCTGGGTCCCAGAAGCGAGGTCGTTTGAAGCCACAGCCCAGCGGTGACACAGCACCTCAGTGCAGCCGCACCTGTCTGTGACCACCGCTTAAACGTGTCAATTAAAAGTCTGTTTGGTACACTATTTGGTCTCCAATCATCATTCCCTCTACTGTGGACAGGTGTAGTCCACATCAACATTTAATAAACTAAACAATTAAACTAATGCATGTGAACAATATTCAGATTAGCTGTGAACAGAAGCAACTTTAAGTCTGTCACTTTTGTCACAGATTTCAAAAAGAAACTGGCTTTGGAAGCCATTTCAGTAAATACCTTCCCATCTGCAATACACAACACACACACACACACACACACACACACACACACACACACACACACACACACACACACACACACACACACACACACACACACATACAAGATTTAGAAAAGATAATAAGTACAGTATGTACTCACCCTGACATCCAGTCCCAGTGTGTGTCTGCAGTGCTCTCTAAGTTTGGGGAACACTCTCTCTCTCAGAGCTTTGCGCTCCACCACGCTATCTTTACAAACCATAAACACAAACAACATAGTGTACACATCTAATCACAAAAAACATGATTAAAAAACACATAAACGTACATATTTCCTTTTCTACATACCCTCTGGATTGGAGCACAGATAGAGTTTCACACAGTTGGTATTTGAAGGAGACGAGTCCATTTGTTTTCCTCTGGGGTGATTAGCAATTTGCTACAATAAGGAAAAATAAAGGAGGAAAACTTTTGGCTTGAACATGTTTAATGACCCAAATAAAAAGTTCTCAGTCGCTGCTTTGCTGCACCGCGTTGTTGTTTCTCTTCTACCTCCTGCTCCACTCAGGAAACTATGGCCTCGGGTGTTTATAGAGTACCATGATCACACCCACCTCTAGAGACTGGAAGGTCTATACACACACACACACACACACACACACACACACACACACACACACACACACAAAAACACATAGTCAGTTAGACTAACTCTCAGTTGTGTACATACTCATATATGAAGGACAAGTGTAAAAACACACACTATTAGTTACAGGAAAGCATCCTCACACACACACACACACACACACACACACCAATAGAAACACAAAAAATGAGCACAAAAAAAAACTTTTCAATATTTTTTATTAATTAACATTTGTACACAATAAATACAAACTTTGTTTTTGTACAGCCAATAATAATAATATGCAGAAATACTTTTGCACATGTTCTCATTATTATCACCATGGCAACAGTCTGTGTAGAGAGAAGGCCAGTCGTTCCACCACGTCGTTAATAACAGCCGCTGTGCAACTGCTCCAAATCGAGGGATGAAACATAAAATAATTATATAATACATAAAAACCAAAAACAGGCTCATAACAAATAATTCAACACTGTAGTGGACCAAAGGGACTGTTAAAAAAGGGGAAATAATCCTGTTGAAAGTGGCAATCGGCAACAAAAAGTCATACATTTTGTATTTGATAGAAAGACTGATTGAGCATTTATGGTGGGAAGTTCTGTAAGACGTTGCTGTCAACCATACATTTCAAAAAACATTTTAAATGAGCACTCAGAGAGCTGAAGGAGAGGCTTCCTTCACCACACTGTCACAAGCTGATGCAGGATCATACAACAGCAGCGCAGCAGAGGTTTGGATCTGAAAGTGTAACCAGCATGCTTAACTTTGTTAGGTGGGGATGCTACACACAATGTTGTTTCTAAAAGCTGATGCAAACATTTCATTTGTTGCATCACATAGTTCAGCTACACCTCGCAAAGAGGAAACTCATCAATTTGAGAACAGATCAGATTGTTTCTCGAAGAGAAAGTAACACAGATCGAACAGTTTCTGGAGCTGTCTCAGAACAGGGAGCAATTATATTTAATGGTCTCCAGCTGTGAGGAGATTGCTCTTTTTTATTATGTGTTGCATTTTGAAGCGATTTTGTACTTCAACACCACAATCAAAAATCAAGTAATTTTAAAGTTTTTAACTGACATCCTGGAGTGTACTTTAATTTGAAATGTATTCAGTGTGAACGCTCAACGGAATCAAACCCTGGGTAAAATAAATATGGAGGAAGGGACTGGGACATATCTCTACATCTTCAGAGTCAAACACAGATCTGATCCTCTCCTCTTAAACAATCACACACGCAAACAGCCAGGCCCATTTCAAGACCATAAAACCACTTTCTCTCCAACTCTTCATTCAAAACATCTCTTACTATGATCATGTTTTTTTTTTGTTGTTTTTTTAAGTTTAGGAAAACACCAACTTACATTGTCCACAATTATCTCACCATCTCTTTGGAAGAGTGGAGAATATATATATAAAAATCATCATTCACACTGAAATAAAGAGGGTTCGCCACAGAATCAGAATGAAAAGAAAAACTGCAGTGATTCATCAGAGTCTTTTCTATCCATTCTGATGCTATGTTAAGGTACTGCTACTTTCCAGGGAAGGTACAAATAAATAAAAGTGCTACGCTGCCCTTTAGGCAAGGGGTTTTAAAGGCTTGAAGGGTATTTAAGGGGGAAGATTTATTTACTTTTGAGTAAAAAAAAAACACAACAGAATTGTACTTAGCTCCATTTGAATGTCGTTTGCTAGTTCCGTCCATTAAGCACAATGTGTTCGTTTCATTTTTTTCTCTATCTACCACAATTAATCGAAGGAAACATAAGGATGATATCAAATTGGAAATGCTAAAGGTTCATTTGTTTTTATGGATGTTTTCTCACTTAGTGTTGCGGTTAAGCGAGAGAAATAATACCTGCGAATGCAATGCGTGTCAACTAAGTAAGGATATATGTAATAGGTGAACTGATCAATTTTATAAAAGAACAAAAATCAACGTGAGAGGAGATATGATCTGTCGGGGTAAAAGCTATACAGTTCACTCTGTGATTAATAAAAACTCCTGATCCCAAATATGATCAGTGTCTATATCATCTCAAATAAAACCTTTCTTTGTCACCACATAGTGAATACCAACAATGTCGGTTCCTTTGAAAGCATCACCTGCCTCCTCCTGAACCAATCAGTGATACAAGCACACAGAGGGTCACAGAATGAGAGAAGATATAGCAATGTGTGCATAATATAATGTAACTGGATGTGTGTATATGATAGCCATCAATTCACACTGACTGCCAATGGACAGAACAGACATTAGAGAAAAGAGGGAGAGAAAGAAAGGAAGGGTGGGATGAGAGGTGGAGGAAAGAGCAGAGAGGAGGATCCAGCCTCCTTTGTCTCTCTTGTTCCTTCATCCCCTCCATCCCTCCTCCTCTTCTATCATCGCTCCTTCATACTGTATTTACAATGCCCTTTCAGTAAAAGATGAGGATAAAACTTCCACTACATATCAGACATGGTATTCCAATCAGAGTTAATCTATATGAAACGCTGTGCATAACATTCCTATGACAACAGTAATGTACTGTACTAATACACATTGAATACGTATGATGATAAGGACTATATATGGCGAGGGAAGGGCTGGTGAGGGGGGGGGGGGGGGGGGGAACGACACTGCGTTCACACACCACACAGTTTCTCTGTCCATTTACTTCAACCCCAACTGCAATCCAAATCATGACACGTTTGGCAAGTTCTATACTTATCGTCTCTCATCGAGCTTACTTTGTGTGGAGCCCCAACACTCAAAATATAGTAAAAGATTTCAGATAAGTCAAAAAACTAATGTACATTTATTTTTCCTGTTATTTAATATTGATCTTTCTGCAGCATTTTAGTTTTCAACACATTTATTTTTAAATGGTTTGATCTTGGTACACAATAACGTATTTATTTATTCCCTATTTTCCTCCCCACATAGGCCTACCGTAGAACTGTCTGGCGAGCTAGCTTACCTGAACACATTGGTGGCTAAACACACAAGCTATGCTAGGTACCAAGCTGAAGCTACTGCACTTAATGTTGATCAGCAATATACTGTACTGCATACTGCTGCACCAATAGCGTATAAACTCTTGTAACGGTAGCTAAAGCCTTTTAACCTTTTAGCCTGCAAGCTATTTGCTAAGCTACTATGCTACTTGGAAGAGACATCAACTTCATCTTGCATTTCTCTTGTCTTTATGAAGGACGACAGTGGAAATAAGTCTTTATTGTGTCATCCTCAACATTTTGTAGATGTGTGTGTTTCATGTTTCTTTTAATTCTAAATGTAAAAGTTCCAAACTCTAGCTAGCTAGCTTTGTTAGCGTTACTTTTATGTAAACTAAAATGTTTTAGCTCCTGTTAGCAGAGTTTTACAGTGATGTTCAACCAAATGCAGTAAGTATTTGGATGATTAGCTTCAGCTAGGTAGCTCGCTGTGCTCTGAGTATTTAGCTAGACATGTTGTCAGTTAAGCTAGCTAGCTACACAGTCAACCACTTTGCTCCAAATATAAGCAATTTTCTTATATGTTTTATGCATAAGGAAAATGTGTGTAAAAGCTGGTGCTGTTGCGGGGGGGTAGTAAGTTTTCCGCTGTACATTTATTTTTACAATCCTTTTAAAACATTTTAACTAATAGTATTATGTATTCAGTTCTATGTTTGACTTGTCCTATAACCCTTTACTACATTTTGTTAGTTTTAGGGTTAGTTTTTAGAAAAGTGAAATTTCTCAAAGTAACATAAAGTTCTTCCTGTACAGAGAGATAAACTTGCCAAACCCATCATTAACTTTCCCTCACACTCCCCCTCTCTTAACATTCGTCCTCCTCTTCAGTGTGCTCTGGTTTGCTGCCCGATGAGGTAAAGTTTTAAGGCAAGAATGGAAGGACGGGGAAGGGCGGAGAGGGACGTGGGGGCGGCTACTGCTGCACTTCATTAGGAAGCTAATACGGAGATTATTCAATTGGGTACTCTGCATTCATCCCCTCTCTTTGCTCTCCTCCTCAACTTGAGGACGAGAGAAGATGCTGAAGAGGCCGGAGGGGCGGCATCGGATGTGGTTCAGTTCAGTTTACTTCACATCGCTTTGTTTAAGCTGAATTCAGTTCAGAGCAAATCAGTTCCCCAGCCTGTAGGATGCGTCTGTTTGTCATCTGTTTTATTTTGTCTGTCTTCTATAACCGTCTGCCAGCTTGTCTGTCCGTCACACCAGTGTGATCTCCACCTCCTCCGACTTCTCGCTCTTCTCCTGTGTTCGGCGGGGGTGCTGTTTGGGTGGAGGAGGAGCAGCTCGCACCTGCAGCGGTGAAAGAAAACATAATAAATGTAAGTTTAAGAAAAAAGGCAAAGTGCATGGAGATGGAGATGGCCTATTTATCTTAATGACAAACAGTTGAATGTTTATTTCCTGCTGTGGGACACAAACCGTTTATCGCCTAACACCTTTTAGAGCATTTATAAAATAAACACAGTACCCTGACTGGAAATTTGTCATAATAATATCTATCACACGAGACAAATTAAAATATTGAGAGCAAACTAAACCACACAAAACACACTTGAATGAGTTTTATACTAACAGGTCGTAGTTTTCCCGGGCCTCCATCAGGGGTGAATCGCAGTGGCTGAGGAAATCCTGGAGACACTGGACTCTTGCCAGAGCTTTGATCTACATAGAGAGAGTGAGATTTCTTAAACAGGAAACATCACAGTGAAAAACCACAATGGCCTCTTCTCAATTAGTTTAACTACACACAAGCGTTTTCTGTGTGTGTGCGTGTCTTACTGTGGGTTGGCAGCGATCCCTTGTGTGACGAGGCAGGCGGTGGCGGCTTGTGCTCCCCGTTGAGTGCGGTGGAGGGTGAGCGTGGGAGAGGAGGCGGGGTGGAGGTCTCGGGGCTGGTGAAAGGGCTGATGGGAGGTTGTTCATGCAGCGGGAGAGGTGGCAGAGAACATGGCAACTTCACAGACGGAGAAATCTAGAGTAAGGGACAGAAATAGAGAAATACATAACTAAAAATGAGGCTCACCTGTGATCCTACAAATAAATCCAATGCTCCCTAGTCCCCGTCACAGCACACATGATATGAAAGTGATAGTACTGACTGGGCCATCATCTAGCTGAACTCCATTAAGTTACAGCAAAACAGTTTGGAATATCTCCGCAATAAATGCATCCAAAACAACCCCTTCTCTCACATACAGTGAAGTTCAGATTGCTTTTGTATGTAAAAATTGTGTTTGTGACCAGACTATAATTGGACTCATCAAGAAAAAGAAGCTGTTAATAAGTGTTAGGAGAAAAGAAATGAGTTACAGTTCAACACGTCTGATGGTGGCGCTATAATACAACATGGTCATATCATCCTCTTATAAAGTCAATATGGCTGATGAGTTGCCTATTAATACATCCAGCAGACAAGGAGGTACATTATATTAACATTCATTTGGAGTCGTGCTTCTGGCAACCTGGCAAATGTAAGTCCAATATTCACTCTCTTTTTTGCTCTGTTGTTGGTCTCCACCAACTCCTGAGTGAATTATCTGCCTCTTTAGCTGCTAAATGCTCCACTATGTTCACCAGCTAGTCTCTACCTGTGTCTGCCTGCTGTTTGGTGCTGAGCAGGTAGTGCACAGTGGGATTTAAGAGCATTTCCAGTGAAAACAGCTGCTGGCTGCACCCAAAAATAACATTGTGAGAGTGAACCATAAGTTGCAGGTTGTTAAACCATAACAGCAAATTTAAAGTCCATTGAGTTGAGGGAAACTGCCAAGCCGGTTGATAAATTCTCTGTGGTTTTGTCTTTAGAAGCAACTCCTTTCACATTATAGTCATTTCATCCATTGTTGATGCAAAATGATTGATTAGAACATTAGGATTACTGTAAGCAAATGTTATTGAAAGTGTGACTATGTCACTACATACAACTGCAGCAACCAGGAGGATTCAGATATTTTACCAATCTTCCCCACATACCACTTAAAATACATCAAGAGTTGTTGTGGTGTGTGTGTTTTGTCTACAGGCTTTTAGGAAGGGAGAGGCTGTATCCTTCCTGTTCCTGAACCTCTAATAGGACATCACTCTGCACCACAGATAAGGCCGCTTTCTGTGATTGCAGTGCGGGGTTTTCTCAGAGTGCTGCAGCAACACTGCAGTTCTGATCCACTGTTTGTGAACTCTGCCCTGTTGAATAAATGTACTGGACAAAAGCCAGGAAGGGAGGGGAGAGGGGGGAAAAGTGGCCCACGAGACTGCACTATATGCTTGGTATTTCTGCCCTGAGGAAAGACTGATAAGACACAATTCTCAGCTACTCAACAGCGCTGATTATATCTAGTGTGTGACTTAAGTGGGAGTATGTCTCCGTCGGCATGCATGGACATACCTGTATATCACCCAGCCCTGTCACTCCACTGGTCTCCCCATTTTCAGTGAGATCTTCTACCAGCACAGAGGGGAAGACGCCCACCCGTCCGTTGAGCTCCCCCTCCCAGAAGCCATCGTCTGTCTGAGTGTCGCGGCTCAACAGACGGATCACCGCCCCCTCCGAAAAAGAGAGTTCCTCGTCCGCCTGGCCCTCGTAATCATAAAGTGCACGGACAAAAATGACTGCAGAGAGAACGGAAGACAGAGAGAGAGAGAGAGAGAGAGAGAGAGAGAGAGAGAGAGAGAAAGAGCAATAAGATACACTGAAGGAATAATTATTTTTGGGGATATGTAATTCCTTGTTTGCCTGGCCCTCATTGTCATAAAGAGAATGGTACACACCGCTGGTGACAGGGAGATATTAATAATTAAGTGACAGTTTCCCCATGTATTCAGGTAGAGCAGACACACAGCATTAGAAAGAGGGTTGGAGAAAAAGAAAGAATGTTGCAAAGAAAGCAGGTTAGTTAGGAAGTATAAATAAAGGAATAAAATCAATATAAAATGTTATGGACTTTTGTAAGTAATAGTTTTACAGAGAGGACAGAAAGAGATATTATGTTTGAGATAAAGTTCAGCTCATGCCCATTTTATTAATATGTTAATTTCTCCTTACTGGTGTTTTGTTTTTGACCAACTGCTTCACTCGTTACTGTTCCAGTGAGACACCGGACTCACAGCAACAGCACTTTCTCCTTATTTGATGGTAAGTGTTGTGGCCAAAATATAAATGGACCTTGGCTAGGTTGGTTTTTACTGAACACTGTTTTTACTTAACTGTGGCTCATAAAGCCTTCAGGGTTTGCCTTTACACGTCTGTTGATTACTGCAGCCACGGTAATAATTTACCTTATTTTACACAGCCCACACTTGCTTATTATAATATCACTCTGCTTTGCAAAATGAGGGTTGTTTACAGCTTGATTCTGAGAAACTCCAGTGGAGCAGTCAAGAGAAAAATGCCTTAATTAATGGCGCATAATAACCTCATTACGGGAAGAAAACAACTCAGTTACACTGATACAACTGGAATTAGCTTGTTTGCTGAAACTCCTGGTATGCAGTTTAATTATGTCAACGAATAATTTAGGATCACTATGTTTACAGCGTACTTACTGTTTGTGTCTCCATTGATGCAGCTCAAGTGCAGCTCGGGCTCGGTGGAATTGGACGAGGTGTGCGATCGAGCATCGAGAGTAGCCAGAGACTGGAGCATGCTGAGCAGACTGTTGGAGGTTGGGAACTGCAGGTATTTCTCTGGGACATAGCCAATGTGACCTGTCTTATTGCGAGCCTGGACACACACACACACACATGCAAACAATGAGACAATGAAATGGAAACATGCATGGCAGGAGAAGATTGAGCACCAAGAAATCATACGAGGCTGTGAAACCAAACAGGATGCACATCTGTGTGAGTGCCACATGTGTGTCAGTGTGTGTTTTTGTGCACCTTGACCCAGTCCTCCATGTCGCCATCCTCAATGACCTCCAACATCTCCTGTTCATCAATAGTTAACTCATCCGGCTGAGAGGCCTGCAGGAGAGACACACCAACAGTGTTAAAGACAAACACACTCCATGCTAGACTGAGCCCATCATTAATAGTTTGTTTTAAAATGCTAAGAAAAGAGTCATGGTTATTCATATTAATATAATATAACTGCAACACACGTCATTCATGTTTGCTTGTGCGTACATGGATGCACGTGATTGTGTACCATTCTGCGTGTTGTGGTTGAGCAGGTAGCTGCAGACATTTGATATGTGCAGGTGTGTGACCATGTAACAGCAGAGGGTAACTGTGTGTGTGTTAGTTAATACCTTGTACGAGTAGAGGACTTTGCAGGTTAGCGGGTAGTTTCGGAGGGTTCCCGAAGGACTGGAGCTGCTGTCGTCAAAAACCTCCATGTTCTCTTCACACTCCTCTCCTTCCTCACGCTCCAAATCCACTGTGCCCTTTAACACACAAACACAGCAAGATAAATTCAAAACCTCTGATAGCTACAAGGACAAATAAAAAAAGAAGCACTGTTCAGCTTTACAGCTCCTAGCGTCAAAGACTCCAGACCAAATACACACAAAGTTGTCCAAATACTCAAAAGCACCTCTTTAAATCTTTGCAGTTTGGCAGGATAGACGGAGTTCAAAAAACCTTTTGGCACAGCCTTCTGGCTGAACTCTTCATGTCTTGGTGTGACGTCCAGCTAGGTAATGTTTGTCTTTCTTTGCACGTGATCAGTTAAAAAGTTGCAAGGTCCGTCCATTTAACATTCACATGTTACTCTTTCCCCCCCCCCCCCTCTTCCTGTGTGTTTGCACTCTCTCTGTGCAAGTGTCACAATTTGATCTATAGCAACGCTTACCTTTGCTTCCTCCCTGGGTTTCTCTGTCCAGCTCAGTGTGGGTGCTCCAGCTTTTAGAGTCAGGTGTAGAAGGACTAAAGTTACAAATGATCCGGCCCCTCCCTCTTTTGTTCCATGAGAATTTCACTGGCTTATATGAAGGTCATGTGATCTAGCTTGTGGAAAGATCCATCACACACAGCGAGCTGACCTGGCCATAACAATAGTGTGTGTGTGTGTGTGTGTGTGTGTGTGTGTTTATCTATTCTCAAGTCATTGTGTTTAGTCATCAAATTTCTGTTGACACAATAAACTCTACACCGGAGCAGAGCAACACAGATGTGTATTTTGTATATGAGTTGGTCTTCTGGACATAATAATCTCTTCCCTAGGGAAATAATAATCTACAGGTGTGGGCCACAGGTGTTCCCTCATAAAAGATTAACACACTCTTCCTAAAGCTCTTTCTTAAATTTGCTGCGTTACGTCACTCTTATCCACTTTACTGCATTGATTTAAAAGTAGACCGAACAGCCTCAGGGCCAATTCCATTTCCTCCCTGAAGTGAAATGACCAGCGTGTATCTCAGTAATATCCCAATAAAATATCACCAAAAGTACATCTCAGTGTATGTACCAATTCAGCTGAGATGAAGACCAATGGATGATTTTATGGTTCCTGGAGGTAATAACTGTGAAAGTGATATTGTAATGAAAGCAGGGGCTGCCTGAGGGACTCGAGGGTTCATGGCTTACAGTATTTCATAGTCGTTTTAATAAAGTTGAGTGTAATGAAAAAAG
The DNA here is from genome assembly GCF_900634415.1 of Cottoperca gobio. Lineage (NCBI taxonomy): Eukaryota > Metazoa > Chordata > Actinopteri > Perciformes > Bovichtidae > Cottoperca > Cottoperca gobio. The sequence continues at coordinate 8,538,909 of NC_041367.1, read as the reverse complement.
GTTTGAGGGGAAGTGCCTGCTCACCGCTCTCATTGTTTTTCTTTGCTGTCCTCTGCAGATTATTATTCACAATCCATCAAGCCTTCCTTCTCTCGCTGACCCATCGGTCACTTCTTGACCTCTACCTATTCAGAAAACTGCTGTTAACAATCCCTTGCACTGTTGTCCTCTCCTTTTTGAACTGCGGTCGAACGTCTGAAGTACTCAATGTGCCTTCTGGTCTGCCTTTTCTAATGACACCCACGCCAAATGGAGGAGTTTTCAGCAAGGCAGGTCTCCAACTGATTCCTCTTGTAAATAGGGCAAGGGAACGTTGAAAGAAAACTTCTAAAAACTAGAAGGGTACTCGGAGAAGTAGGTGAAAGTGAGGAAGTAAAAAAAGTAATGTGCGTATGCGCCCAGTGATTCGGAACCGTTCCAACATGAATGTAATGGGTGTTTTCCTTGGCCAATGCTACACCCTTCCACCAAATGTCATGAAAATCGGGCCAGTATTGTTTCAATAATCCTGCTGACAAAAACAAAACAAATCAAACACATGAATAAAATCCAAAACTTCCCATAATGCTACATAACTACTTGCGGATCATTAAGTATTTGGAAATGTCGAAACACAGCTCTGCTTGGGCTAATTTAATTATTTTTTAGTCCTTATGGTATGCTGTTCTCTGCTGTCTCTCACAATCCCCCGCCTCTCTCACCTCTGCATCCAATTTTACTTCAGCATTATCACTCCGACGCAACTCCCTCCTCACCTCTCCCCCTCACCTCCTCATCACACCACCACCTTTCTCAGCTGACTCCCCCTTCTTCTTCTCTCCTTCACTAATTGTCTCTCCAACACTCCCTCTTTCACTAAACAGCTCATTCTATCCTCCCTTCTCTCTATTCTCTCGCTCTCTCACACTCTGTATTCTCTCTCTCTCTCTCTCTCTCTCTCTTTCTCTCTGGTGTTAGCTGCAAGCTGCAATATGATGTGAGCAGAATGTCGAGTGCTTCCAATGGAGCGGACTGTGTTTATTCCTGTTGACAGATATACACACACGTCTCTGACACAAAGTCCCGTGTGGGGATTACACTCCTAGTCATGGACGTACTCCTCCCTTAACGTATACCCAGTGGAGACAGAAACACACACACATAGGCACAACAATACATTCACATAAATATGCAGAACTCACGTACACACCCAGTCACACACAAGGACATACTATATGGCTGCATTAAGTCTGGCATATTTAGATTTTTACAAAAGATAAACGCAAATATTCTGTTTTAGAAACAACCAAAGACATAAATATTTATTTATTGTGAGACACCACCCCTCCCCCCCCAATCTGGGAAAATCTAATTTAAAGGAACAGTTGACATTTTGGGAAATGCAGATATTACTTCCTTGCTGGTTAAATGAAAAGATCGACGTCCTCTTATGTCTGGTTAATACGAAGATACCACCAGCAGCCGGTTAGCTCAGCTTAGCATAAAGACTGGAAACAGCTGGCCTGGCTCTGTCCAGAAGTAACTAAATATGTCAACCAGCTCCTCTAAAGCTCACTAAATAACACGTTATATCTTGTTTGTTAAAAGCATACAAACCATTACTTATTTTACATTTGAAACGTAGCCATGCTAGCTGTTTCCCCATGTGTAAAGCTAAGCTAACCGGCTCCCAGCTCTAGCTACATGTTTAGGATACAGACATGAGAACATCTGAACATCTAACTTTCGCCAAGAAAGACATGCATAGAGTATCTACACACGCTCACAAATGCGACGAGGTGAGAAGAGGTGAAAAAAAAAGTCTTTAGATCTGTACTCAGTCTATCGTGCCATTAAAGCGAGGGGTCATGAAATAAAAACTGCCAATTGTGTGAGGAATACATCAGTATTCCGATGGGGAAGTGGGGCGTTTTAAGAAGCTGTAAATGGTGTGACAGATGATTAGGCAGCAGGGCTGAGGTCAATTATCTTGTAATTTACATCATTCAAGAAGTGATTTGTCAGGCGAACTATTCTAGCTGGGTGGTTTTCACTTATAATGAAATCATAAAGAATGAAAAGTCTATGATTATGAGTCAGTGCCTTGGGGTTTAAAATTCCATTTTTGAAAGTGCTGAATTGAGTGCAGCGTTCGTGAAGCGCAAGAAGAAAAACTGTTGGGAAGACAGGTGAGCCGCAAGTAGACATATGACGAACATACAGTGACACAATTTGGTCGCCATGTGGTGTTGAAGTGGGTGAAGAAGGCCGCTGTGCATGCAACACAAATCAGCTACGATTTACGTTGTGTGCTGAACAGGTATTCTTCTGATTCTGATTTATAGGTGGGAGATTTTCACTTTCCAGCCAAGTCAAAAAACTGCTGCAACTTTGATCGTATGCATTTACTGTGTGTATGCATGTAGTGGCATACTGGTAGTCACGTTAGGCTTTATAGTAACAGTTTTGTTGTTCATTAATTCCTCCAATTTAATTTATTTTTTAATTAATACTTTTTTTTTTTGTTCTTCTGACTTGACGAGAAAGTGGCAACGCACGCAAAGTGAGGGGAGGTGTCTCACCGACAGTGAGGGATCATGGGAAGTGTAGCTGGCCCAACGTTCATTCTCCAGCTCCTCCATCACCTACAGCATGCACAGAGAGAGTGGAGGGTGGGTTTATACACATACTGCAAACAGGCAAACACACATACTGCACTACACAAGCTGGGGTGGATGTATGAAAGGATTTAAATGGACACACACGGCAACAGTTGCATGTATGAATGCGCTTACAAACGTATAATCGCAGTTAGGTCAGTTAGAGTTATATGATCATCCCACCTTTTTTAAAGTGATTTAAAATTATTATTATTATTATTTTTTCTATTTTTGCATTTCAGGAAATGTTTTCATTAAAGTCCAGAATGTAATTTGACACTTAAATGCAGTAAATGGGTTTAGTGTTGACGCATAATATCATTGTACGCAATTTAGGCAATAAAAATTTAGAATTTTCTAAAAATGAGTTTTTAAGAGATCTCTTATTTTCTATGTTTACTATTCCTCTTTAATAAAGCCAAAGTATGTCCGATCCGATTACTCGAAGGAATAATAAATAGAATACTTAATTACTAAAATAATTGATAGCTGCAGCCCTAAAGGGGAGGCTTACACACACACACACACACACACACACACACACACACACACACACACACACACACACACACACACACACACACACACACACACACACACACACACACACACACACACACACACACACACACACGTTCAAAGTGTACCTGGTTCATGGCGCTCTTCAGCCAGGTATCCACAGCAACTCCCACTTGCCGCAGAAGGTCCAACCGAGCCTCAGCTTTCAACTTTATTGTCTTTGGAGAGAGAAGGTGTGTTAAGAACTTTGAATACATCACTGGCCTACACACTTTTCCTTGCATCAGTCGTAAAAAGAACATCATGTATGGCTCTTCAGAAACATACTGTATATGTAACGTCATAAAGACTGCGTCCATATTTATTTTTTTTACAGTCTGAGTTAAACCTCCCTGTGAGCCCACATCACTACAGTTAGCCTGCTGAGTAATGCTATCATGACTGATAGGAGTGATGGACACATGATGCCTCAAATGTCTCACTGTGGATCAAGAGTACCAGCACGCCTCCACAATGCTGACACAAAATATACACCAGGCAATAATGATACAATGAGATATTAGCAAACATTACTGTAGACAGTAAGCACAGAGATGGGAGCCATTTTATCATCTATCATTTGTTGTTGAGTCAAAATCATTTTATTTTCCTTTCAGCTGTATTACATCACATGCCGCACAGTTCAGTGACTGAATGAGGATATGAACTGGATTTGCACTCCGAAATGTGCCATGCAGTCTCTTAAATGGCAAATCATCAAAAACTTGAACTTTCTTTTAATGAGCTGTGAACACTGGACATGAGCTGTGTTCTTTCCTCATGAGACAATATGATCAGGCTATAACCACCAGCAGGGAAACCCCCGAGATTTACATTCACTTTGTCTCGCCTACGCGCCTCTCTTTCATCTCTGATCCCTTTCTCTTTTTTTTCCTGCTGTCTCTCACCGTTTTCACCGAATTCCTCTTTCATTACCCTCGTCTTTCCTTTCTCGCCGATGCTGACAAGGCAGATTGATAGCCGATAGCTCCCTTCCACAGAGACGTGCAGTCAGACGGACAGACACACACCGTCAAGACAGACTTCCTGGCTTTGATCAATAAAAACCTGAGCCCCTTAAGTGCCTCCATTTTTTCCTATCCATTAGTAGCGCCCAACGCATGCTAAAGGTTGATGTTGCATCATAAAACATACCAGACTAAAGAGGAGAAAAGTTAAAACAATAGCCAATACAAGTTCAGCCGACCTGTGCAGTAGTAGATACAGTCAATAGTACAAGCAGCCAGTGGTGTGAGTACAGATCAGTGACGGATAGACTGTACAACATCAGACAGGCAGAAATATAGAGGGCGAGATAGACAGCCAGAGAGATACCGCAGGAGGAAAACTCAGCTCTATGGCGATAACTAATATTGAATTATTCTAAATTATGGGACCAACTTTTGGTTTTTACAATGACTCATATGGAAGCAGACAGAATTCTGGTGCTGCAGAGCTCAAAAGACTACAACAGCTGAACTTGTTGAGAACAGCGATGACACGTGTGAGGTCTATTTGAAACGACAAGAATATAAGAAGCCACGTATAGTTTCTGTTCTTATAGACATTATATGTGCACTCTGTTTTAATAACTAAAATATGCTACAGGTGAACACGCTCCATGCTCTTATTACCAAAGGTATTAATAAAACAATGCAGATTAAATTGTGTCCAGATGATGAGTCGAAACTTTCAATCACTTTTCCGATCCTTATTAGTTTTGTTTGCTTGGGCTTGAAAGTGTCTGGGAGCACAATCCTGTCTCTATCTTCTGTCTGAAGCGTTTCGATGCCACGTGTTAATGAGGCCAGATTGTCTGCTGGAGACAGTTTCAGAGCAGCCTTCAACAGCTCATTAGTATGGAGACAGCCTCTTGCCTGAACTGCTCTCACTCTCTCTTCCTCTAAGAACTCCTTAGAAAGAGGAACACCGCAGAGAAGAGGCCAATGATCATCTAATGTCAATGAAGGGACATTTCAGATGGACATTTCAAAGTATGCTACGAGAGAGGGAAGACAAGAACAAACATGCAAGACACTTTTTTATAAAATAGTCACTTGGTAAAAGAGCTTCAATGCATATATTTGTTTGTGGGAAGAATACCCTTTGAGGAAAATGTGTATTGACTGAAAGTAAATCTGGATACAAACCCTCTCCTGCAAAATTCCATTCCCATATAACTAAACTGCATTTTCAGCTACGTTTGAAAAACACAAATTGAAAACAAAGCAAAGCCGCAGTAAAACTACTTGGTAATCTTTAGGCAACAACACTTCTTGGTCAGGTTCAGTAATGCATCATATGTCTTAAAATAAAAACGCTTTTTATGTAACGTAATTTAAAACTTTAGGTTTCACAAGAGACCTACCATCCATCCCTATGCGTACTTCCTCGGACTGATTAGAAACGTATTTGTAATATGAAATAAGGAGTATTTATTGTATATATATATATATATATATATATATATATATATATATATACACATACACATATATGCAGATGCCATGTATGCCATGTATCACGTGCGTATAGGACTGGGCATCATTTTGATATTATATTGACATCCTGATGCGAGACAAGATATCGTCTTAGATTTTGGATATCGTAATATTGCATTTCTTTCCCTGCTTTTAAAAGCTTTTGAAAGTGAAAGTTATGTTTTTGTCTTTACCAAAATAATCATTATATCCACATTATTGATGATTATGTGTGTAAATATGTTGTGAAAGCATCAATATTCAACCGTATCGTAATATCAATATCAAGGTATTTGATCAAACACCCAGCGTGAATCATTTCACTCCTAATGCCTTTTTTTTCTCCCCTCTTGATTTCCCTTCATCTCTGAAGCATGTTATTCTATTAATAAGGAAAGCTCCTACAAGAAAACACACGGCATTATATACGATTTATATAAGAATATAAAATACATTTCATTTTATGTTCTGAAAAGATTGCACTCGATTTTTATCACAGCATATATATCCCTTAGTCATGCTGATAAACGCTGTTACGATGTTAACTGTTCACGTAATTTCAGCGAAAGACATGCGCAGCCTTTTATTAAGTTCTCAGCCAGAGGCCATAAAATGTGATGTTTGTAGAGAGCACAGAATACATAACTCTTTCTTCCAATGTTTATTGATTCCATTCAAACAGAGGCAAGAAAAAGTGTATCTTTCTAAAGATTGATGAGCGTACTGTTGAACACTGCAGATCACATTCAATGGCATATAACACTATTTTATTTCTTTAAGATTTGTTGCTTCTTTTTCTTAAGTTGTACATTTAATACGACACATGAAAGTTAGGTTTGTACTTCTGATTTTGATAAATTCTTCTGTGACCATATTACACCTTATCGTTCCCCTATAATAATATGAACACTACTCAATCCAACCAACTATTGTGTCCAGTTATGTCCATAAAGAGAGCAGCCTCCCTGGCTTTTTAAACACATTCCTAAAAGAACAAGTGTGCAAGGCTTTGATTGAGAAGACTTTAAATAAAACTGTATCTCAAACAAACCTAAACATTGTATCTTTCTCACAGATTCCCCCGCAGTGGGACGTGCAGTAAATGGTCACATCTTTAACACGGACAGTGCATCGATTATAAACATTGATTTTGAAACACAATTGGCCGTCACTGCGCTTAAGATGTTGTCACGAGAAAATTAGAGAATTTATGAAAAATCAGTACGTGAGGACAGGTAGCGAGGACAACTATGCAATCAGTAATTCTTACTGGCATTTCAGACACGATGCTTCTACACCAATTAGCATTCCTACACTGAGTAGATATATATATATATATATATGTATATATACAGTATATCCTTGCTTCATGTTCTTACTAATAAAGTGTTGCAATGGCCACAGCAATATGTTTGATGGGATAAAGGTGAGACTGCATGTAAAAGGAAAGAATGACGCAATCACTATCCAGATAATGCTGTAATCAAATGTCTTTTGTACTGCTTTCACTCCCTTTATAATTCTGTGATAAGAGCTCTGTGATGAAGCCATTTGTACCAAATGAGCTCATAAAATATTCATCATCTCTTACTCAAGGTAATGCTGCCCTGGAAGAGTGAAGAATAGCAGACGGACAATGTGAGCGAGAGACTGAAACAGAGAGGAAGAGAGAGAGAGAGGGTGGGAAAAGGTGTTTGCTCTTTGTTATAAAAAGACTCCCTATTATTCTCTAGAAAGTGAGATCACATCCTACTGATTGTGTTGTTTAATATTCAAGGCAGACTAAAATAGTTATAGTAGGAGCAGTAATATCAGATAACATTTGCTTTACCAATTGTATAATACCATAGGGGATTTAAAGAAATATATATAGTCATTGCACTGAGGTAACATCAGAAGTGAAATATTTTTTTGACCAAACCTGACAGCAGAGGGTGCCAGATATGTGAAAGCCTGATATGAAAGCAGTATAGAGTCAAACGGCAGTGTCGGGGAGAGAATGAGCACCATGAGGTAAGAGAATTAAGTTGAAAAACAGAGATTAAAATCCAAAAGATAAAGAGACTTTGGAGAGAGACCAGAGACATACTCGAGTTGAGAGGCTGTGACAGATCATGCAGTGCTCTCATTCATACTGTGACAGGTTGCATCTGTGAGAATCAATACATACATGATAGATATCTCTGTAAGTGGAAAGGCTGAGAGGCGCAGAAGGAAAAGAGAGGGAGTGTGAACACAAGACGAGAACGAAAAGGAGGCATAGAAAGACAGAGGAGTTGAAGAAAGAGCTGAAAGAGCAAGACATTTAAGAAAAAGGGCAATAATAGCATTAGATCTGATGTGATCTGACACATACATCAGCACATATATATATTTACTCAGAATCTTTATACGCGATATCAGACCTGTGCACTGTCACGGTGAGTTTTTGAGACACAACTGTTTCAAAGTTTGTTTAAACCTCTACATCTGAACAGAATGCAGCAAAAACCAGGGGATTACTGGGCTCTGTGGATAACAATGGTCAAATAACCCGAATGATTTGACATCTCCTGCGATGTGAAAGGTGTATTGATCGAACCAAGGACTTGTTTGTTCCTCTAATTGCACCCTGCTACATCAGCCGTGCAGATGGGTAGACTGAATGCCAACTGCCACTATTTGCATTTGAAATATTTACCAAATAATTAGTCATGCAGCCCAGACACTGGGTAGAGGAAATACGGGACGGGGCGGAGTTTAATGTCGTCAATGAAACAGAGGGCTTGTTTGCCAGGCTAATGCAGCAATAATTTTACGGCAGGACGTGGGTCTAAGACCTTCGTAGCGTATATTTTACATAGTAAAGGTGGAGTTTAAATGCAGACACTGAGGCAACTGTGCAAAGGAAACATATAGAGTTATCCTCTGTGTGCTAAAAATATAAATGTTGACAATGTGAATCACGTACCTCAGCTTTGCGCATGTTTTCTTTGGTGTCTTCTATCTTCAACTCCAGATCTAGTCTCCCTTGCTCTGTGGGGGGCAAGCCATGGCTCTCACACTCCTCCAGACACTGAAAAACAACACACACAAACACATCACCTGATTAGAAATAGTATATGTGTGCTTTTTAAACATGCATATGTGAGGAGCATGCGTGTGTCCATCTTACTCTCTTGTAATGTATGATATTCTTGTGTTCTCTGGCCACTCTGGTTGCCCATCTCCTGGCCTCTTTGTTCAGACTGTGCTCCTCCGTCGTCCCAGTCTCCGACTCCAGCTGACGACTCTAATATAGAGAAACACACACATACATGCATACCAGACAGGCATGGGTAAACATGTACCCAGCCCCAGAAACACACACACACACACACACACACACACACACACACACACACACGCACACAGTGCTCACATAAGTACACCGTCGGTGTTGACGGCACAAGGTGTGTGATGTGCAGAAGCTGTTAATTGAGCTAAAGAAAGTGTGAGAGAAAGATTGTTTCCTTCTCACATAACGAATACTGCGTGTGTCGCAAAGCTCTATTGTTATCCTCTTGCAACAAAATAGCTGTTATTAAAACCACATGTGAAAGAGCACGAGTGTGTGTGTGTGTGTGTGTGTGTGTGTTTGTCAGTGCTACGAAGTGAGCAAGCAGGAGGTGCATGGCAACGGGCCTATTTAAATGGGATTTCTTTTCAACATTAATTGTAACCATGTGGCAATTTTTCTTCAGAGACTAATATATTAAATATGTCTTTAAGTTCATAGTTTATACACGTAGTCACTAATCCACCACTTACCAATGACAGAACCAGAATACACTTTATCTTAAGACATTATTCTCACTATGAGTGATGGGATCCATCGTGAACGCACATTTCTTTTTGCCAAAGTTTTGCATATTTCACATGGTAGATGTCTGCATTTCTTTCTTCCTCTGTGCTTTTCGCACTGGTTTGAAAAGGGCGGGGCTTAGTTGGAAAAAGGTAATGTCAGTCACCAATAAAGCCAGTTGATGTTGTTTTGTCACAGCCAATCCAATGCTCATCAAACCTAGCCCACACAGTCTTGATGAGTCCTGATGTTAATAGCACCTGCATGCACTGAACAGCCACTGCATTTAAAATATATACCAAATAATTAGCCATTCAAACACGGAAAGGAAATATTACTCAGCAGATGCAGACTGTGAGAATAATTGGCCGTGTGTTAAATTTTGCAAGAGCACCATCGCTGCATCCTGAGCTTAGCGCCACCCAAGACAATTGTGATTGTGGTTTAAAGAAAAAGCCAGAGGTTTTTTTCTCCCATAGCAGATAATCCAGATCATTCGCCAGCACTTAGAAGATAGGTCTAGTTAACAGGGTTGAGGGTTAGATTCTTAATAAATAACACTTTAAAAAGTTTTCTTTATTTATATAGTAATGAATATTTGATGATATAGGGATAGGTTACTTTCAACACTGTTTTGTGGAAATAACAAGTGTTCCTTATATAGTGTCTGCAAGTTTTGTGACATATGTCAGTAGCGTATAATGTTTCAAAAAATTAACAATTGTTACTTCCAACAAAAACAAACTAAGCCTCAGGATGTACATACAGTCAGTGTCACCTGAGAGGCTGGGATTCCTGTAATCTGATAATAAAAGTGTGTTAGCCAGACTATGGTACAGGAAATTGTAATTGCAAGTTTCCATGCACATCATATCTATTAATTATGTGCTGCTTCAGTAACAAGAGGGCATAAATCAGGCTAAGTATAGGTGCGAAACAAAGAGTATTACACAGGAGATTTACAGCTTAATTATATTCAAGCAAAGGGAGGGAGTTATGGCAGGGAGGCAGGAAACTAGATCTGAACAGTGGCTCTAAACTGACATATTGCCTTGATAGCTTATTGGTATAATACACTTCTGTACACTTTGTGGGGGAAATGAGAAACACTTTGCATCTTCTCCTAGCATGTGACCTTCAAGCTGATGTTGTTTGTTCAGATTCCTCCTTCTGTATTTCTTTATGTTTGAAGCATTTGCATACTGGTAGGCCACTAACAGGTCTGGGAGCACCTTAAAATGTTCTGCTGGTCAATGTGAAACAGCTAACATCGGGCATTAAGTGACACAGTGCAGTACAATAGAAAATAATTAATTTCTACATTTTCAATTAGCTTGATGTAGTGGGGACTTATGAGAATCAGAATGCATTCTAAATGTGTTAATGTGCCAATGTTGAATATGAATTTATGAGATCAAGGTCAGAGTGATAAACCATTAGCAACCACTGTAAATGTAATAACAGACCAGATTATGGCCAGTCAGCGTGCCAGCTAAAGGAGATGTGAAGTACAGCACAGTACATTTAAAATGATGTGATCATACTGTACTTCAATAACAACCTCCACGCTCATAATAACAGTCATTTAGATGACTGTAGAGAACAACTGTGTTATTCTGAAACCACAAGGATGAAAGGGTGAGAATGAACAAGTGTAAAAGTGTATGTGTCTGTGTGATTGGGAATTACTGCGTATGCTGGTAGGAAAGTTTGTTGAACCCTGGGTTCGGAACCATGATAGGTATTTACTATCATATTACTGTAAGGTAATATATAAAATGCCAAAAAAAAGCTGCAACTGCATCATTTAATCAGTCATAGGCCCCTATTGTTTTTTTAAAGGATCTCTCTCTCACATTAAAAAGGTGTTTAAAGTATATTTCTTAGTTTTAATATTATTATTATTATTATTATTATTATTATTATTATTATTATTATTATTAACATTCAGAGTCCATTTTCTGGTCTTTCTGTCTGCAATGACCATATAATGAACCCATAACAAACTGTAAATGCGAAAATAAAAATCTACTTCCTTGCGATAACTTTTACGGTAATAAAGGAGAAACATCCATCCTTAAATATTTCACATGCACATGCTCATAGTCACCTGTGTAAAAGGTATTTGTGTTGATGCTGGCTTGACAGGCTCTAATGACTACACTACTTTCTGTTTAGGAAGAGGGATGGGCCCACGCTGCTGGCCAGGAAAGACAGTTGGGATGTAAAGGTCATGTATAGTAACCATAGTGTCATAAGTATGCATGACCCTATTAACACCTCTGGGTTTTTCACCAGTTTTCAACATACGATATAATCTATTAATCTAATTCAGATTTATTTACAATGTGTTTGTCAGAAAGATCATGAAGTGTTCTAGATGCAAAGCAGTGATTCATATATTGCCAGTGTCATGCAACATGTCATTCATAGTGCCAAGTGTTAGAGTGAAACTGCATTATTCAAATATTTACTACGGCTTTGTTAGGCACTACATGAGTGTTCAAGTCAATGTCACCAGAACAGATAGATAAATAGAGAGACATAAATGGAGTAGATGATCCATGGTTTGTGTCAGGAATGAAGATGAAGAATGCTAACAACAGTTAAGACTACCTGTGCCAGGGTCATTCTCATGGCACTGACGGGCGACGGCTCAATGTCCACCAACTGCGGCACCGAGCTCAGAGTCTGGCACACACACATACATACAGGCAAGCGTCCGCGCACCCACACACACCCAAGAGCAGCAGTGCAAGCACACAGACACACAAATACAAGGAGGGGTTAATGGAAAAAAAGGTTAGGGAAAAATGTTAGCAGGATTAGGAAGACACAGGGAAGGAATAGCACATTGTTGTTTATAGAGAAATGTTACCAGGTTATGTTATAAAGGACAAGATCAGAGAGGGAGAGAAAATGTGGCTGAACACAGTGAGAGAGTGTGAAAGAGGGAAAGATGCTGAGAAACAAGAGAGCTCAAAATGACTCAGACACAAGAGAAAAGGATAGCTATAGAGGAATCAGGACCAATGTCCACTGGAAGACTTCTCTTTTTTAGCAAGCAATTGTTAACAAGTTCCCACAGGATCATTCCCACTGCTGCAGTTTGATCACAAAGACTTGAGATCGATTTACGACAATTTGAAATATTACTTCAAAGTTATGTAACTTATGTAAGTGACAAAAAGAAACTAGGACTACAAAGAAAAGCTCCCAGTGGACACATAACATTTGGCGTTAAAATGATTAATATTAAAACACAGAGCAGATTCATGCTTCTGCCGTGCTGTCAAACACTAGTTAACTCGACAACTCCATCCTGAATTGTTAACGTAAAGAAATCTCCAAAGGCTGGAAACAAAAGAACAAATAATATCTCTCGAGAATAAGAATGATCAGAGTGTTGGCTCTCTGATTTCCAGCTCTCAGCCCCAGATGTATTAATGGGATTATCTTAAATCACAAGAATATAAAAAGTTACATGAATTCTGATCCAGTGATCAAGTGATTGAGATGAGCTTAGGACTTTGGCCACAGATGTAAAATACAATATTGGAGGCGACAGAAAAATGTAGGAGGAGGGAAAATACCTGTGTGTGTGTGTGTGTGTGTGTGTGTGTGTGTGTGTGTGTGTGTGTGTGTGTGTGTGTGTGTGTGTGTTTGAAAGTAAGAGGAATGAAGCGTGTAAAACAGGTTCATATACAAACTATAAAGGTTCAACAACCTATGTGTGTCTCACCGTGTCACATTCGCTGGGTTGGAACTGGAAGTCGTGTGCTTTGTGAAACACTGGGTTCTCCTGCATGAACAACTGCTGGTTGTACTCTTGTATTACCTGAGAGAAAGACAGAGGGAGACAGTTATTACAGTGTATTTGCACGCAAGTTTCTTGCTGTGAAAACTTGTCGATTTTGGAATCTATTGTGAGTGAATCCACGCTGACCGCAGCCTCCATTCCTCCGTGATAGAGCAAACTACAGACCTTTTACAGCCACCTTTCAAGCCTACATTGGGTGAGTATTTCATATTTATACCTAGATTTTGTGTTTGATATTTTGCGTATCACTTTAAATGGCGTACATGTCAGGTCATGGAGCTTGTGAGTTGGGCTAGGAGCATTGTTAAGCCAAGTTCCTTTAGAGAAAACGTTCTCTGGGTAAGGATGAGCCCCAAAACCAGTTATATAACAGCTGCAGGTCATGCTGTATTGAGAGGCATTGAGCTCAGCTGTCCTGCCAGCTAGCCTGCACACACACACACACACACGCACACACACACACACACACACACACACACGCACACACACACACACACACTGTATTGATGAAAACCAATCACAGAGTGGTGTGTTGGTCCATCATTCTCCCTTTGAGAACTGTTCCAGTTTCATTTGGAAAACAAAACAAAAAAAACGCAAAACTCATTACAACAATTTAAAGCATTAGTTTTTATGTCATTCTTACTCTGCTTCATATTGTTTCTTATGTTCCTTGGAAAACCATTCCTACATTCCTCAGTTTGAAATAGTTTAAAATGCTGTGTGTGAACGATGCTTCCAAAAAGAAAGCACTTTGATTATGCTATAATGTCAAGAAGATGGATGAATATTTCCCACAATATCTGTTTTGAGACCAAAAAACACAGCAAGACCTAACTTACAAATGAGTACAGAAGGTCTGTGTCTCTCAACACATCTGACTCACCCTGGTGGATTTGTCCAACAGGAACTGGAAGGTGTTGTGTGTGGCTTGGGAGGCCTCTAGCTCGGTACGACTCAGCTCTACCAGGTAGTCTTTCACATGCTCATAGATCCTGCCATCCAAGGCCTAGAGGACAGAGAGAGAGAAGGACCAGGGGTTACAGTGAAGAATGGATTAATGCAATGTAATTACATAATCCTCAAGATAAACGTAGAGAGTACAAGGGAATCAGGAGGAGACACCAAGAAAGAGGATAGAGAGGTCAAAGAGTAGGTGAATAAAGCCAGTTACTACAAAAGCTTTAGCAATAATCATCTAACTTCCAGCAAACATTTAACCACAACTACTTGTGTTGTTTGTGCAACTGCTGTAGGCAGGTTTTGAACAGGAGAATGTGAGTTTCAACTGTGTTTCTCCTAGGATGAGCGAATTGTTATTCAAATGTATGTTGACATAGTCATAAATATGTTTTAGGAAAGCACAGAGCAGCCTCAAACAGCATGCCTGCTAATACATTTAGGGAGTGAGTTCCGTGAAAACAAGAAGCTTTTGTATTATTCATGTACAATTTAGTCAATTGTCCAATCTATGCAACTTAAACTGTGAGTGTCACAATAGTAGACAAGTCAGACATGTTGTTATATCTGTCCTTAAAAAGTGTTTTATTAAGGACCCGTAGTCTACCCACAGGTGTTTTCACTTGTGTAGCTTAATTAGACCTCTTCTCAAGACTATGTGGGCGTGTACAGACTGTGATTGATTGACAGTTTGTTCTGTGGCACTTGTTAGGACAACTTGCCTCGTTATCATTCTTATTAGTCCAGGTTTGTGACATCATGCTCCAACCAGCTTTAACCTAATCAAAGTGATGTTTAAGGGTGTTTAAATAAAGGTTACAATTTAATAAGTGTTACAACTTGATTAGTTACGCACACCTCGCCACGGGCCTGGCATTGCTGGAAATCAGGAAAGAAATTCTAGTCTAAATGTGGCATAAATTGTGTTAGCTTATGCTGTAGAACACATATGTTCGTGAATTAAAGAGACAAACAATGAGAGACAAGAGCAAAGTCAAAGAAAGGACAGAAACCGAGCAGATGTATTCATTGGACAGCTCTCATCATTAGAGGTGGATTCTGACGTGCCGATATAAAGACATTTTAATGGAGTATACAGTCCAAATGAACAGCCTTTCTATGGGGAGCTGGGGTAGTGCTGCCAAGCTGTAGGCCATGATGCCAAACAGACAGATCAGAGAGTGAGAGAGAGAGAGAGAGAGAGAGAGAGAGAGAGAGGCAAATGCAGAGGAGGGAGGGAGCGAGTGAGCATTTGAAAAGATATGAAAGAGCGAGAGAGACAGACGGACAGACAGACAGAATAAGTGTATGGGAGACGTGTGTGTGTGTGTGTGTGTGTGTGTGTGTGTGTGTGTGTGTGTGTGTGTGTGTGTGAGAGAGAGAGAGAGAGAGAGAGAGAGAGAGAGAGAGGCTAATGCAGAGGAGGTAAGAGGGAGCGAGTGAGCATTTGAAAAGGTATGAAAGAGCGAGAGAGACAGACAGAATAAGTGTATGGGAGACGTGTGTGTGTGAGAGAGAGAGAGAGAGAGAGAGAGAGAGAGAGAGAGAGAGAGAGAGAGAGAGAGAGAGAGAGAGAGAGAGAAGTGTTCTTTGGATAGTGTTCTCACAGCTGCAGGGGAAGGTGAAAGGGTTCAGATTCCAATTCAACAAAACACTGAGACCGCAGACACACACTTTCTCTCTCTGAAGACGCTCATACTCTCTTCTTGCCAAAGTACTTTTTAAAAGCACACACTCTCAGAAACTTGTAAAAAAAAGTAGCATTTGCACTTGCACACACACATACACACACACACACACACACACACACATACACACTCACACACTCACACACACACACACACACACACACACACACAGATAGTAATCAGCCTCTTGTGTGGCCATATGCGGGCTTTTCCCTCCTCCTGCATTTTTCTGTCGCCTCCAATATTATATTTTACAGACTTTACAGACAGACTTATAACACAATGGGAAATTGAGAAGGAAATTATGTCATTAAGGGTGTGTTGTTGGCTGACTTCTTTCTAAATGTTCCCTCATCACTCTGCTCATTTCCTACTCCCCCTTTCTTCTCTTCCTCCCCTCCTTCTTTCATCCATTTACGGTTGTGTTGAAATGGAGTGAGTCAGCTTCCAGAAAAAGCCCTGTTCCGAGGGCAGTGTGTGTGTGTCTGTGTGTGTGTGTGTGTGTGTGTGTGTGTGTGTGTGTGCATGTGCGTGTGCGTGTGTGTGTTTTGGGTTGAATGACTGCATCAGCCTGAACAATAAGTACAGCACAGTGGACCAGACAGGGCGGCAGAGGTGTAATTGTAAGTGTGTGTCTAGCAGGGGACTGTAAAGATGGCCAGATAGAGCATCGACTGCCAACAGCAGAGGGAGATGTGGAGCAGTCTGTTCCTCCACTGCCCTTTCACTACAACTGTCGCATTGACAAGGACAGTAGCTCTCAGTGTAAGATATATGTTATTGCTGCAGCCACAGTCACTATTTATGAAGTTCAGTTTTAAACAGGGCTTTCAATTACAAGTCTCCTCAGCACTCGTGTCTATCAAACCACCATGTGGTTTGATAGATGACAGAAAAGGTCTAGAGAGAGCTGACAAACTGTAAGGTTAGCAATGTTTTAACATATCTGAATAGTAAAAAAGTCCCTATTCCAAAATGTCCTCCCATGGCTATGTCTGATGAATAATGTTCATGGCAATGCAAAACAATACACTAACAGCACAAAGGATTTTGAAGGTTGAATATAAGTGCTGTTGAAAACGAAAAGAGAATCCAAAAAACATAGTACTGTGGTTGTGCAGTGCTGCTACACTTAGTATTTTTTTTCTGGGTTGTCTTGTGCTGTTTTGGTTATATATATATATATTGTATGGCTGCTATTATTACGTCTGCCATTGATGCAGTTTTCTGGGCTGTGATTGTCAACATATCTTAGAAAAGACTGTGAAAAGAACTTGTGCTTTCTTGTGATGCAAATTGATGTCCCACTGTTTGAAGTGTTGTTATCAGTGACTTTCAAGGTGAGGACCTGTAAACACCACAATAAAAAAAAAACCCTGCAGAGGATGGAGAGGGGATGAGCAGATTGCTTCCCCTCTAGCAATGTCCCTCATTGTCTTTGTGTGTTTGCATGCATGTATTTGTGCATATGCATATTTCCCTGCAGTCCTGTCCTTCTGTCGCAAGGAGTTACGGATCTATTATTCAGAATGACCTCACAGTATAGATGCTCGTACACGCCTTAGGCCGAGTATGTGAGCGTGAGGGAGAAGAAGAAACAAGGAGACGAGCATCTGAAGATAGAAATTAGACAAAATGGAAAAAGCAAAGAAAAAAAATCAGAAAGCAAACTCATGAAAGAGAAGAGAACATTACAGGTGCAAAGTCACCCAGCTGCTCTATTGTGTATGTCTTCTGTGATGACTTCTGACCCTCTCAGTGCTCCTGCTGCTGTGTTGTGTTGTTGCCCTTTCCTGCAGGTAGAGATAGGTGGAGCTAACTAGCTTGATGTCTTGCACCTGGGCTGGCTGGGCTTATGTTATTTAGTCTTGCTCCTCATCCACTCTCTCTCACCATCATCTTCGTTTGCCTCTTTGTTTTGTCTTCACAACACCACGCATACATTCAACATTACAACATACTACAGCTTCCTTCATCATGTTTTTGTTTCAAATACAATATTGTTTAAATTAATTTAAGTCCTGCGCTGTCTTTCTCTCTGTCTAGCTCCCTGAGCCTTGGCTGTGACACTCCCTGTGTGTCTGTGTGTGTGTTAACTGCCAAATCATTCATGTCTCAGACTCATGACTGTCAGGATAAAGAAAACATCCCACATGTGATGTCTATGTGTACATATAAGTGTGTGTCTGAGACTGGCGTGTTTTTAAAGGATGACATCACTGTCACTCAGCTGTTCAAGTTATTCACCACACGGTCAGTGCACAGGGCAGACTGTCATGTTGTGTGGAAATGTGTAAGTGTGTCCTGGATTTCTAGTCTTGTAACAACAATAGATACTTTAGTCTAATTTCGGCTTATGTTTTGATTCTCTGTGTTTGTCACGCAGTACCAAATGTTTCTACACACAAACAGCAGCTTGCTACCGCTGATGAAATAATTACGAGTGGTGACAGCAAATTAGCTTCTGTGTCAAAACTTATGACTTTAAGTTGCAGAACTTGTTTTAACATGATTATTTACAGCGATGAGGTCATAACTTAGATCAGTGGACCCCCCCAGAATACTCAGGTTGGTGTTTGCGACCCCCTGACCCCCCCCCCCCCCGATGCAAACACATTGATAGCTATTGTAGAATAGAGATAAAAATATATTCTACGGCAAATTATATCACTGGTATGTAATTTAAAAATCATTCCCCATTATAAAATATGTTATTTTATTTTTTATATGTTTTTTGTTTTTTTCTCTACAACGATCTGGCGACCCCCAGAAATTATCTTGCGACCCCCTTGGGAGGTCGAGACCCACAGGTTGAGAACCACTGACTTACTTACAAACAATAAAGTACATTAATAAAATCCTGATATCTACATCCTACAACCATATTAACACCAACACACATTTAGGTTCACAGTGATGCATGTCATATGAAGGTGTCAGATGTGGGTATGAGCTCAAAATAGCAGATTAATTGCACACAGAAAAAGAAAACACCACTGATTCACATCCATCCTTTGATGACCTTCTATCTACAACAAACAACGTCAAGGCTTCCTGAGAATTCCTCTGTCCTTAGTTCATTTCATTCAACATTGTTGAAAATATAGTTTGGTAAGAGCAAACATCAGGGTGGCTCATTTTGCTTCACACAGATTTGTCTTCACATAAGCCCCTTTCAAATCACAAATCCAGAGAACTCTAGGATTCTCTTTTAAGACTGGAAACTGTGAGATCATCACTTTTTCATGTATGATTTTATTTCCCTCCAACTACTTTCTGAAAGGGAGTGTGACTTTATGAACTCATAAAAGGAAGACATTTTATCCCAAATTGAGCCTTAATTCAAAGTAGCTTTCCCCTTTGAATTTGAGGAAACCATAAAATGTGTCCCCGTTCCTGGAAAATCCCTTTGGATATTATAAGCGTGTGTAGATTCTTAAGTCAGTACTTGTAGTAAAAGAAAAAGTCATTAGCATTACAAATTGAAATTTCAGCTGCCTAGAAATGTAATGTTTTTACTAAAAGGTCCACATTCATGGCAAGGAATTGGATTCTCTTTCACACCACTCAAGCCGTTTACTTTATATCCATCTTTATGTAAATACCTGTATGCAGTGCAGTAGATCTGTATGGTAATAGCGGTCATGGTGAGCGTTGGCAGCAGCTAGCGTTAGCAAGTAGTCGTTCCTGGCGTGTGTCGCCTTGGAGTTACAGTCACTTCTCTTGGCTTTCAACTGAAATGAAAGAGAGACATAAGATATTGCATTACCTCATTTACAGTAACAGGCTTTGAGTAAATTAGCTTCTTTTTAGGTTCTAGGCTCATTAGAGAAATTGTTTTTGTATGATGGTTTCAAAGAGTCTGCGTGTGACGGTGTTGTGTTTGTGTCTCGTGTGTGTGAGTCCTCTTACCTTTACACTTGCTTTCTGTAAACTAATTCTTGACTGAAAAAGACCCAGTTTAGACCTAACACAGAGAAAACAAAGAAGTTCATCTCAAGGTATATATGAACAATCATACATTTAATTTAACACACATTAACAACAAAGTCAATTGGAAAGGAGAAAAGGATCCAGGCACTTCTCCCATAACATAACTCTGATCTTTAACCTCTGCTTCAGAGCAGGCATCATATACTGACCCTGAACAGGCCGACAGCAATAAATCTCAGCCTGATCCAGCCATGGTGATTTATATTGATGGTGACATCAGAAAGACCTGTCTCATAAAATGACAGAGTGAGCGTGTGTGTGGTCTGCTTTTCCATTCTAG
This sequence comes from Cottoperca gobio, assembly GCF_900634415.1. Lineage (NCBI taxonomy): Eukaryota > Metazoa > Chordata > Actinopteri > Perciformes > Bovichtidae > Cottoperca > Cottoperca gobio. The sequence continues at coordinate 8,518,668 of NC_041367.1, read as the reverse complement.
TGTGCTTATGTGCATGAAAACAGGCTGTGTGTATTCTATTAACTTCCACACATACAGATGCAAAGCGAGTGTGTAATGACATCTGTTGTGTGCCTTTATGTGTGAGTATACGTGTGGTGTGTTTCTACTTATGTCACCCTGCTTTATGCAGCCACATGTGTGTTGTGTCTCTGTATTCACACCAACTTCTTCCTGTGTGTTCCTTGTGCCCGACAATGACTAATGTCTCACGATTTTTCTCTACTGAAATACACACACATACACTCAGATAGCAGCAATGCAGAAGTTTTTGTGGCTGTGTCTTTTTACTGAGTGATAGAGAACAGAAAAGAGTTGACTGGCCAATCGATGTGGTCACTTAACCGGAGCCGAGAATGCAATGAAGTGAAAATGTCACCATAGCTACTGCTACCTAGGGCTGGCAGGAAAACAACACTCATCAGCACTGGATCCAAATTCTGTACTAATTGTATTTATAGTAGAAACTCAAGTTCTGTACTACTCAGTGGGATATTTAGTGAGAAAGGTTTACAGGTTTACTTTATTGCTTGAATTCACACCAACTGCATCCACCAATGTTGTCGAACTTCTATTCCGTATTTACGCTCTGGTTCCTCTTTATCTGAATTGTCTTTGTCTGACTGTATACCTTTGTAATTGATTGCTACTTTCAGCCTTCATGAAGATATTTCTTTCTCTATCTCACGCGCGCACACGCACACACACACACACACTCTCTCTCTCTCTCTCTGTCTGTCTGTGAGGTTAACCAACTTTGTTTTCTTGATAGTATTCTTTCTGACAATGGAGACCATCTGTTTAGTTTTTTCCTCTCATCCTTACCAACACACACACACGCTCACACACGCACAGCGCTGTGTTGAGCTTACTTGGCCTCTATGTCAGCCTTCTCTCGTACAGCATGGGCAACCTGCTCACAGTCGTAGTATTTTTTCTTGGCTTTGGCCAATTCTTTCACCGACTCCTGCAGCTCTGCTTGAATGCCACTCAACTGATCTATGGTCTGCGAAGGAAAAAAGGAAAACAGGTTGTTAGAGAAAGATCAGACCAACATGAGTCACAGTAACTTAGTGTGAGTACATAGACGAGAAGGAGAGAGGGATAGAGAATAAAGATTGCTTCAAAAAACCATGACTAACTCCCACTGTCCACACGTCTGCTCACCTTTTTGAGTTGCTGCTCTTTGTAGAGTCTAACAGTCTTAGCGGGCTCTGATACTTGACCTTTGTAGTTGTCACACACGTTGAGCCTGGACTGGCTAACCTGCACCGTTCCTTCCAAGTACGACCTCCACACTGCATACACGTTCCTAGTTGGAGAGAAAAAGCACACAAACATGCTGGATGGTTGCTGTTGTACAGCTTAAACTCCCCGGATCTATTATACATAATCATAAAGTTCTCCTGCAGTGTCGTAGAATTTTTTAATTCCCAACACCACCGTAGGCCAGAGAAACTGTATGTGCATGCACTTGGAAAGGGGAAACGATTTGTGTAGAAATATTGCAGTAGTTATCAGATCCAGTTAAACTGTGAAAGAAATAAACTGGTTTTCACAATCTTTCAGTGCCACTGTTTCAGTAAATAATGACTCATAAATGTGCTGTAGACCATGTTATGATTTTCCTAGAATTATGGTGCAATTCAGAAGAGCACCTATTTGGCTTCCATCCGGGTGGTGCAGCTGTAGGTGCAAGCCATTTAGAACGGCAGCCAGATTTGTTTTTAGCTGTGCTTTATGGGGAAAATATGGCATACTTGCGCGCATACACACACACACACACACACACACACACACACACACACACACACACACACACACACACACACACACACACACACACACACACACACACACACACCTACCTGTAGTCTGTTCTCTGGTCATCAGGGTTGATTCCAGGCCAGTCTCTCTTTAGGTACTGGCTTGCTAACTTCTGCAGAGCCTGAAAGCACAAGTGTAAAGATGCGGCAGTGAGAAAATTAAAAGCAAAGTATCGCCTGTTTTGCTCAGTAAACAATAACACTGTAAACTGTATCAGCTCTGCGTCGGCAACAACGACTCCTCAGTCAGCTCCTGTGAGTTTGAGCAGAAACCCAGAGGGCTGCAAGAAAGGGTAACCTACATCTTCTGGACTGGGTCACTGTGTCAGTAGTGACAACTCACAGACACTGGAGTGGATTCGTGTGTGTGAGTGTGTGTGTGTGTGTGTGTGTGTGTGTGTGTGTGTGTGTGTGTGTGTAGGGTTGGGTGGCGACAGCAAATCTTCATTAATAAAACAGTTGTTAACAAACCAGAATAGGAAATACAACAACCCAATCAGGACAAACGGAGCTTAGGGACACACTGATTCATTCCCTTTTTATCTATTCCATCCCTCTTCCATATACATTTGCATGTAAATCTCTTTTCTCTGTTTTGTTTTCAAATCTGTCTCCTAGGCATGAACTCTTTGCTTATGTCTCTCTTCATCATCTTCTTTCAATCTCTCTCTCTCTCTCTCTCTCTCTCTCTCTCTCTCTCTCTCTCTCTCTCTCTCTCTCTTTCTCTCTTTTCTCTCTTTTCTCTCTCCCTATTTCTCTCTCTATACATATTTCATTGAATCACCTTCTATCCATATCTTGCCCTTTTTACCTTTCACAGATGGTGAATGAGGCTATCAAAAAAACATCTACCAGTTCTTCCTCTTGTTCCCTGGTCCTGAAATGCAGCTCCCTCCAGCTGACACACAAGCTTGTGTCCTGGGGGAGTCAGTGGCCCAGTGACCTCTGGCACCCACCAGCTAAATTCTCTAGAGAAGGGAAGAGCCAGAAAAGAGTCAGTACGTAATCTAAGAACAACTCCTCATTACCTCAGCAGCATTCCTGTCTGAGTCAATTGGCAGCCAGTGGAGTAAATATTTTGTAATAGTTTAAATTAACAGATACACACACACACACTCACAAAGAAAATCCATGGCACAGAAACAGCCCTTTGAGGTAACACATTTGCGTCAAAGGATGGTCAACCTCTCACACACTCTTGGGATGGGTGGAGTGGGTGTGTATGGTTTTGAAGAAAGACTGTGTGAGTGTGTTTGTTAGGGAAAACGAGGGGGAGAGAGAGAGTGTGTATAGAAGGACTGGACAGGCACACAACATAAAACATTCCTAGGATTTAATTGCCTTCCTTCTGTAAACAGGGATCATTTGTATGTAAAATATACATGTGTGTGTGTGTGTGTGTGTGTGTGTGTGTGTGTGTGTGTGTGTGTGTGTGTGTGTGTGTGTGTGTGTGTGTGTGTGTGTGTGTTTTTCAGGGGGGGGTTACGTGAGGACAGTGACAGCTGAGACAGCCACTGACTGTGAGCTGGCTCGCTGACAAGAGGACTGATTTGACAGCTTGCCTTCCACACCACACTGCTCCATATCAATTTATCCATAATACAATGATAACCAGATACTTTCTCTTGAAGTATCTCGCCCTCGTTAGTGGCCTCCAGTGGACACTATGAGCACGGCCTTCAGCCAGTTGATTGTTGTCATTCATCAAAGGATCATTTCACATGTGTTCAAGAAAAGCTTACATGAAACAAGGCTCACATGCATTATCAATTTATATCCATAAGAATCTATCAAGTAGGGCCGTCCTCGACTCAGGAAATTCTTAGTCGACTAACACTGACACAATATGTCAACTAATCGATTAGTCCATATAATCGACAGATCTGTAAAGTAGAGTTTGAGTAGACTTTCTCCATAAAGAATCATGCAAAAGTGCCACTTTGAGTGAAATATAAGAATGATGAATAAGATCAATGCCGTTTTCATACTCTTAATGGAGCCTACTTGATAACTATTTCTGTGCAGTACATTTCTGATACTAGTCCGCCCATGTGCCAAATTAATTCCCAGTAACTTCCACTGTTGAAGCCTCATGCTAGCTTCAGATTAATTTTGGGACTGCGGACCCTATTTCACATAGTCATAGGAAGGGATCTCTTCACCGTCAGCATGGACAGGACAAACAATTACAGCGACCAATAACTACTTTACATATGGGCAAAAATGTGTATCAATGCATTACTCATATGTGGGAGTAACTTCACAACACATGAAGTAGCTGGAGTGATGCTGACTTCATATTACTTAATAGTAACCCCTTTTTTTAATGCCAACCCACAATTTAAAGCCTCACTCTATTATGACAGACCTGCTATTGGAGCAAGAGCAATGACAGAGTGACGGATCTGTGACAACTGAGGTGTTGTTGGTCTTTCATTTTCACTCACTGGCTCTCTCTCACTAGGTTCCCCTCTTTAACTCTGGCCCTTTTATTTTTTCTCTCTCTCCATATCCATTGACCTTTCTATGCTGTCATCACCTGACATCCACCTGAACATCATGTTACTATGGCAACTCTCTCTCCTCTGCCCTTCCTGTGTACATACATCACATACATCCTGTTTTTGTGATCAGAGTGGCAAACAGGGTAACCAGACAGCAGGATATCCTGTGTGAGAGAGGTTGTTAGACAAAGACACAGTAAAAGGAAGACGATGGGAGACTGATTACTGTTGAATATTATGTATTTTAAGAATGCCAGTTAGTAAGTGACGGCCTGTGATTATCTTCATCATTGTAAAGCAATTTATGAGAGTTCATTTGTGCGTTCACAGCTGCATTCTGGCATTTTCTAAATTACAGACAAGTCCATGGGAGACACTACAATTACAGGTCAAAATAAGGTGACATAAGTGTTACTTATTGGCCTGAGGCGACTGTATGTTTTTGCAGGGTGACATGTTTACTGTTGTTACTTGTTCTTTCATTTTACCACACCCAGGCAACTCTTCACTGTTCAAACAAAAATCTACTTTAGTTCAAACTTAATTAGGAGGTACTGTAATCAGTGTAAAGGGGAAATAGAGAAATGCAGAGAGGAATATTTTGAGTGTTAAAATCATAATTTATTGCTCTGCTTTGCTCGTTCCATCTATTCATCATTCATTCTTTCAGCTGCACATTCTGCCACACAACACAGCAGACAGTCACCTTGATACCTCTCGCTCTTCCGCTCACTTATTTTCTGCTTTCCCTGGCTCAGTCACTTTTACTCACTTATCTGCTGTCTCTCTTTGATTTCTTCTTACCTTTGTGCATCTGCCTTTTCAACTTCTTACTTTCTCAACTTCCTCCTAAATCAATATATTTGATTTCCTCTTCTGTCTCTTCCTGTCTGCACTATTCTGCCTCGTTAATGTGTGTGTGTGTGTTTGTGTGTGTAGAGTTAGGGCGTCTTTCACATCCGTATCTGCAGAGCAAGCTAAGGTAAAGACAGGGGATAAGTAAGAGGAGGGTGAATGGGGGAGGAGGGAGACAGTGAGGAGAAAAGACTGCAACAGACAGCAGTGATGTGTTGTGAAAAGGTATTGCATGTGATGAATGTGCGGGTGATAATGTGTGAGAGAGAGCAGGAAGATAAAAGAGAAATTGTCACTTTCCTCATCGCAATCTCTCTCCTGTTGTCAGACTCCCTTTTCCCTTCTGTTAACCTTGTCAAAATCAATTTAGATCAAATATTGGTGCCATATTGGATACATTAGAGACAAATACATAATTAATAAGTTGGCTTTAATTGATGTGGGCATGAGCTATTGTTATGTATGTGTGTGTGTGTGTGTGTGTGTGTGTGTGTGTGTGTGTGTGTGTGTGTATGTGTGTGTGTGTGTGTGCGTGTGCGTGTAATGTATGGAAGGAAGAAAGGGTGAAAACAATACAGAGAGAGGAGGAGATGGAGTAGAAAAAAAGACAAGATGAAGAGGAGATGAGAAAATGATTCTGCTTTAGTGTGTTTGACATTTGCATAGTATCTTCAGTGGGTGGACTGTTTCAGATGTGATGTATAAACTGCACCTGGAAATTCACATTTTTATTTAAATAAGTTACAGACCATGAAAACCAGCCTTAATGTTAAGGCTGGTTTACATGCAACAGTGCACTGCGGGTACGCAGAGAGACACTGAAACACAGCGACAGCTACAGCAAGCTGGCCTTTTTGGGCAGTACAGTGAAGTGTGACCCCAGCCTAAAACTATTCCAGCTATGTTGATCGTGGGAGGGGGATACAGGACAAATAGCCGGCACTGACATGCTAACACACACACACACACACACACACACACACACACACACACAGAATACATGGAGCATGTGATTGGCGGTTGGTAATTGCAGCTGACTCCTTCACAGAAGGGACTTCTTGTCTGACACAGTGAAAGGTTAAACACAGCAGCATCTTCACTTCCTTTCTCACTCTGCTGTCCTTTCTACACCACTCCTCTGGTCTTTTTCTCTATTTTGTTAAATGCTCATGTCTATTTCTTTCCTGCCTCTTTCCCTGTCTGTCTCTTATATGTTGTGCCCGCCCTCCGTTTTCCTCTCACTTTCTCTGTCTGTCTCTCTGTTTGGACCAGCTGATTGGCTGAATTCATGTGTGTATCGCCGGGAGGGGGCCAATGAGTGTGTGGAGTTTCAGCCAGTGATCGACTACCTGAGTGTGGAAAGAGAGACAAGAGGAAAGGACAGACGGGCCATAATAATAAAATGCTATTCTGATAACAGTAAGGGGAGCAAATAATCAGTTTGCTTATTTATTTCCCATTCATCTATAAATACATTCCCACACATTAATTTGCACACATACATGCACACACATACAATTAGGAGGGGATCCATTGTCCTACTGAGTAAGGGGGGGGGGTTGTTGCCAGGCAACCTCTATTTCTAAGGTGAACAAGACAGTGCAGAGGGAGAATAGTGCGAGATGGAGAGAAAGCCTGATGGAGTGAGGGAGAGAATGAGTGTCTGCATCCAGAGGGGCTGACCACAGGAAACTCACACGTAATCATTCAAAACACATGCAAATGAAGACACATGTTCAAACACTTTTCTCCTCTTTCTGCACATCTTCTTCACTCTCTCCATCTCGTCCTCTCGTGTGTATGTACAATCAGGATATTAGGGTTACAAAATAAGAGTTATTTTGTGTGGACAGCTGCATGGAGTGCATATTTGTATGTTAATATGTAGTTAAGAGCTGGATCGGTAATGTATTCAAATGTTTTTCATTAAGCTACAGGAGGATTTTGCGGCTGAGAGCGAATGTCATTATGAATGTGTGCATGTGAGGGGAGCTTAAACTCAGCAGCATCAAAATACAATGAAAATCAGACAATCTTTCACGCTGCTGGCGGCAAGCACGACTTGGTTTCTACGTAGACACCGTTCAACTAATGCTTAGTAAGAGCAGTATGCTGACGCAGCCGTCTACAGGGAGCTGTATTTGTAGAAAAGGTTTTGTGCCTCCTCACAAATCTGCAGCACAGTGTGGCTGTCTGATGGGTAAAAATAATTTCATGGTAAGGAAGAAGTCATTCCTGCCCACCATATTTAGAAAACAAACACTTGCAAATGTCTTGCCTACAGTCTGAATGCTGATGATATAGCTGATGATAAAGCCCTTGCTTTAGCTTGAAATAAATGTCAGTGTCAAGGGATCAAAAGCTGTGTTTCAACAAACATTTTCTTATTGATGAATCAATTTCACTGCCTCAAAAAGTAACATTTTTAAATTCACTAAACCAGGACAAGCAACTCTTTCCTTAGTGTTAGACCAGTAGCAGATTATTATTCTCATGTCAATTACCCTGCTCTTTTTCTTCTTGATTATCTGGTTGATCAATTAGTATACCAAATCTAAGAAAGTTGTACAGCTATTGAATGAGTACTCCAGTGTTTGAGCTCAGTTACCCAGTAAGAAAAAGAAGAAGAGAGATTGTGTGTATAAACTGTGTGAACCAACACAGAGACCCGACCTTCTGTTGGTTTGGGAGTGGGAGTTCTTCTGAGATTAAAATCCTGCCGGGTAAAGAAGTCTACTGAGACTACAAAGATCATTTAGGGCTACTTGCTAGGTAGAATTGCAAGTTGCAAAAATACGGAAGAATTGCTACAAAAACCGTCTATTGTTGTGTGGATAAAGGGCTTATTTACATGCAAAAACCCTTTGCTGTCTGCAATTTACAAGTTTCATGATTACTATGCAGCATCTGAAAACGGGAAGAAAGAATGCACGAAAAAAACATTGAAACATCTGCGAATAACCAAACAGGAATATGGGAAGTGAAACCAAATATGGCCTGCACCACATGTGTGACTTTTTATGCATTTGAAAAAATGTATCAAAAATAAATCAGCAGAAACTACAAGTAGTGTATAGCCCAAGCACCTGTTATCTAGACAGATGAATTAGGTACTGTGAGATTTATATTAGGGGGACAGTGTGAGGTCTTTTAATAGTCTAAGGGAGTCTTTAGCGCTATCAGTTTTGGGGTTACTTAGACATCTACTTGTTGGAACATTTGAACCCAGGATCTCCTGTTTACTAGACAGAGGCTTCAACTAACTAAGCCACAGCATGCAATATAAAGCCACCAATTCAGAGAATTTATTTCAAATTGCTTATTTGTTGGAATAACATTCCAAAAACATTCAATGTGGGATCTGAAACAGGAAAAGCAGCAAATTCTCACATTTAATAAATTGGAACCAGAATATGTTTTGGGATTTTTGTTTAATAAAGGGAATCCTTTAACTTCCTTCGAGTTCAGTTTAGCATTAGTAGTACTCCCGAGTCCAAATGTTCCTGTACCTAATTCACCACTGGAGCTTTACTCTTTCAAGTTTTGATACAAGACTTGTGCTGACCGTAGAAAAAACACTGCTAGTATTCCAACCCAGTCGCCATTACGTCATAAATGACAAACTAAATGGAAATGAAGTAAGAGCACAAAGTGTCAGGCTTTCTGTCTGTGAATATTAAAGATTTGAATGAACTTCTAAACCTTTGGATCAGGCTTCAGGAGAGTTCTAAGACTGATATTTATTTGATACATTCACGTATTCAGTAAGAGTCCAGCCAGTCTTACCTGTGCATAGTCCCTCTCCAGCTGTCCCTTCTTCAGACTGTAGGTCCTACAACAGAGAGAAAGAGATGTGTTCAAGTATCTGAAGGGGGTGAATATTACGGTATATGGGATATTAAATAAGATTATAAAATTAACCAGCAACTCACAAATTAATGTCATTTGTAAGATAAACCAAAGCATATTGTAAAGATGTATACATATTAAATACAGGATAAAGAAATATCTAAAAATCTTTTTTTCCCCCAATTAAAAGTTTCTGTACTGAAATGAAAAAAGCATGTGACAACCATGTGACAACCATGTTTGGTCTCCTTAAAGAGTGGACTGTCAGCATAATGCAAAAACCATATGACAGTTTTTTCTGTCTTTTAATGCCTGCTGACCCACGTTCTGACCCACAAACTGCACAAACCCCAACAAATGTTCCCCTTGCCCTGTCCGCATCACGCAACATCCTGGCAGCAGAGACAGTGGAAGCTCTTATCACAGCCCAGGAATGTGCAGAATGAAAAACACAACAGTAGGTATACGATGAGACAGATAAATGTACTGGCACTGTTAGTTGAATGATCAAAGCAGGATGTACAGTTCACTGGAGATGACCACACCCGGCGAAGCAAAAGTATCTGAGATGTTTTGAATAATTCAGGCTCGTTCAACACAGGCTTTTCACAATAAGAAACCCCTTTATGAAACGGCCCTCTGAGGGTTGACAGAAAGAAAAACAGCACAGATGGGACTTGATCTCACATCCTCTACCAGCTCTCAGGACTCTGTGTGACAATTAAAATTCTTTAATAAGATGCATTGAGGGGGGCTTATCCTCCATTTAAATTTTGTTAAAAACCCTTAAAACAAATTAGTTTTCTGGCTTTTAATTTCATCCAATCCCGTCTTTCCTATTAAGTGTTTTAAAAGGTTTATCTTTATGTTTTCAGGGGTTTTAAGGAGTAGACAAACTATACAGGAGAGATTTGAACCCTCAACCTTGTCTGCTCTATAAAAACAACTAAAAATCAGCCCCTGTTGAGACTGTGTGTCAATTTCAAATTCACAAAATCAACCAATGAGAAGGAAACCAAGAATTGAATAAGTGTAGAAATACATTTTAGATATTTATTTAATGATGTCCTGTTTGATTATGAATTTTTATTTATTTATTAATATTTAATATTAATATTTATTTATTATTATTATTTATTTATTATTTTATTTATTTATTCATTTAGCTATGTATTTCCATATTTATTTCAACATTTATTTATTGATACGTGAGCCTTTTTCATCCTAAATTGATTCAAGACTGTGCTGCCAGTGGAAAAAAGGCACTGCTGGGATATGAACCCAGGATCTCCTGTTTACTAGACAGGCACTTTAACCAACTAAGCCACAGCACCCTATACAAAGCAGGTGGAGAGGTACAGTTGGTCATGTGTTGGAACAGCACATATCAACCCACAGATAATGAGTGTATACTGATATAAGACAAGAAAATAAGCACATTCTCGTTCACGTTATCGTACGCCTGCTAGCTGGCCTCGGTGTCGCCAACTCGAAATCTGATTGGTTAACGCCACAGTTTTGTTTCTGTTCACTTTAAGCTACAGGCACCCGCACTGTTGATTCTGAAGGCCTAAGGGCAGATTTCGTGGACCATGGCAACACATTATGGCTGAAATAGGATTGGATAAAAGCTGTAACATAAAGGCCAGCCCTCCAAATCTCGATCTGAGGCTGGAAGCAGCGCAACCAAGAGGAAAGCTATGAAATGAAGAGAATAGACTATGGGGAATAATTTAATACATATTTGTGGAAGAAATATGTCAAAATTAAATTTATATTCTGATGATGTTTAGGCCAGCAGAGAAGGTCTTGCTGGCCCTGACGGCCCACCACTGCCAGATTCCAGTTTCCATCTATTTTGGACCTATTTTGATTGGAATCACACAAATGTATTTGTTTACTTAATCCCCCACAGTAAAACTTTCTTCTTTAACATTTTTTTTTTTGTCTGAGACACATGTTAACTGCAGCAAAGGAACTGCTAGGATTTGAACCCAGGACTTCCTGTTTACTAGACAGGCACTTTACACAACTAAACCACAGCGTGCTCAAAAGAATAAAAGTCCCCTTTTTAACTGACCACTGGAGTATGTTTTAAATATGTTTTTGTGAGTACCACAGGTAAAAGACAAAAGCAACATGTGAGACAATACTGATGAAGGTCAAATGGTAAATAACCAAGCACACAGTTTTCTGAAAAGGCACTGCTGTGATTTCTAGACAGGCGCTTAAACCAATAATGTCTATGCCCTTGGATAGGTTTGGCAACCTTGATTTTCTTTCTCTCCATAAAAGCAATATATTGCATTGAATTGCATCACCAAAATCGGGTTGTTGTTACTGTTAAAAAAGAATTTGAGAAATTAGGTTAATAGAGAAAGTGCACCAGGTACTCGGCTTTCTAGCTGGTGTTATTGGGCTTGGATATTACTTTTAAGTTTTAATGAATGAAATAGAGATTTGATCAACATCTCACTGCAGCAGCACCAGATCTAATGTATCAGTATCAGTTTATCAGTCATGTTTAAATCCCTTTTTAAGGTTAAGTTGTTTGAAAACAGGAAACTTGTCTCAATAGGAAGGAACAACTTGTATGTTCAGCTATATTCTAAGTCATCATGGAAAGCAGGAGGCTACAGGACAGAGGTTTAAACTTTTAAGACCAAATCATGACTGTAAGGCACAATGTTGTTGTTTCCCAACAAAGAAGAAATCTAGCCATTTTCACATTGTTCCGTTTTTTAGTGTGGATGGGAGTGGTTTTCACATGTAAATGAGGAAGTGTGAAAGTGGTTCCAGTAATAATCTAAGCATTAGCATTCTCTTTGTGTTTATTTACATGCAGATGTGTAGTACTCAGGTTTGTTTCTGAGAAAGTGACTTCTTTGTCAACCCTGAGATCTGTATTATGTGGGAAACAATACATAGAGGGTTATTTAGACTTGTATATAAATCAACCTAATGCAAGAACAAACCACAATCAAAATATCTATCACAACATAAAAGCGGTACTTGTTTAGCTGAGTGTTTAAAATGACTTAAAAAATGTAAGGTCACTTCCCTCTGGAAGAATATATATAGGGTCTTAACTGTAAGATTAAATTATGTGTGTTTTTTTATTGTAGGTGTTGTAATTGTAACTGTAACTTCAACTCATCGAACCAATACTGTTGAACACGAACTCCATATAAAAGACTGCGTGAGGGAATTTAATACCAATCACATCAACTGGGAAGGGAAACTGAGGGAAGATGCAGAAAGGAAGAGCATGCTTACTGTAAGTGTAGACAGAATAATTATTGCCAATTCTCTCTAAGCTAATTACAGCCCCAACAAATAGGACAGTGCTTATTGTCAAATGTTTCCCAAGACATAATTTCATGTTAAACCTGTCGTGTACAGTCTGGTTTCTAAAGAGCTACAAAGAGGCACAACATATTCTTAATGACTAAACCTTTTAAAGTATGCATACAAAACTGCAATATTTCCAACTGTTAATGATCTACTGCAAGAGGCTGGAGCACATGTTTAGTGTTTAACTCCACCCCTGTGCATGTCAGTTGAAATAGGACACCCTCCTTTCCAGATCACCTGACCTCCAGTATTAAGTCTGCGGTCTCAAACACACATGCTCAGCCCTCCCACCAGGCCTCGTTGGCGCAGTAGGCAGCGCGTCAGTCTCATAATCTGAAGGTCGTGAGTTCGAGCCTCACACGGGGCAGATGTTTTGAGATTTATTTGACAACCAGCATTGGCTCCACGTCATTGTGTGCATACCGTGTGAAATAGGACACAGTAAATTCCAACAGCCAATGTGATTTCTATTAAGTTAAATGGTATGTGCCGGTCTTAACCATTTATAGATTTGTTTTGGGGTTTGGAAATAACCGGCTAACAAATCTATAAATGGGTTGAACTGGAAAAGTTATAATTTAACATGACAGAGACTTATTCCAGATAGGAACAATTCTGTATAATTACAACAATTATGTGATCTCTCATCTCTCACCTCAAAATGGGCTGAACAAAGTCACCCTATTTTGCAACCTGACACTGTGTGTATGTGATAACTCTGTCAAAATTAAACCATTAAAACTCTCTTTCTTCTTGCTGCGTGTTCTCAGTTCCAAACTAAACTAAATCGGCGGTGACCGCTGTTTTAACATTATTAATTTAACGTAATACAAAGCCCTGACAAACTCTGTTATGTATGGAGCCTCTTAAGCGCAACATAAATATATACTATTTCAGAGATTAATTATCTTTAATTGATGTCTATATACACACATTTGACAAATGAATCTTTGTAATATTCTTTCAACTTAAAATAGACCATGTGTAAGGCATGATCAGCCCCAGCACTTTTGATGACTCAAACTAAAATAATACAACCACAAGGACTAAAGAGCAGCTCAGCTATGCCACATATGTATCTTATCAGTGAGATGCAGAGTGGGGATTTCTGACCTTACAATAATGTTGTTTTATATACTAAGTGCTGCCCGAGTTTCACCTCTCCTGATCAGGGAGATAATAAGAAAGGGGTTTACTGACCATCCAGGCCTAACTGTCTGAATAAATTATCCTAAGGTTAAAATAGGACGATCTTTAGCTTGAGAACCTTTGAAAAGAGTTTTCATGAAAGCAATATATTTCATTGCATTGCACCACTATAAATGCATTGCCGTTACGGAGTTAAGGAAAATGGACTAAGGAACCAGTAAGCTTTCTGGCCGGTCTTGGGAGAGTTGAATGCTGCTGCACGTTTTAATGTTTTCAAATGACTGAATGATTTGCTGTTTCCGTTTTGGCAATATCACAGATTAAAGATACCTTCAAAATGATTGAAATTTGCCGCTTAAAATTAGAATCACCCAAAGGCTCCTGTGCTTAATCTAATAGTAGGACATTTCTTATCTGATTGTAGAAAAGGCAGTGCTGGGATTTGAACCCAGGATCTCCTGTTTACTAGACAGGCGCTTTAACCAACTAAGCCACACCACCTGCTGACTTTCACATGCAGTGTTTGGATAACAAAAGAAAAAAGCTTGAACTTGACAATGAGAACCAAGCTCGATTTAGGTTAGGGCAGGGGTCTTCAACGTTTTTCAGGCCAAGGACCCCCAAACTGGTGTAGCATGGAGCAGTAGGGGGTCCCTACTGCAGCGGTATTCAAACGTGGGGGGGGGTTACTGTCGGAGTTGTGTGCAAGGGGGGGGTGGGGTGTTACTGTCGGAGTTGTGTGCGAGGGGGGAGAGGCTGTCCGAATTGTGTGCGATGGGGTGGGATGTGAATGTGCAAAAAAAATAATATTTGCTTTATCTACAAACAATTTCGCGACCCCCCCTGCAGTACCTCCGCAGACCCCCTGTTGGAAGATCCTATGGGTTAGGGTATTTAGTGGTTCAGCCCCATTAGCCTAGACTGCAACAGAAACATAGAGTTAGTATTCTGTGAATATGAAGAAGATTAAATTATTATTTTGTGAAGCTGTGATTAAGCTTAGAATGTAAACTAGATACATAATAATGTTCTTTCAGACAGTAATATTTGTCACGGTCTTCTAGCAATATATATATATATATATAAATAATGTCAAAGAAAAATCTGATTTCTGATATCATCTAACATGGTAAAGAATACAGAACTTGAAATTGAGAGCTAATGTCAAGTTAGATAAAGGTATATAGGGTTTAATGTGAGGGTGTGATGTTACAAAGCTGTTAGTCTAAATGAAAACAACAACAACAGTGTTCTATCTATAGAATCTATACATGGTTGAAGAACTGTGTACTTTACAAAGTTTACAATAAAGATTCTGATTTAGGAATCAACTGGAGAAATTGTTCACTAGAAGATATATTGAAATTACATAATACTGTCTTAAGAGACTTTTGGCAAGGCACTGCTGGGATTTGAACCCAGGATCTCCTGTTTACTAGACAGGCACTTTAACCAACTAAGCCACAGCACCTGCTGTATACTCCAACAGTGTTAAGCATTATCACTGACACTGTCAGTCAGACAGTCAGAAGCAGTTAATTCAATCCTATCTGATATACTTCCCCAGTTAAGGCTCCGTACACTCCAATCATGAACTGAAACAGTGATTACCATCAGCTGTGACAGGTCCTCGCTGCAATGCACTTAGGGAAAATAAATTCCCCTTACTTGACTGTAGCGGGTACATTTTGTACATTTTTCTTACGGCATGTCTGTCTACACAGAAAACATTTCAGCCTTAACAAATATTAAACTTTGTCCAACCACATGGCTGTGGCAGAGGCCTTTAACCAGGTGTTTTAAGTTGCTAGAGTTTAATTATGTAGTTTACTTGCTATGACAATGATCTTTTACTAACCTAGCAGTTTCATCTGTCTGATATACCTGAAGCCACACTGTGGTTGGCACAAGCGTACAACAACTTTGGAAGTGGTTCAATGACTACTCACCATGACAAATGTGCTGAATAAATTCAACTGAAAACATTAAGTGCTTCCTGCACAACATGGGAATCTTGTGGTTAGACTTTAGGAGAGTTTGAAGACTGATACACTGCTATGTGTGTGATACTACACGTTTCCCTTTCCATTACCCACAAACTCCTCTGGTGCGAAAGAGCGGTGCTGTAGAAATGGCACTGCTGGGAGTTGGCCCCACAATCTCATGTTTACGAGACCAACTGAGCCACAGTGCCATCTCAATAATCAATTAGGAAACAATGTTCCGATTGGTATCCTCAAATATAATAATATATTGAATTGAATCACCATAAACATATTACTTTAAAATCTGAAATGACAAAATAAAGGAAAATGGAGTAAGAGCACAAAGTATTAGGCTTTTGTCTGGCCTATCATATAAAGTTTCATCTGCGATGTGCTTTAATGATAACCAGCCAAATTTACCTGAAGGATTAAGCCCTTAATGCACAACTTGTGGACCTTTGGTTCAGACTATAGGAAAGTTAAGACCGATGTATTGATATTTGTTTAATATATTCAAAGTTTAACAGGTCTGAAATACAGTTTATCTTTTATAATCCTCCAGCGGCTCACCTATGCTCCTAAAAACAGAATACAAAAAGTATGATACACAACATGCTCTGTTACAATTACTGCTAGACGTGCAAGTATGATCTCAGGCGACAAAAGTTGACAAATGTCAGATAAGCCCTTTCGGGTACATACGTTTAACATCGAAAAGCATTTACATTTGCACAGCAGTTCAGTTTGATATCAAAAAGCGGAGGGGCAGAGTGGAAGGAAGCCAGTAGGTCTAAATGTCTAGCTGTGGTCTCGCAAAATGCCCACTTTACTACACTTCACCACACTTCACTACACACCGCACCCCTACTTGCGGCACTGCACATTCACATTCTCCTGATCCACAATCTCAACAAGTACAATTGCAAAAAAGGCACTGCTGGGATTTGAACCCAGGATCTCCTGTTTACTAGACAGGCACTTTAACCAACTAAGCCACAGCACCCTATATTAAACTATCTTAGTTTAGTATCAAAGTAATCTAGAATCCAGTGAAGACAATTGGCTACGTCATTACACAAATGTCCCTGTACCTAATCTAACTCTGGAGTTTCCTTCTTTCAAGGGTTGATACAACACCACAGAAAAGGAACCGATGGGATTTTGACCAATTATGCCATATACTAGAAAGCAATGCATATTTTTTTTGGAACAACACATTTCAAAACTCTTGAAGTTTAGCATGTTTTGATTGATGATGAAGATTTCTTGTTTTCCAATAAGAATGTTATTTATGGCAGTAATTTAGAGATCAAATATCCATGTATTCAATCTAACTGGAGTTTTCACACTCAACCCTTGCGTTAATCTTAGCAAAGGCATCTCCTGTTTACTAAACAGGCGCTTTAACCAACTAAGCCACAGCACCTGCTGACACACACATGATGATGTGTCGAACTGTCTTTACCTGAGAATCTTACTCATTTCCTAATGAAGAAATCTCTTGACTTTCTTCTGCAAAATAATTTTCAAAAGAACTGAGCAAAAAGGTGGGACTTGAATGGAAGTGATTCAATTTCAGCAGCTGCAAATGGCGGTGGCATTGATTTGAGTTTGGGGAACAAATAAAATGGAAATCATTTAAAATTAAAAATATATTATATATTATTGACTTTCTAATCTCTGGTTCTGTCCCCAAAACACACACATACGTATATGTATATATATATACACATATATACATACGTATGCAAATGCTGGCTCACTGACGCAATCATGCATAAATAAGCTTTTCTTGCTTTGGTATCTTACTAGTAAGAGCCATACAAGTCAAGTCAACACCAGTACACACACACAGACACACACACACACAGACACATGTGGGCAAACACACATCCTCAGTGGGATCTTACGACATTTCTAGGCTTCTTATGCAACCATGGTGACAATGCAGCAGAGACCACATGTGCAAATGTGGACACCCAATGATTAGCTAAATATATCTCACACCTACTACGCACCTTTATGTGGTACTGTCTGTTTCTTAAGACAGAATGAAAACAAACAGATAAAAGATCTCTCAGGTAACGACTTGAATGGTTATTTAACTTCAAATGTAATAATATTAGTGTCATTGGACTTGATTCTCCTCACTTCTTTTATTTGTTCTGCTCAGTACTATTTCTATCCATCCTTATAACCCTCTCCAAACCCACCCTCCACTTCCACATTTGTAACTGACTCTCATCCCTTCCTCTTTGGCTTTCTACACTCCACTCTGCTTTCTTGCCCTCTCTTTCTCCACTACCTCTCTCTCTCTCTCTCTCTCTCTCTCTCTCTCTCTCTCTCTCTCTCTCTCTCTCTCTCTCTCTCTCTCTCTCCCTCACTCTCTCTCTCTCTCCCTCACTCTCTCTCTCTCTCTCCCTCTCTCTCTCCCTCTCTCTCTCTCTCCCTCACTCCCTCTCTCCCTCCCCCTCCATCATTTGTGTATGTTTGGAAGTGTGCGGTACATGAGTGGAAAAGCAGTGTCAGCATCAGCTGTGAATGAAAAAGAAAGGGAGAAAGAAAAGATGAGTGTGTGTCTGACAGGAAATACTTAAGTGCTTAGGAGTGGACACTAAGTGTATGTACTGTGTGTGTGTGTGTGTGTGTGTGTGTGTGTGTGTGTGTGTGTGTGTGTGTGTGTGTGTGTGTGTGTGTGAAGGCAGAGAGAGGGAATGATCAAACATGGGAAAACAGCTGAGATCAATGGTTTACAGGGCACAGCCTGAGATCAGTGACAACAGGATAAGCAACATGAGTCACAGACAGAGACAGAGGCGAAGGAGGGAGGTCATGTTTTTACACTGCGTGATCACCACAAGACACAATAGAGCAGATTCTCTGCAGTTTTTCCACTCCAAAATCAAGCAGGCGTAAGGATAAGTTGCAAGCCAACAGTATAATAAATAGTACAATACAGTTCAAATATAACAGCAAAACAAACTGCAGCCTCCAAAATGGCTACACACTAGAATCAACTCTGACACACAGTCTGTGAACAACATGAGCTTCATAACAAGTTATTTAGGTTATCTATGTTATCATATGTGCTTCCTAAAGGTACAGTGAATGGTGCCTCAGCTATCTGCTTAGGATGTGACGCATGTATTTTCCTTTTAAACTAAATAAATAAAGTTTCAATAGTTCATGGTTGAAGAATCGCCGTTGCCTCATTTTGAGACAGAAAGAGAGTCCTCCTGTGATTTTGAATAACCGCAGAAGCCGTCTGTGCTGTCATTTCGCCAAATACAGAGGCCCCCTAATTATATTAGCAGGTTGTGAATCAGCATCGCACTAATTTGGGTCTTTTCTCCCCAATGAGTCCTTGATTTTCTGTTCCTCCTCTTCCTAAATTATGGAGGCTGCAGTGAAAAGCATTAATGAGGACTCTGATAGCATTTTGGGTTCAAATTGGGGTGGCTCATCTAGCTACTCAGCATGGAAACCCATTATGTTTTAATGATATCTGCACATAGTTCCTAAGATTTGGTCTATAAATTTGAGTGAAACACAGAAATTTAATTTATCCTATGCAAATGTGCCGCGCAAGACAGAGACATGAGGGGTAAATTCCTAAATCACATCAGGGCCACAGTTCCAGCGCAGTGCAGTCCAGACATCAACTACAAAAACTGTCACTTTCATCCTTTGTTTTCTCACTACTGTCATCTCCATGAGTGATGGTGCTCCTTGTAGATTCTTCATAAAGCTCTCTGTCTAGTCTATGGGAAATTTGATGCATTTGACTTTTCAACGTGTCTACAAGTAGCATACTCTTACGATAAAACAAATAGTGCCTTCAAAAGGAGGGGTGTATTGTTGTAAAGCCTCACCATATCATGCCGATCATGAGAACAAATGTTAAACGCAGTGCTGCATAGCAAAGCATGCAATGCCCTATCAAGAAAACAAAGTTAGTTAACCTCACAGAGAGAGAGAGTGTGTGTGTGTGTGTGTGTGTGTGTGTGTGTGTGTGTGTGTGTGTGTGTGTGTGTGTGTGTGTGTGTGTGTGTGTTGGGGCAGACATAAGGGTATGGGGGATTTAGTTGGATTGAGGACATCTAGTTGACTCCCTGAGTCCATCGACTCGTCATCGTTTTCTCCTCTCTCTCTTTCTCTTATCCTCTCCCATAAAACTAGTCCAGCTAAAACGCAGTCCTAGAGGATTAAATACACTGCCCTTTCTCTTTCTTTCTTTCATTATTTCTTTCTGTATCTTTCCCACTTCATCGTTTACATTAGTAAACACATAGGCTTAATGCACTATAGCTAGCAACCTTTGTATGTGCATGTGTGTTTGAGTGTGTTGTGTGAGTTGATTAAAGCCAGCCTGTGGATTAATTAGGGTAAAAAACTTCACAGCAGATTTGGGGATTTAAGAGTTAAAATCTACTGTAGGCTTCAGGCAGTAAAATGTGTGTTTATTGACCGATTATGTGTTTCATTATGTGACCACACTTTCCTTGTCCAGTAGGGCCTAGCTATTTTAAAGAGGTTATTTAGTTGACACGACATTAGCAGCTTTTAGAAAAAGTCTTGCCATACTGCAATTCTTACAATTCATACAATTCTTGTATGAAAGGTGCTATACAAATAAAGCTTATTATTATTACTAAACTACCTCTTTAAAAAGGAGAGACTCTACTAAATAAACAATTTCACAGTTGTAGATTCAGATCCATCAAAAGTGTGTTTTTTACCAGACAATATCCACTAGCATTACTGTAAATGGCCCAGTGTTAGCCAACTAGCTAGCTTCCTACAGTAGTCCAGTCACTGTTTGCTGGCATCATTGTGGTTATCACCTCTGCATTCTGACCCTGGATGGGGAAATAATTGCTTCTCCCTGTGGAAATCACTGCTGCATTATTAACTACATTAACTATGTAGGGCTGCATGCAACCAATAGTTATTTTATATTTAGAAATGTAAATATACTGGGTATTTTTACAGTTTTTTTACAGTACAGCAGGTACCATAGGTACCACAGATACCGTAGGTACCGGAGGGCTCGAGGCTAACGGCTTCCCGCCAAAGCGTTAAATCCGAAAAGGATGCAGGAAACTCACAATCGACACGTCCAGGAGACGCACCATATTTTTCCACTGATAATGCTACATTGTAAACAACACAAATCTATGTTGTAATCGGCAGGAGTAAAGCTAGTTAGCATTAGCTGTTAGCCGCTTGTACCCGTGATCTGGTTCTTGATCTCGTTATCATTATGTGTTCAAATCCAATCTTTTAAAAATGTGGTTTTGGCAGGAAAATTAATTAAATACATTTCTTGTATTGTAAAAGTTTCGAGTCACAACAAGTTTTCCAGACCAATGACAATAGCAAAAATCAACAAATAACACCAATATCCTTTTCTTCCTTTATACTTTACATGTGGGCTACCTGTAAAATAGTTTTGTCCATTGAACAGATCAGTCGTTTCTGTGGTATTGGTGAACACAGTTGACAGTTTGGCCGGCTGTTGCCTTTTAGTACCTCAGGTACCACGCAACTGAAAAAAAAGCACGTTCTGACAACAGTAACAGTGGTCAGAGTCAAAGAGCAGCCATCTTGCTTCTGATCACAAACTTACAAAAATATCTATCTCTACAATTAAGTCAAATACGTTCCCCACCACTGACAGAAAGACTAGCGTGGCCCCAGTGTTTTGCTCAAGAACACATCGACAAAGCAGATGCTTGTTGCTGCAGGGACTTGAGTCCAGATCTCCCAATTGAAAGGCGGTCTCTCCCTAATCACTGCACCACCCTGCTGCTCCTGATTTTACCACCCGGAGAATGCCATTATCCAAAATAATTACAAAACATTAAAGGCTAGAGAAACACACTAAGAAATCACTACAGGCAGCGTCTTTCAACCATGAGGATGACAAAGCCAATTTGAAGATCTCTACCCAGTGGCATGTAGCTCCATTCCTTACTGACTCAAAGAACTAACACATTGTGGTTGCATATGCTTAACTGGCTCTCCCTCTCTCCCACAAGTGAGACCAGGGCCTTGTCCACTCTCCAAAAAACAGCAGCAACAAGGCAATCTGTTCTCAAACAGCTGGAGCTGCCCCCAAGAGAGAAAAGGAGATAAAAAGAGGGAAGTATCAGAGAGAGAAGAGGTAGAGAAAATGTGAAAATGAGAAACAGCGATAGGATGGGAACAGAGAGTATTAAGAGAGTTTGCTGCCATAAATAATCAATGCTTAGTCAACACAGAAAACAAGAGCGTGTGAAAGAACCAGGGTTTCCTCCCATTGCCAAATCCAAAAGGGAAAACTGCCAGACTCACACACGTCATGAGTAAACAGAGCTGAGCCAAAAATGAAAAAGAGAGATATGGAGACAGACAAAAAGATAATCAGAGCAAAAGAGACGAAAAAAAAATGGAAAAGATGACAGAGGGAGATACAGAATGAAAATCTGGAAAATAAGAAAGAGACGAAGAAAGACCCAGAGTCGGAGAGCAGGAAGAGGGCAACAGGAAATTCCTTCGTCATTTTCCCGACCCTTTGTCCTTCTCAAAAAACTGGAATATGACAATAATCCTCCTCCTCCTCCTTTTCTTTCTCATGCCACTCATTAGTTGTTTCCTTCCTTCTTTCCTTATGTGCATGGCTGTGTCCATGTGTGCATATCACAGTCACATGACGACTAGATTTAAAATCATCTGGCAGTTGGTGAGTATATTCTTCAGGATTGTGTTAGTACACGCATGCGATGCAGACGTGATCATACCTCATAGTCTTCCAGCAGGTCACATTCAGTCTGGTGTTTAAAGTGCAGTCTTGTCATCTGCTCTGTGTGTGTGTTTTTCAGCTCCTGTGTCACTTTGACCTGGAGGAAACAAAAAGACATGTCAAGTTAATTGTTTGTCATTTGTTCATCCGTCTCCTGTGCAGATGTGGTATTTATTTCATGGCTCATTATCATCTTCAGAAAACCCAATTTAATAAATCTACAATAAATCCTTCCATATTAATAATATTAATAATGAGATATAAAACTAGGTATCACCTGAGACTTTGGTTGTTACAGTAAATATGAAATATTGTCTTTTCATGGCTGTAAAAGGGTTCAGTGAACTGTGAATGCCTCAACCTGCCTGAAAGTCATATAATCATTAATAATGTATAATGATTTTTTTTCTCAGTGCCTATACCACCCAACCCTAGTTGGATTAAATGTTGCGTGAAATCACAAGAAGTCCCACACAGGTGTGACAAATACAATAACATAATCCAGTAGGACGTTCACAATTATTTCCTTCATCAGTGAATTTGTTGATTCTTTTTGACCTTGGACTCTAACAAGTCAAAAATATTCAATTTAAAATGATATGCAATAGAGAAAAGTAGTAAATCCTAACATTTATGTCACGTTTTGCCTGATCATCTCACTGAAT
Organism: Cottoperca gobio; assembly: GCF_900634415.1. NCBI lineage: Eukaryota > Metazoa > Chordata > Actinopteri > Perciformes > Bovichtidae > Cottoperca > Cottoperca gobio. The sequence continues at coordinate 8,495,679 of NC_041367.1, read as the reverse complement.
TGATATTAATGATGAATGGATTATTTTCTGTTGATTCACTGATCAAATTGTTTCAGCTCCATTGACAATATTAAAAAAACATAATTATCCTGTTGTGATTTCTCTCATTGAATCCATATCTGTCACAAAAGAGCAGATGGAGATAAAGACAGAAAAATATTTTTTAGCTCTGAGGTGCAGACTGTAATAAAGTGACTTCAACTCATGTTCTGAACGATTGGCTTTTTTTTTATTGCCTATAGGCTATTAGTATTAAGTAACTTGGCTCCTGATTCACAGGAGCCTAAATACACACACATCATTTAACTCCCATCAATCAAGCTATCTGTCAATCACCTGTCATCTATCTGGAGTGTGCTCAACTTTAGAGTCAACTGAAAAGGAACACACACTAACAGTCCCATTAGTAATTCATTCAACTTCACACACTCCCAATCATTGTCTGGGTTTTGACAGACTTTTGGGAGAGGCTGGAGGAGGTTTTTTTTAGAAGTTAGAGGTGACAGAAGACACTTTTAACAGGCCATAACAGCATTTCAGAGCAGACAGACTCCATGTGCATTCGGAAAAGATGCCAATTGTGTCGCCTCATATGAAAATCCATATGGGTGATCAGACCAGAGGTTATAACCCTGCACTCATTCAGTCTTGTTCAAAAACAGACAGAGAGCTCACCCTTAATATGCACACAAACAAGCACACACACAAACACTCCTGCCAACACATAGAGTTCACTGTTATGGCCATTGTGTATTGTCGGGTGAATTCCATCGGCTATTCACCAGAGTAACAGTGGGCAAATTCATGACTGTTCTAGACAAAACAATCAACAACATTACACACACACACACACACACACACACACACACACACACACACACACACACACACACACACACACTTTTCTTTCATGTGCTTGCTGTGTCTTTGAAGATAAGGAGGGAGTGGTTCATTACATTATCAGTGCAAAATGACTTCACTTGATTTCACCTTCTATCACTCATAGGAAACCACAGGGAGATAGGGAGAGAAGGGGAAGGGCATAGGGTGACATAGGGAGACAAAATGAGAGGAAGAGTGGCTAAGAGGGCTATTGGGTATATAGAATATGAGATGAGAGTAAGAAAGAAGGAAGAGAAAAGAAGATAGTGAGACTGAGAAAGAGAGACAATCAGTGAGAAGAAGAGGAAGGTGACAGTGAAAAAGATGGGATATGAAGATATTAATTATGAGGCAAAGAGAAAGAGATATTCAGTATATTAAAGATCATGTTAAAGAAAAAGAGATCAGCTGGTGTAGTGGTAGCTGATACAGCTGGTAGGTCTATACCACTGAGAAAGTGCTTCCTGTTTTGAACCCAAACATCAGTGATACTGATGTATACATCTGCACCTGTATGTATGAGATGCTACCAAAATAGCAATTGGAGTTTGCTGATATGTAACATTTATAGCATATCAAAATAAATAAACAGATTTGCCATGAACAGTTCTTATGCATTTCCATTGTAATGATGGCGATACTTTTTACCTGATTAATTACAAAAATACTGGGCTGTTGTCACATGTGTTTGTTTGAACTTCCAGGTTGTGAACCTATCGTCAGTTTTTACACATTTATTGAAGATTGACAAATATGAGTACATTTGATTTGATAAGATTTATTATAATGTCAGTGATTTGATAAGCCTGAAAGAAATATGTTAAAATGTATAATAATGGAAATTATTATACATTTATACAACAGATTTACAAAATATGGCCTCATGTGATAGATAGATAGATAGATAGATAGATAGATAGATAGATAGATAGATAGATAGATAGATAGATAGATAGATAGATAGATAGATAGATAGATCAAATTTCAAAACAATTTTGTGGAGCAATGTATTGACTTTTTTCAGCTTCCATTAGCAGCCATTTTTAATTTAACCCACATAAAACTAATATATGAGAGTCAAACCAGCTCAGTCTGTAAGCAGATGTGCTGAGACAGACAGACAAAACACTAAAGGGGCGCAATGTGTCGCACTGGGAGAGAAATGATTAGTATCCAACAGCCAAATACTGATACACTCTGGCTGTCGTGCTGTGGGCTGAGTGTACTGACTATGCCAGCCACATTGGCAGGGGGATATAAGATCAGTATTTTGCAAATAAATTCTGTTTTATTCTTGGAAGGAGTTTCACAGCAAACTGAATGGGAAAGACACATGACAGCTGACAAATGAGATCTTACACAATCATTAATATGACCGTAATGGTGCATTTGATCACACACCGTGGAACAAGACAACCATAGTGGTCTCTGCAGCCTCAACAATAAAAGGACCTTTTCAAGTGTGTGTATGTGTTTTACAGACATGATACGACATGTTCAGAGCAAGTCTGTGTGTAGAAACCCAGAGCATAAATGGCACTGGGGGAATATGTGATAATTAAGAAAAAACTGTGCACAGGTTCACAGCAGGGTAATTGGCTCTCATGCATCTATTTCAGGGCAACACACACACTTCTAGAAAGCAATGGACAAGCAGCCGCTTCCTGTACACACCAGTGGGTACCAAGCTATAGGGGACTGTGGTCTTTTTTCAGCCCATACAGAATCAATAAGTCAATATTGGACATGGCTCTTCCAGCATGTCTCTCTCAGTGTGTGTGTGTGTGTGTGTGTGTGTGTGTGTGTGTGTGTGTGTGTGTGTGTGTGTTTAGCTTTTGTCAGCTCAGCCTTTGATGAAAAGATGTGACCCTGGACAGACTGAAGGTCTTCCCTTGGCTTAAGACAAGAAGCATCACAACGTGGAGAAACGACAGCTTTTGTTATGCTGTCTGGGGGACTGCTGTCACAATTTCATGATATATAAATTAGCACGACTAGCGCTACACTACATTGACTTTAAATTGTGGACTGTATTAATTACTATACCATTACTAGCTATAACGATGCAACGTGCAAATGCTAATGCACATTTTTAAATGATAATTTAAAGTTATTTACATTTATTATTACAGGACGTAACCTTATTAAAAGGACAACCTCAATATCATATTATCCTACAAACATGGTGTGGTGCTTTGTATAAAACGTCTTACGTTAGCCCACCTAGCGTTTTCTAGCTAACGTTATTTGACGTTTGACGGCTCACGCTACAACGTTGTTCTGCTGGACAGATTCATATTAATGTCTCTAGGTACTGACTAACCTAGCTAGCAAACACAGCTAATGTTGGCAATATGATGTATGACAAATATGACAATTTCCTCAAGCTTGCAGCATCAGGCGCTTTTTGTGTGGATGGTAAAGCACAACATCCACATAAGGTTACTACACACTGTATCTGTCTGTCATTGTCTGGACAGCCCAGCTAAAACATAACGGACTCTGGAAATCACTCACCTTCCTCGGCGGCGGCTGCATTTTGGAGTATTGACATGAATGGTATTTCCCTTGCGAGATGTATTGTCATTCCAAGAGGAAATCCAAATCAGTGGAGGACTATTATTTTGTTTCCTCAAACAGAAATCCTCCCCTTCAGACGACAGGGAGGAAACACAGGAGTTAAATTTGTACTCCGGCGGCCATGATTGATGATAAATGGCTAGTTTGTACAGAGCAGAAACTGAAGCTACGAGGAGAGACTGAACTCACTTGTGTTGGCTGCTGCCACTACTAGAGGACTAGTGTGTACTGTACTGTGTTGTGAAGCAGGGGAGCAGACAGGCGGAGAAGAAAAAGTAGAGGGAAGGGATGGAGGGGGGGTATTAACGGGGAACCCCTTCCGCAACGAAGCTCAACGGCGCCCCAAAGTGGCGAAGCGCGGGAAAGCGTCCTGTCTGTGATGAAAAACACAGGGAGCAGAAAGACATCCTTTTTGTTCTGCCTCCTCTGGCCTGGCGTCGACAGAAACCACGATTAACACGGACGCAAATGTGTTTCAAACCAAGTAAAGGGACAAAAAAGATGATTACTACAGAATGGGACTCTTTATCCCAAAAGCATTCGGGGTATTTCCGAGCGGCCCCAGCCAGCTCAAGGAGAAAAGGCTGACACTGACAGCAGCCTGCGTCCCGCAGACCTGCATAGCAACAAGAAACCGCAGTCGATCAAAGAAAAATCGATCGCGCGGAGTAGGACAAAAAACAGTAAAAAAAAATATACACAATCACATCATACACATCAAGACACAGACATACGCAATTTTAGACGCTTGGGTTTTTAATAATAATAATAATCCAATAAATATTATTTTCAGCCTGTCATCCAAATTCAGTCGATTTTTTTTTGACTATATAGCCTATTAGGCATATTGTATACAGATCCACCTAACATAAATACATTTTTAAAAGATGCATTTGAAAAACAATATTCATGGTGGTCTAGCCTATTTTGGGCTATTATTTTGTAGACTTGTGTAGACTGCTATGGGATACCAGGGAGTTGATAGGGTAAAATAGGGTCATGGAGTTCATTGGAAGTGGGTGCTGAGTGACAAATTAAAGGAGGGTGTCTGAAACCCTTCTAATGAGTTGGCACCAGCACAAGCAACCTGGTTTGACACAGTGTCTGCTACATGTATGCGCTCTGTATGTGTATGGTTGTGTGTTAGTTGTGGTTGTTGCTCATTGTAAAGGGTATCTGTCTTTCCTTCTGAAATGTAAACATCTCTAGCCCCACTTTCCTTAAGACTTGTTACTTCTTACTTGTAACCGGGGAAATGCAGTCAATGTTGTTGTTGCCCAGAAAAACTTCTGCTCACATTGCTGGTGCCAATCATGGCAAACAACAAAAGATTGTTATAATGTTAGCAAACATGAGTGGAACTAATATTTGACTCCCAGAAAGAATTGATTTTAGCTACATTTTTCAAGAATTTTACTTCATGCCTCCTACGTGCCATGGCCAAGGTTAAGGTTAAGGGCTGTGTAATCATTAATACACACAGTTTCTGGAGCAGGTAAGACATTAAGTACTCTTTCGAATCTTTCCTCTCAGTATAACACTCAAACTAACATACGCATATTCAAACACATGAACACATTTCCAGTCAGAAAAAACAAACACATCTATTAACACCAAACACACACAACTTTCTGCCAGTGGCACAGAAGAAAATGGCTGACAGTCATTGTTGGATTATACGGTATCTGTTAGGATCCTGCCAGGATGCTTTTGGATTATTATTTCTCTAATGATTTGGTGTAGGAACATCTCTACTTCTTTTGCCACACTAAGGTAAGACATTTTACTGTAATAACATTGAAGTACTTTAATTAAAAGTACCAAAAGTGGCACAGATGGTTAGTTTTGATTCACACATTGCATATTTGTCTGAGAAATCACAGGCAAGATTTACTATTGTTTGTATATTGGTATATTCATGTTGTTTGTCAGTATGGATCTCAAGCCCACTATTTCTGTGGGGGCACATATATTTATATTTTTTAATGCATGCTAGAAGATTTCTAATATTCCTTGCTTGTTTAAACTTTATGCTAAGAGCTGTGTGTTGTTATTAACATGTATATGTCCTAAAATAGGCCTTTTGTTTTTAAATTGGTTGCAAGAAAACAAAAAATTAAATAAAAGCTAATTGTTGTAAGAATTATGTTTTTATCACTATACCCTATTAAAAGCTTAAGAAAAATAACATTTAAATGTTGATGAGTATATAGGCCTATACTTTTTGTATTAATGATTACATTTATTAGTGTCAAAATGATTTAAAGGTTCAATGTGTAAGATATGTCAGAATGTGCGTGTGAAGAGGTAACTGTGTTGACGTTATGTCAAAGACGTCTGTGTGTTGTGTTGCAGAGATATCTTCTGAATTTCGCAGTCTAACTGACAGTTCCGGCCCGTCCAGTCTAGGAGGCGATAGTGAGTCAGTCTGTCCTCAGTACAGAGGGAGAAGAAGCACAGCTGCCTGACTCCGGCAGACTCAGGGCGTGTCAACATTACATCCATGATCCATGATCCCCACGTTTTGATAGTTTGTTTTGATTAAATCCAAAGATGACAGAAACGAGAAAAAGACTCGCAGCATCGCCTCGTTCCCACAGTCCGCGGCAGGCTGCCCCGCAGAATGCCTGAGAGACAGATCTTTTGTTAACAGTCAGCCAAACTTTCTGTTGCTGCCGTTAAACAAGTTAGACTCAGCGCTCCATCAGCCCGCTGTGACTACCTATGCTGGGATATACGCCGTCTGTATACGAGCCCTATGTCAGCGTGGAGGAGGAAACACAAAGACAATGTGTTCGCTGGTCTCTGCCATCCATACCCAAGCCAACATGAAGATTATGAGATAGCAGAGTTATTTAGACCGGCTCTCAGGGTTTCAGCAGTTTGGTCTGGTTCACACAGGAGTGAAGAAACACACAGTAAATATACCAACACTGAAAGTGAGAGCGATATAACTGTAGAATACAATACACAGTATAAAGAATACACTATAATACTCTAAAACTTAGAATTCAATAAATAAGACTACTACAACTAAAATATAAACAGGATAACATACTTGACTACTGTGGCTTTTTTAACAACTGATGGTTTTGATGAATAATTAATTTAGATTATATGGACCCAGCAGTTGGGGTGAAATCCAAATAATGTTTGGAGCAGGTGGCTCGGAATTACATATTGAACCTAAGAAGAAGTACCTCATTATTTAACAGGTGGTGTGACCACCCTCTTACAAACAGCGTAGTCCTTTTTCACTGTCTGTTTGACTAACAGATAGTTACTGTAACATCTGAGGCTCAACTGCTCACACTCTGCGGGTTGCAGCTTGTCAGACACACACCTCCACATGTTTTCCCCCACTGAAGTGTCTTAGGCACACCATCACATATACACTGTCCTTCTACTCATGAGAATGAGGGTACATTACTCAGGATGGTCACAGTGAAACTATTTGAAAGGCAATAGATTTCTACAGCGTGAGTAATTTCATACGTGTAGGGGTTTTGTCTCTGAGGAAGGGGCTTTTTAGTATATTTCTTGGGGTGCATTGTGGACATTTGTATACAGCCAATTTAACAAAAATAACACCGATTACTTCATCGCTGAATAGTTAACTGTGCTCAGTTTGGTGAGGCATGTCAGAGGAATTTGGAGGAATACAAAAGGGGCCGCTCTATCTCAGGTCTGTAATCTGTTCAATTCAACCTGCAGCTGTTTTGAAGAGAAGACAGCAAAGGGTACAGCGTGAGCAAGAGGTAATTCTTTTGATAAACACAAAATAATGTCAGAGAGAGAAGAAAAAAGAAAGAAAAACAAGTAAGTCCGGCAGCTACTGTCTTATTTGCATGCACGTTTTGAAGGCGTCACTTGTGTTTGTCAGATGAACAGATTTATAGTGGAAGAGAATGGACTGAGGCTAACAATGTAGCATGCCTGTGAGTTAAACAGAAAAACAGGGTCTCTCAACAAGGTCTGGTTTGAATTTTAAAGTTATTCCTCTGTCTCTCCGTCTCACAGCCGCAAGGTTTTGGAGAACTTTGACATGCAATGTGACAGAATGAGTGGTGTTGTTCTGCCTGAGAACACAGCTGCACTTAAAGTTGTGTAGAAGGTTTTGCCACACAAGTCTTTGTGAATCTTTGTCTGAATGTTAAAGTTTAGTTTTTTCTATAATGAGAGATAATAACAATTTGAGTCCCGTCAAGGGCTGAGACTGGACTCAAGCACGACCTGCCTGTGGAACACTACTACACTACAGCACATATGTTTTACACATATGTACAGTACCACTCTATATTGTAGCCATAAAACACATATTAACACACACACACACACACACTCATTTATTCCCCCTGAAAAAGGATTTAGGATTGAATCAGTTATTGAAAACAATATGGACTAGTCGATTATGCTTGAACAGTTAAGGACTTTTCCTGAACTGTGCTGCTCAGGCATGCCAAGGTGAATGACGAGCATTTTACAATGCAATCTAGGTTGATGTCACTTTCTCGCAGACAGTGTGTATGATAACTTCTTCAAGGGTGTTGCAAAGTGATATGATTCCAGATTAAAATGCAACATATTCATAATGTCTTTCATTTGTACTTATCTTTACCCTCAGGTGTTTCCACAACGAAAATGGCCACGTTTGACAACAACATGACCGACCTAAACGTCAGTGCCTTCTACTGTCACTTTCAGGAAGATTTGAAATTCATTCTTCTGCCTGTCAGCTACGGCCTGGTCTTTGTAATCGGCCTGGCGCTGAACGCCACAGCGTTGTATGTGATTGTGTTCCGCACTAAGCGCTGGAATCCCTCCACTATCTACATGTTCAACCTGACGGTGTGCGACACACTCTACATCCTCACTCTGCCCTTCCTCATCTATTACTACGCAGATGAGAACGACTGGCCCTTCAGTGAACCGTTCTGCAAGCTCATACGCTTCCTGTTTTATGCAAACTTATATGGTACAGTGATGGCATGGCACAGACCCATACAACACCGCTGGAGAGTATTATGATAAAGTAAAGTTATTGCAGCATGATATAACACAATACAATATTATACAATATAGTTAATGGAGAATATGTGACGTAACATATCCAATATTACATGTACAATCCAAAATATATATATATAATAAATACAGTAATAGTATGGTATGATATCACATAATACAAAAATACATTATGATGCAATATGATATGACTTGAAGTGACATTTGATGACCTAATACATAAACAGTTCTATATATTTAGACACAATTCAACAAACAAAGGCCTACGATATGACATGACACGCTGTACACAACGATACAATATGATATAATACAATAAAATACAAAATTACATAAAGCATTTAAATAAATGGCAGGATATCATGCATAAGATGTAATACAATAAGAAGAGTTTTGATGCAGTATCACTTCATAAAACATTGAATGCATCATTCCCAGACATACAACATTGATTGTGACAAATCCTACAGATATACAATTTGATATATAATAATAATAATAATAATAATAATAATAATAATAATAATAATAATAATAATAATAATAATAATAATAATAATAATAATAATTGTATTTGTAAAGCGCCATTGAAAGCTAAAAGGAATCTCAAGGCGCTAAATATGATACAAAGTAATACAATATGATCCAATATGATCTATTACATATGTATCTCTCTTGCAGGTTCTATTATGTTCCTATGCTGTATCAGTCTGCATCGCTTTGTTGGCATCTGCTATCCGGTCCGCTCCCTCAATTGGGTCAGCGCTCGACAAGCCAGACTGGTGTCTGTGGCGGTGTGGGCCTGTGTCTTATTCTGCCAGGCACCTGTTCTCTACTTCTCAAGAACTAGGTTATTTAAATGTGTCTATTTATGTCTTTCTTTATGTCTCTGTCCTTTCATTCCTCCCTTACTTACTTACACTAACATCCCTCTTCATTGTATTGAAAGTGTGTTTAAGTGGGGACTATTGATTTTTGTGCCACATCAAGTATCTCCCCTTAGGGTGCCTTAATGGGACACAACACCTAACCTGCTCGCTAACAAATGTTCCTTTCTTTCATCACTCTTATCTAATTTTCTGTGCTTCAATGCCAAACAAGGCAGCATTACCATTTATTAGTCTTAATGAAATTGCAATCTCCTTTGCCAGGGATGTGGAGAGTGAGCGGATTTGCTACGACACCACCAGCCCAGAGCTTTTCGATGACTTCCTGTTGTACAGCTCAGCCGTGTCAGTGCTTATGTTTGCACTGCCCTTCATGGTGGTGATGGTGTGCTATGGCCTCATGGTGCGGAAGCTTCTGGAGCCCGGCTGGATGTATGATGGGGTCTCTCGGGAAGGCCTGTCAGCCGCACGTTCAAAGCAGAAGTCAGTGAAGATGATCATCATTGTGTTGGCAGTGTTCATGCTCTGCTTCCTGCCTTTTCACCTCACCAGGAGTCTTTACTACTCTTTTAGATACCTAAGGCAGGTCGATCCAACACAGGTGAGGACAAACACTTTTAGAATAAATGTGTTACGTGACAGTAAATGCTCAGTAAATCACGTTTCTATACGTTCATCAGATCAGCTGTAAGTTGTTGGAGGCCTCCAGTGTGGCCTACAAAGTGACCCGAACTTTGGCCAGCGCCAACAGCTGTGTTGACCCCATCCTTTACTTCCTGGCTGGGCAGGACGTCCGCAGTAACCTCACCAAGAAGAACAAGTCGTCTTCATCGAAACCAAGAAGTGTGGTCCGACACATGACAACACGACTCTGATCCGATACTAACTATTTTAGTCAAAAATGCAGAAGGTTGTCGGGACGAGTACAGTTCTTATTGCCCTTCTCTTCTGGTAGATGTGACAGCCCTTACACTGACACTGACAGACATTGCATTCAGATTTCCATCATTAACCAGTAATAATAATAATAATAATAATAATAATAATAATAATAATAATAATAATAATAATAATAATAATACATTTTATTTATAAGCACACTTTTCATTTGAATAAACACAACTCAAAGTGCTACAGAGTAAAATGATGAAGTAGAATATAAAAACATTAGGTAGACAGACAAGGCAACAAAGTCTAGCAAAAGGTTACGTTAAATGCCTATTAAATTATTATTTTTTGTTATGTCTGAAGAGCTATATTGTGTAGACATTACTAAACTACATTGAGCTCCACAGCTGCATTTTTTTGATAATTTTACTGGACAACTGCGGTCTTAAAAAGGAATACTTCACTCCCAAAGTGTCCCTCTCACGCTTGCGCAGGCCCGCTACTCGTCCATGCGGGTACTGTGTGTGTAAATAGTAAGGTTTTAGCAAAGATGCATGTGTTTGGGAAGTAGTAGACTTATTTTGAATGTGCTGCAACAGTGTTTATGCGTGTGTCACTTTGTGTCACAAAATGTGAAGGAACTAAAAGAGTGTGTTATAATAAACATGTAGACATTTTTGATTTTTTGAAAATTGTTGTGGTGATACATTTTTTATCATTTGTCACATGTCCCATACATTTGTTTAAAATATGAGTTGATTTTTGCGAAATAGCTGCAGAATGAGTCTCACTATCATTCCGTTAGAGCAGGTGTAGTATAGTTCATGTTTTCCTTATAGTTCATCGCTTCTCTCTTAGTTGGTGTCTGATTATTAGAACCATAGCCTCTGAGTAGCTGAGCAGGAAACTTTTGGTTGGTTATGAGTTTTTAAAGTATTAACTGTGATTTGTGGGAAGAGTAACCTTAGTAGGCAGAGTAGCTAAACCACTTGGTAAATCTCATTGGTATTGGCTGCACCAGATTTAGTGATCATTGTATCTAATGAACACCAGACCACCACTAGAGGGTGACACTGTCTAACAAACAAGTCAAGTTATGCTTTAGTTTCAACACGTTTCTTTTCTTTTAATAGTTCACTATTTGCTCCCTCACACACCTATACTCCACACATTTATACAGCAGCAAACAAACACTAAAAAGCCACATTACTGTATATCACCAGCAATAACAGCAAACAAGACAGCATTTAAAATACACCTCTTCTTTATTTCAACAGTAAAAACATCATACAGAAAAATTAAATATTATAAATGCAATCTACAAAGATGATGAGATGAATGTTTTTTTCTTCATCCTTCCTTCCTACCAGCAACACTTCAGCTTGAAAACAATAATAATCCTAATAATAGTAATAGAACAACCAATACATATCCTCGAGACATGTTGACGTAGTCCTCGTAACTACGTAATAATCGTAATAAGAAAATATGAAAATTAGTGAATAAAAAACCTCTAGGATTATAGTACACTGGTTTAAACCCATGAGGATGTAAACTGAAGCCAAGTGAGCTGCAAGACTTTGAGGCATCTCAACCACTAATCCTCTGCAGCCACTGGTTGGTTTATTTAATTAAACTGTAAAATGCTTGTGTGTGTATTTATGTGGGAGTGGTTTCTTAAAGTCATGGAGATTGCATAACTTGAGTCTGGCTATGTGTACTGTATGTGTGTCTGACTTTAAAAAAAAAAGAATTTAATGACTAAAACACTGAAATGTTGCACTCAAAACGTGAAATGAATCATATAGGCCTATATTATGTAAATTAAACCAGCAATTCAGCTTACACGTATGATGGTGTGACAGAGTTTACCGTTTCTTTTATTGATGGACTACAAGTGTCACTTATTGCTGCAGTGCAGTCGTCTTTCACTTCGTACATACGGGATGCTAAAATGCTAAAAGCCAGGTATGTTTATGGCTCTATACCCACCCATATTTACATTTGTACAATCATTTACATGTTCTATTCTACAAAAGTGATATATACCAATGTAACTTTTGCAGTTAGAGTTTAGCCTCTAACTGCCATTGGGATGCATTGTTGTAAAAAAGAAAAGAATCGCTTTGATAAAAATCTGGGGGTCCACTCTGAGAAGACATTTTGGCCCCTGGTCACCTACTTGGAACTAGTCTAAAAGCTTAAAAGTTGCAAATGGTATTAATGCTGACTGTGGGTAGGTGTACATCGCCGAGGGAATGTTTCTCTCAAATGTTCACTGAACTCAGTGAGTGCATTTTCTGTTAAGACTACATTCAAAAACTTCAAGGTCTAAAACCTCAACTCACCTGCACATCCTATGTGAGCAGAAGAAGAAGAGCTAGATCACTAAACTTGTAATAAAAAATATTTAAAACAACAAAATCATATTGAGTTTCATAACATTTTGTACTTATAATACTTACTGTAGTGCTATTGTAGTCTTAAATCAGGTGTCTTATGACCCAAAATCATATAGGTTTTTATTTTAGCCAAGCCAGGTTTGCTCAGTCTTTTGGTAATGAGAACCTTCACTCTTAGTTCATATGGCACTTGATTACAGACGACTTGGCATTATATTTCCTCTTTTTTAGATGTAGTACATGCTTGAATAGGTTTACTTCAGTCTCACTGCTGTTTAAGCTTTGTCTTTTTGTAAGTTACGTATTCCACAGTGTTTTGTCCTCTTCACACAAGTAGTGTAGGTAGTAATCTTTCATGTGTGGGGCTAAGAACACATTTGTATGATCCAAACTTGTCTTTCTCCCTCTCATCCTTCCTCCTAGTGTCAGGTGTTGACAATCTGTTTTGAGCCATACTCTCCCCTTTCTCTTCTACGTTACACTTCTATGATGGTACATCTGAGACATCTGTAAAGTACACTATTGTTTTCATGTAATAATAAATACAGCTATATTCCTCTTATCGCGTGAATAGAAACAACTTCTTTCAGCATGAGGTGGTTCTTGGGGTTTCTTGGTGTCAGTCGTCTAGAAACACCCTCCCTGCCAGCTGTCAAGTTGTCAGCGAATGATGAGGTCATCTTCTAGCGAGGTAGCGTTATCATACACCGTCTCTCTGTCTCTTCACCTGAAAGAGAGGCAACATGTCAAGGAAGGAGCAGGATGAGGGCACGAAGGACACAATGGAAAAAGACATGACAAATGCATTTCTTCCTCATATATATAAATAATATTCCTAATTTGGGCTGATTTTGAAGCATAAATTATTATCTACTGAGAGGATTTTTTGATTGTAGGACATAATGAATCCAACAGATGGTTTTGACACGGACACATGATTACTGTAATAATGCTGATTTAGAGAGTGTTGGCATATGCGTATGAGCAGACAATAGGAAACAGATGAAGCTCATTTCCCAAATCATTTTAGAGACATTGATAAACTAATCATACTGTGTATAATTTCCTTGAAACAGACCACATAATTAGGTGCTGGCCAGAAGAATCTCAGCTGACATGCTAATAATCTCAAGCTACTTCACAGCTCTTGAACTCGTTTAAAATGAGGAGCATGCGATGTGAAAGGAATATAAAGAAGTGGGGTCGAGAGGACTGATCACAGCGAGTAGATGTGAGGGGGGGAAGCGTTTGTTACAGGTTGTACCTCCTGAAGCCGGATGATGAGGAGCAAAAGGGTTTCCCTCCAAACAGGGAGTTTCGCTGCTCCTGGGATGATGCCTTGGTTTCCACAGTGACAGGCTTGTGCTCAGGGATCTGAGCGACTTGAAATCTGTCAGACGAGCAAGAGATATGATCACCGTTACATTCATGTAATCATGGTATTATGACTGCCACATGTTCTTAATTCTACTGTAAATATTTTTATATATGTAAATTCTACTTATATATTTGTACAGTTTAAAGATGGTTTAGCCTTTATAACTCAACTGGACTGTGTTAACGTGACTGTTAATGTCTGTGGTAGAAGTAGGATTCAGAAAGTAGATTAAGTAAAAGTAGCAATACCACATATGCCAGTACAAGTAAAGAAAAGGTACAGAAGAATGTACATGAAGTATAAAAAGAGAAAGTACTCATTATGCAACAGAATGGCTCCTGTCAGAGCTGAATTATAACATGATAAATTATTGAATTATTATAACTAATACTGAACTGATAGAACCGACTAAATTTGTCGACGAGGGGCTAATTTTACATTTCATAAAATGATCATATGTTTTGTATGTAGAATCTTTATCTGTAGAGTAACTAATAACTATAGCTCTCAAATAAATGTAGTAAAAAGTACAATATTTGCATTGCATGTCCTCATGTGTTGGACAATATGGACGTGTCTCACCTCCCCACAGACAACACCGTCAGCTCTCCCTCCTTCCTCTCCTTCACTTCACTCCCTTCCACCTTTTCCGGTACAGTATTTGGCACAACAGCTTGTGTATGACGGGTGTCGACAAACATCCCCCCCAGGAGGGGCCTCTTCAGCTGGTCGCTGGATGTGTCCAGGGAGGGCACGATGAAGGTCTTTGGGGGCTTCAGGGGATCTTTAAAGGAATCCAGGGGAGGTATCAGGACAGCGGGCCATTTTCTCTGGGCGCAGCGGGTGCAGCGGTAGCCGTGTTTGGGGGCCAGGCCGGAGAGGCCAGAGATGGTGTGGTGGTGGGACTGATGGGGGCACAGCCTGGGGAGGGAGCAGAACGAGGACAGGGGAGACAGCATCGGGAACCTGGGAGGAAGAGAAAGAGAGGATGAGGAGAAACATTTTTTTATTTATATTCAATTTAGTCAAGACAAATGGTGAATTTACCTTAAATTGGAAAAAGAAAACTCCATGTCCATTACAGTGCAGTATAATAT
Source organism: Cottoperca gobio (assembly GCF_900634415.1). Lineage (NCBI taxonomy): Eukaryota > Metazoa > Chordata > Actinopteri > Perciformes > Bovichtidae > Cottoperca > Cottoperca gobio. The sequence goes on along the minus strand of NC_041367.1, from coordinate 8,480,540 downwards.
GAATCTGATATCACCTAAAGTATATTTCTCATGATTTCTGAACACACTTACATGCAGAAAAACACACGTTCCCTCATCTTGGTCCTAAATGGGGCCATATACCAATGACATATTTGTGACTAATATCACAAAAACTTCTTCCAGTCCAGACTTTTTATGCAGTTAGTTCCATAATGCTTCCTAATAGATAGTTTAAAAGTTGTGTGTTGCTAAGTATATGCCTTTGTATATTGTGAATGTGTAAATGACAAATAAATTAATTGAAATCCTAAGTTTTATCTCTAAGCACGTTCACCCAGGCCTCTTTAGTTTTTGTCTTTCTACTGCTCTTTTGTGCAGAGAAATGCAGAGCAAAAGAGATGAATGCAGCTGTGTCCCTGTGTTGTACTAGCTAGTAGGTGACCGGTAGTGACCCTCCCACCCAACACACACACACTCACACACACACACAACTGAGAACTTTCCAGATTTCGGTGTATGAATGTTCTTAAATCTAAGCTCACATGTTACAGCAGCAGCACACGACCAGAGGACCCTGTCACTATTGTAGATGTGGTACATATACTGGAGTGTTTTACCGTCTATATTTGTTAGAGGGGCAATTTGGACTATGAACTTGACTTTTCTGTCTTCTGATGCCAGTGCTGATAAGGGAAAACACAGTGGTGCAGACTGTGGTATGAAAGCAGCATGTTGCTGGGTTTATTAGATTAACTTTTGACTTCTTGAACACTTTTAAGGGCCGCAGATTACAACCAAAGTTCCAACCACAACTACACTTGGTCATGTAAATCGTGTGACTTTAAACTATGTGACAGCCAATGAGATTAGTGACAGACTAAAGCCTCATGACTCAAGAGACGGTGGTTACAACTGTGCCAGACATTAACCTCAGACATGCAAGAGTGATTCATTTCAGAGCTCCACTGAGGGAATGCAGCCTACATGCGTGTTGCTATGGGATTACTTTCTTTTTCTCTTTGTTGAAAGAGTACAAAAAGAATAAATTGCAGGTGGTATTATTATTAAAATGTGTGATAGTTGAACACTTCACCAGTGGAGCCATTGATGATGTGCATATAGAATTATAATCCTGTTAAATGCAGCAGGCATTTTTATTTTTAAGATAAAGAAATAAAATCAGTATGGAAAACATTACAATGTTTTATATCAAGTGGCTCCACTGGAAGCTATTTTCAATCGGATTCACATTAAACCTATGCACGGTAAGGTGGCTCTGAATCTATAGCTTTATATCATTATTCAGCTTTCTGCTTTTATCTCTGAAGAGCAACTTTCTGTAACATTTGGCAAGGTTGTCTCTCCTCTTTGCCTGGACGTCCCTTGCCAGGAGCTCCTTCCAAATGTTTCACTGCCTTGCTCTCTCACAAACTTTCCTTGCCTCTGTATTCAGCTTGACCTTGAGCAGCATGAGCTGTATACACCCTATATATACATATATGTATATACAGTATATATACATGATATATATGTGTATATATAGGGTGTGTGTAAGAGAGTGTGGTCTCATACTTGATTGACGAGCCTTTGCTCATGGCCATCTGTTTGCTCTCGTACTCCAGCAGCAATTCCTCCAGCGCAGCAGCATTTTCTAAAACACAGAAACATTCAGATGAGATTAAATCAATGATGTGACCGCAGTGACAGTCAATGATGTCAATCAGAATAATCAAACTTGTTTTAGACAATATAAGAAGCTCATGAACAAAATTATTTTTAGAAAAATGACCTCCCATGAAGAAAGTTTGAAGTACATTAAGATCATTATAGGATTTCTACTTTTTATTCTAGATGGAATACTTTATATTGCCTTTGCCCTTACTGCTATGTTTTCATTTCTAACATCAACCATCTAGGATGGAGTTAAGCAGCGGGCAGTCTGAGCTTGCAGTGGTGGAGACGTGTGTGACGTGCTCTGATGACACTGTGTTCCCCTCTGAAGCCACAAGAGGTGAAATGACTCTGACCGCTAGTTCGTAAGCGACATCACTTGCTGCTCAACACTTACCTTTCTTCTCAGTGATGAGGCGAACCAGAACACTGATGGTGTCTTCATTCAGGTCGTCAGATATGTAGGGACAATTGTTACCTAGAGCAAGCAAAAACGCAGAATATTAGCAGACATATGTTTTCTAATACTGTGTGTTACAATGGAGGTTCTAGTTTTTTTTTCTCCATGTAATTACATAAACTACATACTGTATACTGTAATACAAAAGCAATTTCATATGCATACATTAACAAGGAGTTTAATCTAAATATGTATTGAATAATACTTGCAACATATTAGAGAATGTAGAGAATTATTACCAGTTTTTGTGTACTGTAAAAAAGGATTTGGTATTTTTCCATACCAGAGAGTGATGCCTGAATACCAAGGTCACAAGGATACAACTGAGAGAACTGTATCTGCTAATGAAATGCATTTGAAATCTTGGAAAAAAGCAAGGACGCAGACCTTGAGTTTATATTTCTTTGTGAAACTACACGGTAGAAAATGTGTTATGTACATTCCTAATATTTTGGAATAAATACTAGAAGAAAAATAGCTGTCCACCCATATACTCAAATATGTTCTATCTGCTATTTATTATATATTAAGATGGATTCCAAATGAAAAGATGGATTTGCTTTAAATCACCAATACAGCGACTTCACTCACAGAAACAGAGTGAACGCAGTTCATGCAGTGCATGTCACTGCTGGGATATTGTGCCTCAGTGCACGATGGGACTGATAAGGATGGATGTGGATGACTGAACAGCAAAGAATAGATATGCCTCCATGGCAACTCCCCCCGACCATCCCATAATAGCACAGCACAGAGAGGCAGCTGAGAGGAGAGTGATGAGGGCAGAGGGGGGTCCAGAATAGCTCACTCAGCGATCACACTCTATTCAGCACTGTTGAAGCACACAGGGCTCTGTGTGTGTGTGTGTGTGTGTGTGTGTGTGTGTGTGTGTGTGTGTGTGTGTGTGTGTGTGTGTGTGTGTGGCCCCAATGCCAGGTGACCTGTGTATCTATGTGTTACAGAGCAAAATGTGACTGTATGCATTTGTGTCTATGTGCATGTCATTCTTGCATAAGCAGCGTCAGGCTGTTGTCAGGCCATAACAATAGCTGTGTCCCTCGCCATAGTGGCTGTTGCTATGCAAGGATAACGGCATCCATTTCACTGTGTGGCACTCATTCTCTTCTATTTATTCCTTCAGCAGAGTCAGGCCCATAGGTTCAATGTTTCAGTGTCAGACACAATAAATCACCATTTTGTTTTTAGATAAATTTCAGTTTGTTCAGTTTGACGTTTGAGCTTCAGAAAAGAAATGCAGATTAACAATCAGTTGAAATGTATTTTGGAGCTTATGGCTGGAACTGATAACTGCAGCCACTAAACTCTACTTTCACTCGGCCCTTGTGGCTTCACGCTGCATTAACACAAAGTTGCAGATTTGACTACAGCTCACATTTCTTGTGTTATCGACCCCACATTTGCCCTCTCTGTTTCTCCCCTTCAGCTTTCCTGTCACTGTGCTCTCCAAAAAGTCAAACTTTTCTCTGTCTGCAGCTCTGTGTAGTCAGAGTAGCCTCTGTAGAGTTTGATTTAAGCCCTGCCGAGCTAAGCTTGGCCTTGCTGTAATTCATCCCCATGGGTGTTTCCCCTGAGCAGAGATGATGAGAAAAGTGCTGGAGTAAGAAGTTTATCCCAGACAGGACTACAGCGGACAGACAAGGTTACATAACAACAAGAGAGGGGAAGAGGGAGAGAGTTAATGTTTTCCCATGCAGCATCCAAAGCCTCGTACTGCCCTCTGATCGTTATTCTTATTACATTACTCTCTTTCTGTTGTCTTTACTTTATTTAGCTTATTCTCCACTCTCTTGTCCTTTATCTGCCACACTCACAAATGCAGACCAACTACTGTTGCTTTTTTCCCAACAGAAAAACACTACATTATTAAAGCGTTAAGATCGATATTATCTTTACACAAAGGTGAACATTGTGCCTTCAGATTGTTCAAAGTGATGAAAAGTAAAACAATCTATTGTCATATGCATAATGTCCTAAATTAAAATGAATTATTTAGAACCAATATTATTCAGTCAAACTCACATTGAGACACTTTTCATGTTAAGGGGTTTCAGATATTTCTATTTTGGAAGGAGAAGGAGAAGAAAGACAAACAATGCAGAGAGAAACAAGGAGAGGAGAGATAGAAGGAGAGGAGAGAGGAGAAAGAAGAGATATAAACCATGAGGACCCGATTTAATTATTGATCTGGCTGGGAAAGGAGAGATGGATGGATATAGTGTCATGTTTATACGAGAAGGAGAGGGAGGATGGGGGTGGTGGGGTTAGAGAGCCAAGAAATCGGATGAATGGAGAGTATAGGAACAGATAAAGAGAACTGCGGGGGGATGGGGGTTTCAGGGAGTTTCTTTAGGTGCAGGGATGTCTTAAGTTTCACAACACAGAGCTCGGAGAGGAAGAGACCAAGGCAACACTGAAAACAAAAGGCAGAGATCTTTGACTGAAAGACTGTTGCTATGACTTCTGTCTGTCCTCGCAGACGCATACAATCACATCTTCATACAGGATTTGTTTCAGATATATATCAGCGAGAGATGGGATGTTCGAGGGTTTGTTTGACATCGTGCAATGCATTTTATTTTTAGGCAAGATTTTTTGCCAATGACAGATGTAATAATGATACTTATCATGACGTCTGTTGGGTAACAGAAGCTACAAAAAACAACAACCTAGGAGCTGAAAGAAAAAGAGTAATGTTCTCTCTGTAATCAACAACAATGAGCAAGCAAAATACTGTGCAGGGCAACAATTAGATTATTGTATGAAGGAACCTTTAAGTGTGCGTATTTGTATCTGTGTAACGAAGAAGCAGGTTGCACAGAGATAAAAGAACACCTAAATAAAAAGGATGATTTGATGTTGTAATATGTGAAAATTATTGGCAATAAATTAAACGTTTTAGTTGTATTGATGGGATACAGTAAGGTAAACAGTTTCTTGAAGTGGAACGTGCTGACAGAAAGTGTGATCTGTGCTCTGATGCTCGTGAGCCCTGACAACATGGCTAATTGGTTGTCACACAGCTTTCCTCTGAGCCTCATACCATCAGGTGAGTGAGGGAAGAGCCAGCTTAGCCTTTCTATCTGTTTATGCTTAGCCTACATATGAAATGACCTTAACTACACAGACAGTAATGAAGCATGAAAAAGCAAAATAGTGTTGAAAATAATACTTGAAAGTGTAATTTGTTCAGTTATTCAGCAAGTTAAAAGTAATAGTTCAACATTTTGGGAAATAAGCTTTTGTTTGCTTGCCAAGAGTTACATGAAAAGATAGATATGTTAAATATGAAGTTACAGCCAATAGACGGTTAGCTTAGCTTAGCATAAACACTGTAAGCAAGGGGAAACAGCCATGTTAGAATCCACCTACCAGCACCTCTAAAGCTCACTAATTACAACGGTACAACTGTTGTTTAAGTCATGCAAAAACCAAGGTGTGAAAATGCTAATTTTATGTTTACCATGTTAAATAGCAAGCCTTAGAGTTGCAGAAAGCAGATTTTGTAATTTTGTAATGGAAAGAGCAAGGCTAACTGTTTCCTCCTGTGTCCAATCTTTGTGTAAACTAAATTAACCGGCTACTGGCTGTAGCTGCATGACTAATGAACAGATATCAAAGTGGTTTCAATCATTAATCTCTCTGCAGGAAATAAAATAAACATATTTAAGCTATGTCCACTTTTTAAAGGAGGCAACCAAGTGTACACAATAGCAAGTTTGCAAAGTTTGCTATATCAAATGAACTCTCTCTGACTCACATTTTGAGTTTGTGCAACTATAAACTTTATCATAACCTGATCCATGTGATATAATTGCCACAGGTGACTCGTCACCTTACAAGAACAGAGTTCCATTTGGGTCAAAGGCTGCAGGACTATAGGTCTAAGAGTCCTCCAAGACAATATGACAAAGGACAGGGATAAAGAGCACTCATGTTACTGTGAAACTGTGCAAATCACATATAACAGGTGTGGTAACTCAACACTTGTTTTATTGCTTGATCCCTCAATGTCTCTCTATCTATCCCTCTCTAAACCCTCTTGAGTTTTGCATTTATTGATATCAATTTCTCTTTCGGTTAATACCACCCCCATGCCTGTGACTCTTTTTATTCTTCTGCCCTCCCCCGCCTCTCTTTATACTTCTTTCTGTATTTAGCCCACGTTAGTTTTTCTCTGACGTCAGTAGGACAAGGGAGTTGATGGGAATGCCTCCCCCCCCCCTTTTTCTGAATATAAGTGTATGCTTAGAAAAACACAGCATGCATGAGATGTAGTGACACTTGCAAAGTCAAAGTTGAAAGAGATTTTTAAAAAAAGAAGCCTCTCTTGTAGGCTTGTGCACAGTCAAATCACAGAGAGATAGAGACTGTGGCTGCACACAAGGTCACTGCCACGACTCCTGACAACACTTTACTACATCTTGTGCATGTGTGTGAGCTGAATAGGCAAACGTGACAACAACCTGAACCTAAATGCTAGTTTCAGTAGTCACTCGCCCTACTACTTTCTGTCTTATGCTCTCTTTCTAACTTTTTCCTTCTCTTCTTTAATTTCTTGTTTCTTTTTTTTGCAATTGCTTTCATTTAATCTCTCTCACCTTCTTTCAGTGGTGTGGCAGTTTCTTCATCCCCTCCCTCCTTGTCAGCAGAGCAGCGGTATCCCTTCTTCTTCAGGATGTTGCAGATAAGGATACCCAACAGGCCCATCACACAAAAGATGGGCACCAAAGCAAACACGGCGTACTCTGCCGTCTTCTCCTCAGCGCTGCGTACCACTGTGCCGTTGACCGGCAATCCTGAACCGCTGGATGGACCTTTACCCACTGTACGCACCGTTCTGACATGCAAAGATGCTGAGAGAAAGAAGAAGAGGAAGAAACAGAGAAAGATATAGTTAGGATGTTAGAGTATAATCTTATCTCCATAAAGAACAAAACACATTTTCAGAAACAAGCTGCAGGATCCTGCTTACTTTTCACACACAGACTTTGGGTGGGAACTTCCCCTGTGGCAGCGGAGTGAAACCTGCAAATGGAAAAAGAAAGACGAGAAAAGAGCATAATTAGAGCGATGGGCGGGAGAAAAAAAAGAGTGAAGGACCATTCTACAATGAAAGAATGAATCAGCGGTTTAAGCCTGTGGCATATTATGTCCTATAGTGCTTGCTGTTGCCTGCCCATTGTGGTGAATGACAGTGTATGTATGAGTGTGTCTGTGTGTTTGTGTGTTTGTGTGTGTGTGTGTGTGTGTGTGTGTGTGTGTGTGTGTGTGTGTGTGTGTGTGTGTGTGTGTGTGTGTGTGTGTTTTCTCAACAAAGAGAATGACAGGACTTAATTTAGAACAAATGAAAGTTTACGAGGTACATGTTTGGCAAAGCACTTTGAATGTCAAGCCTACAGTTTCATTGAAGCGTGGGTAAATTAACAAGCAGACATGTAGACCTTACCCAGGCAGACAGTCCCCACAGATAGCATCTGAGATTGCAGTGCCAGGGGTTGCAACCTTACGGCTGAGGATCTTGCAGGATGCATGTGGGGCGCAAAGTTCAGAGTCGAATGCGCCTGAAAATCTTCCTGTCGGGCACAACTGACATTGCACTTGTTCTGTTGGACTTTGGATCAGCCCACAAGCCTGGCAAGAAAGAAAACACTTCAAAACTCAAGCAAAAGAAGCAAAAGAGAAAGAAAGTACTGAGATACAACTTATTAATATTATTTTAATAGTAGAGATATAATGACATAATGTACTAAGATAGACAGTCAAAATGTAATTAATGAATACTTTTATTTTAGTTTGTAGTCTCACCTTGGAAGGCTCCTGGCCAGCAGGGCATTGCAGACACACACACCCTTCCGCCCACCGACACTGCACTGCTGCAGTCCCACCACAGCCGAACACCTGAAGACACCCGAAGACACACACACACACACACAAACACACACACACACACACACACACACACACACACGCGCGCGCGTCAGCGGAGGTTTGAAGTAAAATTCTGTCCGCACACTTACTATATCATGATGTACATGCCACCTGGTTTACAAGGTAGAATATTTTTCTTGCTTTCATAAAACACACACAAACACTCAGATGCACATATTTACCGTGAGAAGGACGAGAGCTGAGCAGCAAAGGTGGTTCCTCATCTTCTTCAATGTATTCGTCTATGTTCATATGATCTAAAGGAGAGAGGAGACGGACACAGGTCAGAAAAAGGGTTCAACACATTGTAAACTATGGTCAGGATCATGTAAATATGGGTTTTCAAGTGCATAATATAAGTCATCTAAACACAACTGTGCTTTTTTACAAACACAATTTATTGACAAGAAATATTTTCAAGTCACATATGGATGATATACAACGACATGACATTACAACACTTCTGTCATACACACACACACACACACACACACACACACACACACACACACACACACACACACGTACACTGTCACAAAACAAAACACACTCACATGGCAAAAACATCTGAGTCATTTTTTCGGACTTATTTGGAGCGCAGTGACTCGAGTGACAGGGAGGTAAGGAGCAGTTGAAAATGCTGTAAATAACATTTAACATGAATCAGGTTCTTTTTATGGCCAGGAGTGAATGAAACGGCGTTTCTGTGGCTATTTTTAGGCAGTTGGTACTTGCGTACAGATTTTGAGCAATTATTCGTGCTACAACATATTCATTTGCCAACATGGTTGAAGATAGCTGCCAATGGGAGGAGTATTTCCGGACATTTAGGTGAGTTAGAAAAACAGTCTTTGAATGGATTATTGTTATCAAGACTAAGTGACATTAGTAATTGTAGGTTTTAAAAACAAAACAATGTTATCCTCTCTAAAATTAGTAATTTACTGTCGGAAAATATTTGACAACAGCTTATTTAAAATAAAATAGCTCCCCACAGCGCACACCGACACATACATATCCATATGCACACAGAACAGTGGTGGTGGCCTAGTGGTGGTTCGGCTTCCAAATACAACACTGGACCTAGGTGTGTTTTTTGAGTTCAATAGCTGCCACTATTGTGCCCCTGAGCAAGGCACTTAACCCAGAGTTGCAGACTGTCCCTGTAGTTAGTTCACTGTAAGTCGTTCTGGATAAGAGCGTCTGCTAAATGACCTGTAATGTAATGTAACAAGTGGTCGACAAGACATTTATTACTGCCCTTTACTGATGCTTCTATATAACTTCCCGGACTAAAATGAAATCCAAACTGAGATCACTTTATTCTCTTTATTTCTCTTATTTTATCTCTTTATTTATAGCACCTTCACATTTGAGTTTCCACTGCTTAATGTAACATGCCAAAATCATGTTGTATCAACATATGATCATTTGTTACATTAAAAAGGCAGCAAAGCAGAGTAGGTTGGCCACTCAACATGCAGAGGATTAAGGTTCGATTCCTGTGACAGCAAATGTGCTGAAGTGCAAAAGTGTTGCAGAAAGATAATTCCTACAAGCTGTTCTGAATCTAAATCTGAACTCCAGAGTTGCTTGACTCGCTCCCTTGAACACATGATAAAGGTCTAGAGTGTAACACGTTAATTGCACCGAAGAATAAATTAGAGAAATAAATGCATTTCTAAGACTGACAATCTTTATCAAACTGCTGTGACATAATCTGCTGTGATCAATTTTTACACTGCGTGTCCTAAAACATCTTATTAATAAAGCAAATTACAAAATAAATCAGTTTGTTACGCAGACTTTGTTGCACACAATGTGCTGTACACTGCAATTATGTGTGGCCGCAAGTACAGGACTGTGAATTCACACAGGACTACTATTATCATTATTATCACACTGCACTACTTCAGTCGAACATGAACATGATCATATCAGACAGCCAAACATGCCAAATATGTTTTTTCTTCTTCTGTACTTTTTCTCCCAAGAGGAGAAAAAGTAGCTGAGACTGGTTGGACCCAAATAGGCTAAAACAGCCACTGACCAAAGCAGAAACATATAAGGCATTATGTTAAACAAAAGAAGAGAAGAGATAGAAAATAATGACATAATAAGGATGATAAGAAGAAGAACGGAAGAAAAGAAGAGACAGTAAAAAGTAGAGGAGAAGAAAGGAAAAATACTTTCCATATAAGACAATATGACTAAGATAGAAATAAAGAAAAGTGAGAATATGAGACAGAACAAAAAAAATGTGATAAAGAGGAGAAAGACAGAGCAGCACACTTACCCCAGACTTGCAGCTGATTGACACAGTTGCCGTGGCAACTCAGCGAGGATGCTGTGTATGCTGCTGCAAACGCGGAGTCAGGACCAAACCCGCTTTCTTGCTGCGGTCTAAGAATAACACTAAAACTTGATAAAGGTCGTATTTGGTACTTGGACAAGTAACTCAAAAATGTCAACTGGATTTACTAGAATTTTTTTAATAAAAAATAAAAATCTGAATATTAGTTCTAACTAAGAGAGTTAAATTAGTTAAATTAAATGCAACTCGAGAAGTCAAAAAAGTGACACAAAACTCAAGTCTGTGTAGCTGAATGGAGAATTCAATGTACCTGCCTGTGTCTTATACTGTCACTCTAACCACAGACACACCCCTGACGTCCTTGGAACATGCCCCTTCTATCACAGCTAAAACAGAGAGAGAGTGTGTGTGTGTGTGTGTGTGTGTGTGTGTGTGTGTGTGTGTGTGTGTTGTGTTTGTGTGTGTGTGTGTGTGTGTGTGTGTGTGTGTGTGTGTGTGTGTGTGTGTGTGTGTGTGGATGTGTGTGTGTGTGTGTGTGTGTGTGTGTTCATAAGGGGTGAGGCCACTTTAATGCACCTCTTCACCTTTGACCACGCATCAAAGCATATTTTTTTTAAACATTAGTTAGCAAGCAAATCAACACTGACTGCTTCACTCAAACCCATTCATTGTCTTTCTATCTGTGGTCAGCACATACAGCAGATCCATAGTGTACATGTGCAGTGAGGCAGTAAGTGTGAGGTGATATGCCTTAACATGTTTTTGTATTTACACATTATCTGTGCACTCAGTTATACTTTATACATCTGGAATGCCATAAAATCCAGCCAACAACAAGCTGTGCTTTACACTGACAAGAAAATAAATAATGTAAAAGTTTATGATTTTGGTCCGGCAAGGCCCTCACGCCAATGACAGGCTACAGAAGAATAATTTTAGGGAGGAAGAGAAAGATAAAGCGAGGACAGAAAAACCACTAGTTTAAAAAAACAACACAGGGCTGAAGGGTCGATAGAGCTGTCGAGGAGGATAAGAGAGCGGGAGGAGTGGAAAGAGGATAAAGTAGCAGGGAGGGAGATTTGCTAAAACTTCAGGCTGATAGCATGATATAAATAGAAGCATTTGTTAAAATGCCATACAGACCAGAGCAAGAGGCTAATTACAAGTCATCCACGCGCACATACGCACACTTACAAACACACAAGCACACAACACAACTGAAAAAAATGATCAATAAAACGACAATGATAGAGAGAGCAAAACAGAAATGGGACCTACAATTAAGTACCTCTTTTTTTGGAAAGTGTCAAGTAACAAATTGGACAAGCTGAGAGGGTTTGAGGAATGTTGGATTTCCACAGAGAACCTCACTTGACCTTCAGAAGTGCAGTCACTGACACAACTGTACTCAAACTCCAGCAGAGTAAGGTAGAACTGATTTATCGTGTGATGGATGCATGTAAGACCAACTTCACATTTGACCTGTTTGAAAAGGCTTGTGCATTTAAGTGTGGGGCACAAAAGCATCTGCTAAAACACATTTTCCATTATGATCTTTTTACTGCATTACAGTCAATACAATGACATTTGGTTGAAGAGAAATAATTCAGCATAGACCAGCATAGTTTGACAACCTTTTCGCCTGCTTGCTATCCACAGGCAAAAAGCAGTCATTGTATGCAACCGCGACACATGGAGTGAAAATGTGCTTGTAATACAAAATGCATGTGAAAGCGTTTCCAAAAATGAGCTCCCTGACCACTCAGCCATTCACAGCCTGGCGATCCAAGCCAGCATTGTCTGCGTGTGATGCATTTGCATTCAAATCCAGTTTGTCTGAGGTTTTCCCCACAAAGCCACTACAGAAGTGACCGCCACACGTGGAACTTCCACTCGACCTACATTGCACACGACCGCCCCTGTGCATTGTCCGCCTTCAAACACTCGTCCTTCTCTTCTGTCCATGACAAAGTGCTCCTCGGACCAAAAGGAAAAGTTTTAAAGAAAAGGATTTGCGAAATAGTTAGCTTAGCTTAGCATAAAGCCTGAAAACAGTGGGAAACAGCTAAATATTTTCTGTCCAAAGGTAACCAAAATCGACCTACCAGTAACTCAAAAGCTCAATAAATAGCCCCAAACACACAAAATACAATCGAGAAAAAGTACGCTTTGCGGTGCTGGTAGGCTGTTTCCCCATATCTAGTCTTTATGCTAAACTAAGCTAACAGGCTGCTGGCTGTAACAGACAGACATGAGAGTGGCATCGATCTTTTCATTTAACTCTCAGCAAGAAAGTGAATATATGTATTCCCAACATGTCAAATCATTACTTTAAAGACATCTTTGATTCCTTATTCATCGCCTATACTCCCTGCATTCACCACAGTTTATAACTCTACAACAGCATCTCTTTACTTTATCATCGCCCTTTTTCAAAATGTCTGGAATGCATTTTGTCTGACCTTATAGCAAAAGCACAAAATGAATCAGTTGTGTGAGGCCGAATTTACCTTGTTTAAATAAGTCTGAGCACTAATCTTTATCTACTGCGAGTGATGTTGAGTAATGTTATCTTTTTTGTGTTTTGGATGTGTTTTATAATGAAACAGGCGATCTTAACCATATACTGTAATACACATTTGACCTAAAACATATTTCAACACAGATGCACTAAACAATGAAAAGAACAATTTAGTCTGAGACTTTACTTAATCCCTATCAAGGAAACTGAAGTTTTTTGTCTGCTTGCTGTCACTTATGAGTCTCATATGCTTGGACTCGCATACTTTTCTTTAACGTGCTCTTTCCACGTCTCTCAGCTCTTGAGCTGTCAATACTATAATTGCATTTTATTGTTTGCATGTATTTCTTAACCCGGGTTGCTTTACGCCTCTGTCCCCAAGTGTGGGTATGAGTAGAGAGAGAGAAAGAAGAAAGAAATAGAGACAAACAAAGCAACAGAAATAGAGTGAGAGAAGACAGGAGCGTAGGAATAGCAGGATATAACAGAATATTAACACCTCTCAGAATATCCCAGCATTCACATTAAAGAAGCCGAAAGACACCAACACGCACGATTCCTTCGTCATTTTATGTGAAAACAACAAGACTGGATAAAAAAATCAAAAACACCTCATAAGGGAAGGAAGAAGAGCGTGACGACTTTTTCAAAACTGTTAAACAGTAATTACCCAAAACCCTGGGTGCTGTTGTTTGACACATTCAAATAACAAGTCGCAACAACATCAGATGACTTGTCACATTTTCTGTTTTGTTCAGGGTGCCTAAGAATAGCAATAATAAAGAAGTAATGGCAAAGGCATGACAAAAACACGGACATTATTCTATTCTGTGGTGGTTTTTGGGGCGAGGACCTGAGTCGCAGCTAATGTGTTGGAAAGCTTTTTTTGGCTCCTTGATGTCATGCAGCTGCTAAATAGAGAAATCCTACTGGATGAAGGTGTGAAGGAAGCAAGGGACCACAAAAGAGGAAACGCATGAATGAGTGGGACTCCTCGCCTTTCAGTGTGAGGTGACTGAGTGGCAGGAGAGATCAAGCTGCCACCTTTTTGGCTTCATAACAATGAGTTGTATTTGTCAAGTAGGCCTACACATGATTATGGTTAGACATGAGACTCTGCAATGATGTTATTTTTAATGGCGCAATGTATTTTAGTTTCAAGTTTACAGGGACAAGTCATGCTTACAGATCAGGACATATTTAAAGAGACACCCCTGTAAACAAATTATGATTATAAAATGGTGAGTAATGAGCCATCTGCTGAGTCAACAACTTATTGGTTGTGACATGAAACTGTCTAAGTAGAGCAAGATGGTTTCATAAAGGTGATGCTAAAAGGCAGGGTAAACATTCAAACATTTGGCTTAGTTGTACAGAACTGAGTGTTAATGCCTTTCTTTTCATCCTCAAGCACCTTAAATAAGCCTTTTCCAGGTAAGAAATGGGCTTTCTGCATCTTGCAAATAAAGACTAAAGCAGGATGACATGCATTGACAGGTTCAGTATGCTGCTATATTGCAAAACGTCTTCTGCAAAGTGAATATTTGGACAAACTACTCAAAGCACATGATCTTAACCTTTACTGAACCGTATTCGCCTAATCCTAACTAAAACGCATTATAGGAAGTAGTCGGCTAAATAGTTCAATGAGGTTCGAAAGGTATAGTATTCACTACCTTATAAAACATACTGTTGTACTGAATGGAGTATGTTACATTGAGTCTAGTAGCAGCAGTTCACCTGAACCGCCTTTAATGACATAATTACCAAAGATATAGTAAAACGTTATCAAAAACTTTATAATAGAGTAAAGCCTGACCGTGGACGAGTCAGTAAGAAAACACACAGAGGTTATCACCATTGACTTGCTGTGTCCTGGAAATATTTGGCCGGTATGAATATAAAGATGACAGATCATGGTAAATGGTTTAAATATCTTTGTCAATTGCTCTGTCGGTGTGGTGATGCATCGTCAGAGAAAGACAGACATTCAAAGGATTATTTTCTGCTCTGCAGGTTGTGAAATCCTCCTTTGTTTTAGGCTCATAACCCTTTAAAAATCCATTAGATTATCTCAGAAATGCATCGTCATCAAGCTTGAAATGTTGTTTTTTTCTTAATTCCTGAAGAGTTCTAACCTTACTGCAAAGATATAATAACTAGATATTATAACATGATAACATGAATATGATTTTGCAGAGACTACTGAGATTTATCTTTTCTTTAGACTTGATTAAAACAGAGCAAGATTCATGTTGATGCATACTCGTGTAGTTTCATAAAAAATAAAAAAAGACACAGAATGCTCCTTTTGTGCTTAAAGAAATGCTGATGAAACCCTTTTCAAAGCACTTGAAAAGACGTGGATTTCCCTCTCCGTCATGAAGTAGAAAGGCTTGACAAAGAAAAGTCAACCACCAAGTTCCCATGCCTATAATGGCTACCTATTAGGCCCATTAGGTCACGTAGCCTGTCCAGCCTTGGGGAACACCACTTTATCTAACGGCCCAAAGAGTAAAATACAAGAGAAAAGAACTGAGCTGGCAAAAAAGAGGTTTAAGGTAATTACACTCCATTATCCATCAGACATTTCGTGGGCCGAGAGATAATGTGCATGTGTAGGACAACGACGTGATTGGGACAACCATACCCTCTGTTTGAGCTAATGGAGGTGCCCATTATCGGCAAATGAAAGGCTGATTTACACCAACACTTTCTAAGTTAGTGCTCAGACAATGTCTCATTATGGGGACTGTGTTTGATAAATGGGCTGGTGTAGCCTCTCCACATATGTCTGCGGAGGCGTTTCTCTCACTATCTCTTTGTGTCCGTCATTCCTCCTCTCTGTCCTTGGGTTGACGTGATGTTCAGTCGTAATGTTTTCCAGTGGAACTGTACACCGGCAGAAACTTAACAGGCCTCTCTTGTGTCTCTGCCGCACTTTGTCTGTCAGATATCACTGAGTTGGAACGAGAGAGGTTGAATTGACGAGAGAGAGAGAGAGTGGAGAGACAGGGCGAGAGGAAGAACAAGCAAGAGAGACGAACTCCTTCGAGTTTACAGCCAGAGAAATACCACTGCAGCAGTGGCCCGGATCCCACAATACATCAGGGTGACAGTACAATGTCCTCATTTACAGCCACAATTAATGCATACGCTATATGCATACAAAGGAAACTCTGGTGATACAACAGAAATGTTTCCTTTCCATTTGTTCATTAGAAAGGGATGTCACAGGTAGACTGAGTTATAAATTCACATGCTTTAGGCTAAGTCCCCACTGAAGTTAGTTTTAGTCAAATTACATAAGCGGGAGAAATGTTTTTCATTCATTTAGATTTGTCTCATTACAAACAAGTCAAAAATTGCATTAATTCTAAAAAAACATATTTTTCATGAGGAGACAAGGACACTTTGCTACTATTTTAACCCACCAGAAGCTAACCACAAAGCAATGTTGGCTACAAAGCAACCCTAACAGAATCCAAGACGTCTAAAGCAATACGTGTGTAATGTGTGAGAGACTGGTATTTTCCTTTACCTCATCAACATCATTAACGGTGGTAAATCAACTCCTTATGTTCACAACACCTTAAATTATAATTCACAACCCATTCACACGTTTCAGCTCTATATAAAAGTCAGCAGACACACACACACACACACACACACACACACACACACACACACACACACACACACACTATAATAAAACAATCGGCATGTGTATGCGGTGTAAAAACAACAGTTCCAACATATCATCTCTATTTGTCGAACAAATACAGAGGATTTCATTAATTACTGTTTTAGTCAGTGGAAAAATCTACCCTCTATTATTTAGGAAGCTGAGCTCAGGTAGAAGAAACATTTTGTCTCGTCTGTAGAGATTGTATGCTTATGTATTTATACAACATGCTTGCATTCATGAGGCTTCACATTGTCTCGTGCTCTCAGGGAACACTGAAGTCATAAATAAGAGAAGTGTTGACTGTTGCAGATAGATGTAAACCTTGAAGACCCATATCTTAAAAGGAAAAGTTAGACATTTAGAAGCTAAGAGCTAATCCTAACCTTTGTCACCGTGGGACTGACTTTCTGACAAAGCCAAGCTAGCTGTTTCCCCATGTTTTCTGTATGCTAAGCTAAGCTAAACATCTCCTGGTTCTAGCTTCATATTGAAGAAATAGATAGGAAAGATTGGTATTACTTTAATGATGGCTGGGTCAGTGAGTCCAAGGGGCGGAGGCCAGAGTGAACACTGGGAATCTTACCTCTGGGAATGTTAAACAACTCCATATGTGCACTAAATTTGTACATACATACAGTATGTGAAAACAGTTCCTCAATGGATGAGGGGGAACAAAGCAGATAAGCAACCCTGCAGTTTACATTTTCATTTAGCTGACGCTTTTGTCCAAAGCAACTTATAAGTGTAAAACAACCATTAGGATACAAACTCACAACAGCAAGAATCTTGCAAGTACATTACCTTCAAATAGGCCAAAGCAAAGTGCTACATACAGAAATTAGAAAATATAATTAGTATTTAATTTTATTATCATTATTGGCCACGGTTTTTAGTCTGCGACATAAATTGAGAAGACTTTCTGCTGACCTGATATCAATGGGGAAATCGTTCCACTATTTTGGAGCCAAGATCGTAGACAGGCGGGTCTTATTTGCGGGGTATCTGGGTGCCGCTCGTGCAGGGAATAACAAGCCGATTGGCCGATGCAGAGCGAAGTGAGCGTGCAGAAGGTGTATGGTTTAACCATGGCCTGGATGTAGGAAGGTTCTGATCCATTCACAGCACGGTAGGCCGGCATCAGTGTCTTGAAGCAGATTCGAGCAGCTACTGGTAGCCAGTGAAGGGAGCGGAAGAGCG
Source organism: Cottoperca gobio (assembly GCF_900634415.1). NCBI lineage: Eukaryota > Metazoa > Chordata > Actinopteri > Perciformes > Bovichtidae > Cottoperca > Cottoperca gobio. Next base: position 8,462,779 of record NC_041367.1, on the reverse strand, counting down.
GCGTAGTGTGGGAGAAGTCCCACCCAGATTCCTTGCAGTCCAGGCAAACAACCGAGTTGGAGACAACAAAGCAGAAAAGGAATCCTGCAGTTTGCCCCCAACATACAACCCAACCACAGACACGCTCACTCACATCCACATATATGAATGGATCCAAGTATGCTGTGTTTTGAGTTGTATTCAATAACTCTATAAAAGTGCTGCTACAGCCAAGAGGTCCAATTGCCATCTTTGTTGGCTACATCTTCATAACTCAGTGGTTGTTTTGAAATGGGGCAGGTCTGTAGCACTCCTCACACAAGGGATTGTGTGGATTCTCTCCAAAATATCAAACGCACGCACACACACACACACACACACACACACACACACACACACACACACACACACACACACACACACACACACACACACTGTCAAACACTAGTGCCTCGTCACAAAGACCCGGACTCGCTGGTGTGTGATTTGTTCTGGCAACTAAAGCCAGCGATTGGATACTGGCGAGTTCAGCTCGCAGATTGCGGTCACCTTGCAGATTTATCTTTCCTCCCCCAGAGTTGGCCTGTGGGTTAGCAAATGTCTGCACTCTCTTTTCTTAAAGCTTATTTTTAAAACTGTGTCATTAAATAGTACATAGTGGGGAGTGAGAGAGTAGATGGAGGAGTCAGAGGGGAAAGGTCATGAACTCGGTCCAAGCGGAGCGAGATCACTGCCGCCTGCTTTTGTCCTGAATCAAATCTCATGGAATGTGACTGAGCATCCAGGTACAAACCACATTAAAGAAACAGTGTGTCAGATGAATGTAGGAGCAGTAGTGGAATAATTCATACCTTTTTATTAGGAAATGATTGCAGTACCAGTTGCAGTACAATACTAATAGTTACCTTGTACTTCAATGTTGTAGCTGGTTGAGCTGGAACCTATTGTAACTTCTTCATATACATGTTAGATTAATCAATAAAACAATGCATCATATTTTATCAACTGGTCTTATGCTTATATGTGAAATCATGATCTGGAAAGTGTCTAAGAACTGTAACTGTTTAATAGTTCAAATGGAATAAAAATTATCCGAGAAATGACTTTTTCCCCACTTCTGGACTTTCAAAAAAATGAACTCAACCATCTGCCGCATAACATGCAGTTTGCAAGAGACATGGGGTCTCCTGAGGAACATTTCCTTCTCCGAGGGAGAAAGCCTGGTGTACATTTTGGATAATGCCATCCATCAAATCCTGCTTTACCATTAAAAAACAACTTATAATTAAGGTTGGGTGTGTGTATGTACATGTATACTGTAAGTGTATGTGAGTGGCCGCAAGCTGGTGCCAACGTCTTTCCAGTTTTTTGTGTCCAGGTTCCCCTGTAATCATCCAATCCTTCACCAATCTGCACGTGCAGAGCACTGAGCCAGCTTGGATCGGGATCTGCGGTGGTGCAGTGGGAATTTCTTTGGCACAGACTTTCCTGGCTGACATTGGGGAGGCAGGCAAGCCGCAGTGGCACGGGGACGGAAGACCGCCTGGCGGCATTCCCAACCACTCGGTTGGAAGGATGGACAGACACGGGATTGATGGACTAGTTAAAGCTGTGTCTTTGACTTCCACATGCACAAGTTACTTCGATAATCCCTACATGTTTATTATCAGCTCTTTCTTCTCTCTTTCTCATCCTGCTATCTTTACGTCTTTGCAAAAACAATGAAAGTGTACAGTAAATGTTTGGTGGGGTAGGCGTCAACTGGGGGTTATATTTGGTTCAGGATAAATCCAGGGCGACGTAAACCAACTCCTAGTTAAGGCATTTGTGTGAGGTATACAGATTACAGATGTCAGCCTCAGTGCAGTTAACTGTAACATCAGTTGAGCACATGATAAGATGGACAAAAAAGAGATTTTCTGCCAAAAAGATAAACTTCTACAGCACAATAGACCTTACACAGCCTTATTACTAATTATAAATCATCTGTATGTACATTTATACAATGTATCAAAAGAAGAGAAGGTGTTTTAAGACACACACACACACACACACACACACACACACACACACACACACACACACACACACACACACACACACACACACACACACACACACAGATATATTCAAAAGCATTTTAGGTTAGAAATGTGTTAAAATCCTGTTGGGTTATCACTTAACTGTCCCACACATTAACAAAAACCCTCTCAAATGTAAATTATATTAAATTAAATCTACTGAATTCTTAAAGAGGCTTCTTCTGTCACATCATTGTCCTCTCACAAATCTGTGGAATCATGCAAACTGACCTATGTAGTTATTTTCAAGTAAGACCATTATACTTGTGTGTACTATAATGATACCACAGTGCTGTTTTAATGTTGTTTGAAGAAAATAGACTATAATCTTGGTACAACAAGATGGCAGCTAAAAACAGAGAAGTAAAAGCAGAAGGGTTCACTTAAGTGAGTGTGTGAACTTGGAAACGCTTTTGGATCAAACCATCTCCTCTCTGCTCCTCTCCATATCCACACTTGTGATATGTGATAAAAATGTGTTTTGGTCAAACCAAGAGAAGCCCAAAGATAGATTTATTTCCACTCTCACCATTCACACTGCATATCCCCACAAGAAGGGGTGAATGGTATTTACAGGAAACAGGAAATGAGTCTTCTCGTAAGACAGGCGGCATCAAATATTTGAAATACTTTGTGAGCCGTACATTGTATTCTCTGTTCACACGTGCCGTAACAAGACAGTGATAATGAACAAACTTTGTAAATCCTGTAAAATCCTTCCTTAAAATGCCTGTATCGTAACAGTATTAGTGAAGCTGTACATGGCCCTCCTCTGGGTGAAGTGTGTGCGTATAGTTGTGTGTAAAAGAAAGCCTCTTATTGATACAAACGTGCAGGAATTTGGTGTCGGACAATACAAGCCCTCAGCCAAAAATGTCCGTCTCATCTTGGCTCTTGTGTAAGTGTGTGTGTGTGTGTGTGTGTGTGTGTGTGTGTGTGTGTGTGTGCGCATAGGGAGCCTGCCCTTGTTGCTCAGTGTGCTCATTACACAGCAGTACGTCCTGCCGAAACCACTGCAGTATTGTGTGATACATAAAGACACAACTTAAAAAGGAAAGAGAAAAGAGATTATGTGACAGGAAAATGTGTGAGGGACACATTTAGGGACATAATATTAATACTGTATAGGCTACTAATATGTTTTACAGTTTCTTCTTGCTGTTAATCTCAATGCAACATGCTTTGGCAGTAGGTATTAGTAGTAGTAAGTATTTTTGTTTTGCAAAATATAAATTGGCTTGAAGTGAACTGACCTTGATGTGTCTCTATATAAGAAAATACTTAAAAAATAAAGCAGAGTCAGGACTTTTCACTTCATTAAAATTAGAGGAGGAGGATCACACTACCAGTGAGGTCATCACGTAGCCATGACAGTGCGTCAAGCATGCTCTCGCTCTGTCATTAGACACCACGACACACAGTGGTTCTTATAAGCCTATTAAATTAATCGAATTTAAAATGTATTCAGTTGTATATAGCAGAATAGCCAGACACATATAGCCTATTAAATGACCAAAACCAGAAGCTGGTAAAGTATCCATAAATATGTTCAGTCACGTATGAACATCACACCAAAACCCCATACTATATTAGATAAATAAAATGAACAGCCACAAAGGTTGCTCAGGCACAGACAACTCATTCCACTTATTCATTTAACATTGTTACTGCCCTGCGACATAAACCAGGCCCGTTGCAGGAACGTTTTGACTTGATGTATCAATATGTGCCATATGATGCCACGTAGCGCAGACAAACATAACAATATGTCATATTACCGCCGTGCGTAAAAGTGGTCAAGACGGTTGGACAGGCTTTGCGGCGAGAAAAGCCCCACACGAGCCGGCAATGACTGAGACAACTAAAGTACCGGCTTGGGCAGCCATTCAGACTCAAAAGTTGACGGACTTACCGGTTTGGTGAATAAAACGAGTTGAAATCAGTGTTCAGAGACGAGCATCATCAGCTGTAGTGGACTGAGTTGGCAAGTGTAATTAAAAAAAGACTGGATGAAAAACCACAAAGCCGGTTAGCGAAGTCCCCGTTCTCTCTCTGGCTCCGCTCTCGTTCTCTCTGTAAAAAAAAAGAAAGAAGACATAAACAGTGAGATGACTCTGTGAGCTCACAGTGCGTCACCGCTGCAAACTGAAACTCCTGTGTGTGTGTGTGTGTGTGTGTGTGTGTGTGTGTGTGTGTGTGTGCGTGCGTGCGTGCGTGCGTGAGTGTAAAAACCCCTCTGTTGGTCGTAGTCCCAGCAGGGAACTTCTGATCACAACCTGGCAGCTGAAGCTCGTAATGGCTACAGGCATGGTTGTAATAAATAAACTAAAATAGATATGCATACATATATAAGATAAATAATATATATAACCACACAATTTCATATCTGTTTGAAACACTATTTTGAAGGAGTTTACAAAAATCCTCAAAGACTCTTCTGACTGGACATATTCCCTCCTCTGCACAGTAAAAAGTATGTGACCTGGTTTACAAGTTTTTAGTTTATTCAATTAAAGTATATATTTGCAATTGTCAGTGGTGTCGGGATCAATGTGCAGCTCTCCAACACCTGCCGTTTAATGGTACACGTTATTGTACAGTGTACCTTGTCATAGTAGGAAAAGCACAGGTGTTACTAATAACATTAACGAGGGACAGTTCTATTCAAGTGAGCTAGCTGTGACGGAGTGACAGTTCATTCATCATTAATGTTATTATTGACACCTGTGCTTTTCCTACAGCGACATTGCAAAAATATCTCCAATGAAAAAGGCCCATTACTGTACACTGAACCTGTGTATAATATTTATCTCGTCTTAACATAACCGAAGCCTCTTGGATTATTTGATCAAACTTGACTCCTGTGGATAGTTAATTTTGTCTATTGACTTGTACATGTAACCTTTAATGTACATTTAATTGTCAACCTTTAGCTGTTCGATATGTTCCAATGCTTTTGGGATACAGTTTTTAAAAGTAAAAGCTAAGATAATATGTCAGGTATTTAGTTGCAAAGAATGCAATATAAGGAAAAATGTTCTGTATCCTATTATTAGGGTTTTATAATGGTTTTGTTTTTAAATGTTGTCTCTAAATTAATGTAGTTCAATTAAGTCGTAATAAAGTATTTAAATTGAGTGAGTGTCTGTCTGAGAGCAGAGTCATAATTCTGCAGTTGTTGCAAAAGCAGCTCCTTTAATGCAGATAAGATGTGCAAACTATCACATATAGTTTTTAGAGAACTGTTTCTATTCTGTTTCTATTTATTAATCTTGCATAGTGCTGTAAGTGTCAAACACATGACACACTCCTCGGCCTCTTGCTTTTTTTTTTTTTTTTTGCTGCTGCTGCTTTGAAAGTTCCTGATTATAAGAATAGAAACCATCCATCCAGCAGCAAAAACAAGAGGCCGAGGAGTGTGTCATGTGTTTGACACTTACAGCACTATGCAAGATTAATAAAATAGCGTTTCCAATTACATACACATAACATAGTAAAATCTGATACCAGTGGATGAAGGAGATTTCCACTGGCCCACATTCTTCTGGCAGACTGAATCAGTGGGAGTCAATGACTCACAATATCAATCAGTCATCCTGGTGACACAGATGAATCTCTGTGCTGCTGTCTTTACTGCATCTTTCATTCATCACACAGGTCTTCTCTGTTTAATGCATCATTTGAATACTGTGTGTGGATGCAACTTGTTCATGAGAGGGGAGGAGCAATATCTGTACTTGTGTGTGTCCTGAATGGCCTGCATTCATACGGTTTCCCTCTATATAAGGCAGGGCTATCATATCACAATACACTGCATTGTGGGTCAGTGGGTTAAAGTAAAATGAATAGTTGTATGACACTGAAGCGTGCTGGTAAAAAAAACCACAGTGGTAACTTTGTGTTATGATCAGGGCTGTTGAGGACAGGAAGGCGTCATGAGACTTGGGTCGATTTTATTTTTGTTGTTCCTTTAATGTATGTCTTACTTTGATGTTTTGTTGCTCTACACTGGCTTTTATAATTGACTTTAAGGTCCTCCTTCTTGTATACAAAGCCCTAAACGGAACCGGACCAAGTTACACTGCCAACTCTCTAATCAACTATGTGCCCCCAAGAACATTACGATCATCCACCACTGGTTTATTAAATGTTCCCAGAAACATCCAAAAGAAAATTGGGGATGCAGCCTTTAGCAAATATTCACCAAAGCTATGGAACACTTTACCTGCAGACATTAGTGAGGCAAGCTCGCTCAATATCTTCTAAAGTAAGCTAAAAACATATCTCTTTACTTTAGCCTTTTAATAGTGATATTTTATATCTCTTTACTTTAGCCTTTTAATGGTGATATTTTATATCTCTTTACTTTAGCCTTTTAATAGTGATATTTTATATCTCTTTACTTTAGCCTTTTAATGGTGATATTTTATATCTCTTTACTTTAGCCTTTTAATGGTGATATTTTATATCTCTTTACTTTAGCCTTTTAATGGTGATATTTTATATCTCTTTACTTTAGCCTTTTAATGGTGATATTTTATACAATCTTTAATGCTGCTACTTTATGCCACTTTAAACTCATTTAAATGCTTTCATTCTGTAATGTTCCAATGCTATTTTATACTATTTCATACTATTTGTAATGCTATTTCACACTAATTTACATCAACACTGTGATTATTGTACTGTAAATGCTCTTATTCTGTCTAATATTGTACTCATTTTTATGTTTTTGTTGTGAAGCACCTTGGGCTGCAATTCTTGTATGAAAGGTCATATACAAATAAAGTTTATTATTATTATTATTATTATTATTATTATGGACTAATCGATTAAGGTTAAAGTGAGCATTTAAGGCACATTAGTATTCTGGTTATAAATGTGTTCCTAGGTATCCCAGTTATGTTTCGTGCATTTAAGTATCACACCTTGGTTTTAAAAACACAGATAGTAAGTAAGTTTTGAGAAACCTGAATATGTTGAGTTTTTTCAGGAGATAATTGATCAATCAAAAAGTATGATAAACAATTCAACAAATGTCAAGGGACACACATCTAATTTAGCTGAAGAAAGAACAGGCACACTGGCACCAGTGAACGGATTTAATTACAAAGAGGAACCCACAGTGACAAAACGAGAACAGCTACATACAGTAAGTAACTCTGATAGACCGTAACCATGAAAACTGCAACCACAGCCAGAGATAACAGAGTTGAGAGCAGGTAGCTTACCTTCCTGTCGACGTTCGTAACAAGGCAAACATACTGTACGTTTTGCAAAACAACCATCAATGCCAATCTTTCAGAGGCCATCTTGTCTTCTTTTGGAAAGATCTATGACAATTATAATTTATACGTCACTGACGGTGCATGCCAGAGAGGAAGGGGGGGAAATACAAACAAAAACAAACCTTACACAAATATATAAAAATATGCCATTAGATTCATATCGACAATTGAGGATCGTGGGTGCACTATTTACAGGAAAAAAAGGCAATATATACCAATATTTACAACAATAAAGACTTCTTTCACATACGGGCATGAGGAGGTTACTTACAAGTTTGCTAAGAGTTACAGTGATGATAGGACGAGTTTGATGTCATGGTGAAAATCAAGGGGAAATCCTCTGTTTCTTACACACCATGCTTCATTCTTGCAATCCTGGTCAAATTAGCATTGAGTTTTAGTTGATATCTAAGACGTGGTGTGTTTGTGTGCATGTCTGTAAAATGGAGAGTCTAAGTCAGTACACTGGGCTCAAAACATAGAAGCAACTGAAAATATAATTATTCGGTCATTATTTCTTATGAAACGTTTAAGTATATTCTCAAGGCAAATATTTACTTACTGAATCAGATGAATTGAAAGTTATTGACTCTAACCATGGCAGCGGTTTCCACCCAGGACACTAAGTAATTGATTCACAAAGTAATACACTAAAGATTCAGTGAAGTGAGGACCCACCATCGAGGGGCCGTGACCCTTTTTGGCTGCCCAACAGTTTTTCTTTTTTTTTAAAGATGGTACCAGCAGAGAAAGCACACAGATGTTCCTCTAAACACACCAAATGTTTCAATGTTTCACGGATGATATAGCATACTAACTCCATTCTTACATTGTTCTACAGCCAGCATAGATATACAGCGTGTTCATGGGTGACTTGGCAGCTCTTGGCACTGAGAACACAAATATAGATTTTGTTGTGAATCATACAGAAGATAAAAAAAAACATATCTGCTACCTTAATGTTAGAGGAAAAATGTCAAACTTTGGGAAAGAATCTTATTCACTTTTATGCTCACAGTATATACGAGAAGATTAATACCACTCTCAAGTTGGTTTTATTAAATGTGATGCTACAGTCAGCTGTCAGCTTAGCTTAGCTTAGCACAGAGACGGGAAACAAAAGAAAGCTAGCAAAGAAACATCCACCTACCAGCGCCTTTTAATTAATACATTATATCTTATTTGTTAAATGATTACAAAGACCAAAATGTACAAAGTACATGCTGTAGTGTTACACTTTTTATATGAAACCGACAAACAAGATATAATGTGATTTTTGAGCCTTAGAGCTTTACGTTTTTTTGTCACTTTGGACAAAGCAAGGCTAGCTGTTTCCCTCTGTTTCAAGTCTTCATGCTAAGCTCAGCTAACTGGCTTTTGGATGTAGTTTAAAATTTACAGTAGGCCTGTAGACTTGAGAGTGGAGTCGATCTTCTCGAACAGAGTCTCGACAAGAAACCAAATTGCAAATTTCCTTAAGTGTTGAACTATTCCTGTAACATTTGCTAAAACTCTTGAACTTTCCTCTGCTGTATTCTTCACACGCTCACACAAGCTAAATGTAATTTTGCTTCAATTATGGGCAAAAAAAAAAAAACTAGGTCCTTTTAATACTTTTCAACAGAATAATAGAGCACTGGAAGATGCACACACACACACACAGGCTTTTACACTCACAGAGGCAAAGCGCTCACTAGCTAGTTAGCAGCTATCACAATAACCAACCAATCCTCTTAACGGTTAGCTGCTTTCACAGCGGGAGAGTTAACATGTTGTAAATGCATTTGGGAGGTGGCTGAGGTGAAGTGCCCAGATGGTTGGCAAAGTGTAAGGAGGGTTTTTAGGATTGGATGGATCAAAGACAATCACCGCTTAAGACCCAAAGCCTGAGGCTAACGTTGAGTGTGTGCAAGGACATGTCAGAGTCACCCTTCACTTCCCTCAGACATCTGCTGTAGTAGTGCGAGTGAGAGCTGACCTTTCACTCTGTGTGTGTGTATATGTGTTTATTGGCTTAACTTTTAACCTTCTGAAGGCACTTTCAGGTGCTCAGCATTTGTCCTTCTGACCTACAATTTTGTCTCACAAACAAACCACATGCATCTCGTTCTCCAACAATCAATACTGAAATCAGTGTTTGTGCATTAGGGGTGAAACAATACATCTTAGCTATATTTCCTTTGACTAAAATGCCACAATAGGCAACGTGGCGCTGAAAAATAGTTGAAATATTAAAGTAAATATTTGCATTGGGCACCCACACAGGCAACTGAGTTACTTTGTCCTATATCGGTTCAAGATAAGGATTGAGCTGCGTTCAGAGACAATGACAAAATATACTTAGACTCTCTCCTTTCTGGATTTGTTTCTCTAAATGAATGGGGTCCTAGAACTCCGAAACAAGACTGATACACCCCAGCTGTGCATTTCTGTCTGCCCGAACCAAACTATTTCCATTTATCCATTCAGCTAATCAAGCCGGGGCCTCTTTGTTCTTCAACTCAAACACAAAAAGTGAAAGCTACATCTTCTATAAATTAAGTGCTGTAAAAGAAGGCGCTAAAATCAAAACCATAAATACTGTACATAACTATTGTTATCTGCTACCACAGCCTAGCGTCATAGAAGTCAGTAACATCAGCTCCTGATTTCCACTCAACACACTGAATTTTTATGGCAAAAGAAATCTTTTCACAACCCTTAATGTCAAAACTGCAACACATACAAGGCTTTGGCATAGTCATCTTAAGGAGGAATGTCTCCAATGCACTTTTGTTTCTACTCAACTCCAGTAGCGGGCGTTCTCTACGTTCATGTCATCTTAAACTGACATCAAAAAAGAAAAAACTAAATCGGATGCAAAGTGATAATCTGTGGATCACACACACATTTATGTTTTTCACAAATGCCTTTCGATTCAGTGGGTGAAGGCTGCGCATTAATGTGTCTGTGTGAATGTGTCTTGTTAGATACCCTTGCCACATATTGCACTTTAATGTTATTCACTCTCCCTCTTCAGGAGATAAGAGGAGATAAGAGGATTTTAGCAGTCTCACATCTATAAGCAATGATGGCAGAGTAGATGGTATTACAACCATTCTAGGACCAGACATGTCTATCTCAGATCTACGATGACAAGAATACTTTACTCCTTTAAAAGCTCACAAATGTCAACTGAACCCCTCTTTTAAGCTTGAGCTCTAGCTGCAGAAATGAATGCAAATTCAGAATATCCATCAAAATACAGTCTGTGATGTTATGTTTTACTTAGTTTCCATTTAAATATTTGTACATGAAATGCACCTCTGATCATCAGGAGGCATTTGTTTGCAGTTCAAGATCAAGTGATGATCGAGTAAAGGGTCAATGTCCAGGTCCAAAAACAAACAGAGAAAATGTCAAAGGACAAGTTCACATTTCAGTTGAATGTCCTCTTTCAACCTCCTGTGCGATGACATTCTTCAGTGTCCTCTTCTTTCAAGTTTCATTTTCCACCTCTCCGTCTTCCTTTGACTCCTTCAGACTTGTGTTTAAAGACACTTTTCTAGACAATATTCGTAGATGCAAAGAAACAAACGAAATACACACGCACAGACGCCACTCAGTGAGGAACAACACATACCATCAGAAACATTAGCACAGGAAAACTGTCTTTGAAGTGATCATATTCATTAGTAAGTCCAGGAGGGAGTTGACAGCCATATCATGCACATAGAGACTGGTGGACTGAGCAGAAGACCAAAACAAGAACACCAAAAAGTGAGGAGTCCGGTGGGGAAAAGGAGCTTGTGCACCGTTCTCAGCTTGAGGGAGGTTGGGGCGGGTTGTTCAAACCGGGGTTGATTGTCTCAGACCTTCCAAAGCAAAAGATGGTTGGTACTATCATCCCGTCCGACTGTTTCACTGCTATTGGTCAGTCTGAAATCCTCATAGCCGTCGCCGCCGGAAATTACTAGATGGTTGGTTTTTGAAGGGATGTGGGTAGAGGCTCTTCGACGAGCAGAGTCGCGCCTTTGGAGGTTTGCGTCAACCGTGCTGCCGCTCTGGGAATGGTTGCCTAGAAAACAGAGAGGAGGGATTAAAGGTCAAGGGAAGACACAACTGAAAATTAAACCTCAATTCAGTGGCTATTTGATTCTGCTGAAGAAGTAGACACGAGTGCACATAAAACATAACAACAATAACTACCTGTAGACTCAGTAGTCGCAGGAGGGAAGTTCATGTCAAACCCTTCCGGTAGTTCGATTGATGTCAGGAACCGAACGTGGCCCGTGTGTCCGTGAGCCGAGCCCATCGGCACCTGGGGAGATTTCAGTGTCCCAGCCCCGGTTCCCGAGCTCACCGCTGGGATCACCAGCGTCAGGACGACCCCTGTAACAAAATTAAAACGCCATCTTAAAATATGCTTTCATTTTTTTATCCAATAAACAATGATTAATATAAACTTCCAAAAATCTACCATTGCAAAAATAAACACTAAACATTTCGTATTGCCTGTAAAGCTGTTTGCATGTATTAGCAGCTTGTTTCCAGACCTTTGAATCCTGACCCAAATCCAATTTAATAATAATAAATACCAATGATTATTATTATTATTAATTATTAGGTTAATGTATTTTTGGATTTCTTACACTAAAAAGTGTGTTTTTACCTGCGCTGGTGCCGATCCACAGCAGATCCTTACATGCCAGCAATGCCGTGATTCTCAAACAGGCGGCTTTGTGCTGTCTGATGATCGCATCTGCACCTGAATGGAGAGAATGGGATGGAGATCAGGGGAGGAACAGTGGTGAGGGTGAAGGGAGGAGTAAATGTGAGAGACAGAGTAGAGAGAGAGTGAGTGAAGTGGCAATTAAAATGTAGGGAGCATAGAGAGGACATGGAAAACATTTTTAAATGGGAATTAAAGTGAGAAAAGGAGAGGGAAGAATTAAGAAAAAAGCTCCTGCATATGCGCTCCTTTGCTCATATTCCCTATGTGTTCTTACCTGCAAGCATCTTATGCACAGCAGGCGCCACGTCCACCTCTGTCAGGCTCTCCAAGGTCTGAGCGTGGTACAGTTTGACCTGCGCACTGCCCTGCAGAGCCAACCACACACCCTGACCGTACGCCACCATGCAGGTCACACACCGACTGCTGTCTGTGCCCACCTGGAACCAGTGCTGAGAGGGAGAGAAGACATGTCACACACACTGACTGCCTCGTCATTTATTCACACACACTTCCTTCCATCCTTCCACTTACCTCTTGTACCAGTGTAGTTGTGTTAATAATAAGGACTCTGTTCTGTGAGCCACACCACAGCTTTCCTCCCACAGGAACCATTTTGGTGACAGGGCTAGTGGGCGTGCCCAGAACTAACGTCTGAGAAGACTGAGGGTCCCAGAAACTTCCTGCAGATTGAGATTAAGGAGGCGTTTTACATAAAGCAAATATAAAACAGAAATAACTGTTATTAAAGTGGCTTTTAAGCAAAAAACAAAACAATACTTTTTATAATTAACTTGTCCTGACTTCCTTAAATGATGTATGGGATTATTATTATTATAACAGGTAACAGACAGGGTGCAGACTAGCATGGCTTTATGGCATAGCAGCAATTTGAACAAAATATTGCCGAGAGAAAAAGGTTTCAGCTACCTCAGAAACTAAATCAAAAAGAGCCAAAAACAAGCCAACTCGCTCCACACGCCCAGTTTACCTGCTTCTCTCTGATAGACGATCACCTCTCCATTGGCCAAGGACACAAACACTTTGTTGTCAAAATACCTGAAGGAAGAGGAATGTCAAAATGAAAAGGAACACAATTATAATGTACAAGTAAAGCATACAAGGAATGAGAAAGAAATTATAATTATACATAGATAAATATACAAAGATTTCATCTACACTTCACAAGAAAATATACACATAGCAGAAACAGTTGAGACCAATAGGAGACAAACCTGACTAAACAGATTAGAACCCAGCGGCTGCAAATAGCTTTCCATCTATTTTTCCTCCCAACTTCTCTAATGTTCCACTTTTTTATCGTCTAATACGGCATAAATTCCACTATTATGTTTAGTTTTTAAAGGTAAAGTCGAGGCCAAGAAGGTAACTCACAGTATGCAGAGGATGGAGGCTGAGTGTTGCATCTTCATGCTGTTCTTACGGTTACGGATGTTGTCAGAGGACTGGTACACATGGATGCTGTCAGAAACAGAATAATTACAGGAGATTAGGTGATGACATCAGTACACCAATAAGCAAAGAATATATTTCTATGTGAAAACAGAAAATAATGTGTGTGTGTGTGTGTGTGTGTGTGTGTGTGTGTGAGTCACACACACCATCCATCCTCTGTGCCCAGCCACACTGAGCTCTGGTAGGCCTCCGGGTCGATGCTGAGCAGGTCCTCCAGGCTGGCCCTGGTGAACGAGCCCCGGGAAGAGCGGCGCATGGCGCGGCCGTCCATGGGGCTCTCCGTGTGGCCGCGGCCTCCTCCGCCATCACCCAACATCCCCGAAGTTCCGTAGGAGCTTGTCACCGGGAACTCCTGCTCCTCCTCACTGCTGGTGGTCTCTGTTGCCATGTCCTTGGAGCCTGGGCCCTCGTCATCTTAGAGGAGGTAATGAGAGAGGATAAGCATAAAGAAAGTATGCAGTAAGTGTGTGTGTGTGTGTGTGTGTGTGTGTGTGTGTGTGTGTGTGTGTGTGTGTGTGTGTGTGTGTGTGTGTGTGTGTGTGTGTGTGTGTGTGTGTGTGTGCGTGCGTGTCACTCACTGCCATAGCTGGATGATATAGTGGAGTGACTGGCTTGACTCTTTAAAGTGGAAGAAGGGCTGGGTGAATCCTCGTCGTCAGTGTCATCGCTGTCAAAAGGAACAAGCTCCGCTCCGGTTCCTTAAACAATCAGTTGTTAATATGTAAAACTGCAGTGCATACTGGGAGAATACAAGTCAATGTTCATAAAAGATACTATTAGGACAAGATAAGATTATACTATAGCAGTTTACAACAGAGTTTGTTTCGAAGTCATTGTTTACATATCTGCTACTTTTATAATGCATTTATTATGTATGGTACTGTATCGTATTTTGTTGCTCATTAGCTAACTGAAATGTTATTAATGTGCACTGTCCCTGGTAAATAAATAAATACATAAATGTGTAAGAACTCTTACTGCTTGTCATGTAGTAAAACCTGTATGTAACTGACCTTTGGGTTGCTCCGTCACCTCCAGAGATGAATGAGAGATGGATATATGGAGCTGCTGCTGGGTGTGACCAGGTGCTCCGGTGGAGGACAGGGTGGGCTCTGATCCCCGCTCCCTACGAGGTACAGAGTCATTGGTCAATGGTACAGAATATAGATGAAGATGGAAACAGAGTCATTGAACCAGTCAGGAGCAAGTGAGTTTTTAATGCAAGTGTGTGTTTGTGTTTCTGTGTGTGTGTGTGTGTGTGTACTGACCTTCCCTTGAGTCCAGGTACTGCAGCAATACATATGATCCTCGCTGAGCAGACAGCAATACAGGCCTCAACTGTGGGCTCATCTTTGATGTTCAACAGACACACCTGGAAAGAAAAAACATCATCATCAGTCTGTTTTGTTCTCCCTCAGAAAGCCTGTGGAACTAGAAGGGCACACAGAGAGCGCAGACCTCCGCCAAGGCCACATGCCCTATCTCGCAATGCTAATGAAAGTGAAAAAGAATGTGTGTGTATCAGTCTCGTGATTTGGATCTGCTCCAAAATGTAACTGGTTCTTCCTTAGCCCATTCCACACCCTGCCACCAAGTTTCATGAAATACAGGTCAGCTGACAAACACAACAAACCGTACCGAAAACATAACGGAGAGGTACGCAGAGGTAGTAAAGTGATCCCCTCTTTAAGTATAAATGTTTATTGTCACCTTAAGTACTAATTGGTTTAATTACAGACACATTTAAGTATTTTCTCACCTGTCCCACGTATCCATCGCTGTTACACACCCACACCTCACAGCCACTGTCAGGACAGCTGTGGCTGGGAGAGGCACATGAAAACTGCAGACAAACAGCAATACATGAGTGGAGATGACATTTGCACATGTGTAGAGAGAGCTTGTCTACAGGTATGAACTGATGTAACTATACACAGATTATACAGCAGATACTTCCTGCTGCTCTCACCTGCATCCCACTGCGTGTCTTCATAATAGGAATGGCCTTCAGAAACTCTGGGTTCCACTGGTCCTTATTCATTGCTAAATGGATGACACATTGACAATTAGACCGCTTAAATAAAGTAGCTCTCGGTTTAATGAATGCTAGTGAGAATCATTAAAGATAAAATCATAATTACATCATTCAAATTCTAATTACTTAAACATATTTTTATCATTTTGTCTCAGGAAGCTGGAGCTCATTTAAGGTTCTTAATGCAGCTGAGCACAGATGTTGAAATTAAACCAATGCATCCACGTGCTGCTGCCTTTTTGTTTTTTACTGTACTCAACAAGCCACAGTACAGAAATGTATATATATATATATAATATAAATAACAGTAAATAATCTGATTATCACTGACCTAGCTTCTTCTTGGCGTCTTCAAAGGCCTGTTCAAAGTTGGACCGAATGTCAGGCGAGGTGAACTCGAAGACGAAGCTGCTCTCAGCGGAGGCCGTGGTGAACTCCAACTTTGTGGGCAGGAAGGTCATACTGAAGGCCAGAGACTGCTTCTCTGACAGCTCCCTGTGCACCGACGCCAGCAGATCCTTTATTACGTCGTCGAGGGACTGATGGAGACAACAAGAAGAATATTAGGAAGATGAGCCCAAACGTGAGATCATTGCAGCAAAATGTATCACCTCATGTCATGACCTGAGCACAACCAGTGGAACCTGAGAAACAAATGTCCATTTTGACTCCTTATTCTAAATACATCAGTCAATCAGGTCAGTAGCACTATAAATGATCTGGTTTATTACTTTTTGCTGTTAAATTCTGCTTAATATAGTTTTGTTTCTATGATTGTAATGTGAGTGTGTGTGTGTGTGTGTGTGTGTGTGTGTGTGTGTGTGTGTGTGTGTGTGTGTGTGTGTGTGTGTGTTGGCCCACAGTACCTGGTGTGGGAAGCTGAGGGTCTCAGATTGTTTGCTGATGTGACCCAGAGTGCTGAGATCCTCGTCTAATCGATTGATCATCTTCTGGATGCTCTCCTTGTTTGTTGCCTGAGTGGAGCCTGATGTAGAGAGTTATTTCAATTAAAGCATTAAAAGGACTGAACACCATCATAATAATGAAAAATAAACAAAACATCTTAAGGCAAAACGTGTCTTTATTCTTTTTAAGAAATAAATGATGAATAAATTAAATCATTTAGTTCACAGCCGTATTAGACGTTTGGCGCCTTACTTTTCACCACCTCCACATCCTCCAGGGGAAGCTTCCACAGGAACTTGTATTTACTGGACGTATCAATCATACTCGCAGCAGAGTATCTGAGAGAGAAGAAGAGACAGAAATATTAAGACCATTTTTAAACACTGTAGAAAACATGGCCTGTTGTACAACACAAGGGGGCGGTGTGGTTTGGAAACTGCATTATGATAGTGTGTGTGTGTGTGTGTGTGTGTGTGTGTGTGTGTGTGTGTGTGTGTGTGTGTGTGTGTGTGTGTGTGTGTGTGTGTGTGTGTGTGTGTGTGTGTGTGTGTCACATACAGGCTCATGGAGCTGCGTCTTAATGAGCCAGACTTCCTCTTGAGAGTGGTGCAGATGATCAGATCACTGAAGAGGAAGAGAGAACGATCTTTCTTCCCACCGACTGTCTTCTACAGAGAGAAGAAGGAGAAAAGGAAGAGCTCAGAACTTGACTTATTTTCCAAGACATGGCACAAATTCAGAAACCTTACTATACTACAAACATTTGTCAATTCAGAAAGTATTTCTTACCGCCTCCATGACCATTTCCTGTCTCAAGAACTTCCTTTCGGGGTTCAGAATCTAACAGAAACACACACATACAGAGAGGTGGTCATGACTTCATACCATAATGATAACTGTAAACTGTTAAACACTGGGAAACACCGCAAAAACCTTTTAGACTTCAAATGTAAGACGGACAAAACAAGCAATGAGAGAGCATAATTAAGATCGTCATTTTACTATTTTCTACAGCCCTGAAGTTAACAGTTTAAAGAGGCAAAGTAAACAGAGGTTTATCTTTGCAGTAATAAATATCTCACATGTTCAACTCCCTCTATGTGCGCCTCGATCTCCTGGATGACCCTGGCTTCTCTCTCGGCCTCCTCAGCGGAGCGACGGCCCTTATTGATCTTCTCGGCCAATCGCTTGATGTCCCTCTGGGCGTCCAGTAAGTATGGGTGGTCCGGGTGATCCTCTGGGGTGTGTTTGAGCAGGTCCTTGAACAAAACAACGCAAACACAAATATATCAATCTCCCTTTACATGAGCTCGTTGTCATTAAACACAGAATGATGCGACTTGCAGTATACAAAAAGGATATATTTCACCTTCACCAGCAGCTCATATCGAGGAATCCTCTGGACTGGTTTAATCATCAGATCACCCAGAGCCTGTTTCTCCTTGTTCTCACGCATGTTTTGCTGTTGGGGTGAAGGAAAGAGACAGAGGATGGATTTAAGAGAGGACGAAAGACTAAAGGAAGCCCAAGTAACAAGATGATTGTCTCTAAAAATCCGGTCTGAGTTGAACTTCATGTCTCCACCACAAGATGGCGAAGAGGTTCCACTGTAAAAAACCCCGACTGGCATGGAGCTCTCTGTGGTTTAGAACTGAGAACTGGAAAAGGACATGAAAGGTCTTTGTGGTGCCTGATTACATTTTTGCTTCTGAGCTCTTGTCTGTGCAGCCAACTTGTGCTGTTTCCCCCCCCCCCCCCACCCCATACATTTATTTCTAGTGGCACACCACAGCAGCAAAGTGTACAACAGCGGTCTACCAAATTTAACTGGAAATATTGCTGGGTTTTTAAGACGAATTATCTGGTTGAATTAGTTTTAAAGAGATGGTTTGTAGAATATTTTTACAGGCAATATTTTGTCCTTACTTACAGTTCCAGACCCAGAAAGAGAAAAAAACAACTATATTTACTGAAAGAGAAAAATCCATTTCAGTAATATCTGGCATTGTGAAAACATTTAAGATCCTCCAGATGTCCTGAGCAGAGGAAGAAAAACAGTCCAACACTCACCTCCAGAAACTTGTGAAACGCTGGCTTGGCCTCCTTGGCAATCCTCACAGCATCTTTGGCATTGAGAAAGTTGTCGATGTACGCTGAATACATATTAGCTAGAGTCTCTTTGGAGAACTGGAGAAAAAAGAAGAAGAAGAGGACATTTAAGTTACATGTTTGTACATCTCTCTATGAAATGTATATATACAAAGTAAGACATGCTATGATTTGAGTATTTATTTATTTGGCTACTTTTCATGGACTAGACAATTAATCAAAAAATAATAATACAAACTTGTTTAAAATAGCATTCTCATTCAAAAACATCCTTCACCGATTCTAAGATGAATATTTCCGAGGTACATTTGGTTAAAATAATTAATTTAATTATATGTTACAGCTAACATTTAGTACATGTTGTATTTGTCACTGGGCAATTAAATCATAATAACAGCAAAAGAGAGCTGGAATCGGAGAGGTGCAAGTGGTTTTCAATTTGTTTTTGCTGACGTTAGAAAATAATTGAAGTACTTTTACTTCCTCAAACATACACATAAACACACACACACACACACACACACAGGTGATTCAACGTGACCTGCTTTCTTCACAAATAGAAGGCAGGAG
Source organism: Cottoperca gobio (assembly GCF_900634415.1). Taxonomy (NCBI): domain Eukaryota; kingdom Metazoa; phylum Chordata; class Actinopteri; order Perciformes; family Bovichtidae; genus Cottoperca; species Cottoperca gobio. Next base: position 8,443,624 of record NC_041367.1, on the reverse strand, counting down.
ACAGAGAGAGACTGAAAGTTATATAAAAGAAGAGGGGGTGAGAAGGTGTTAACAGGTGTAATGCACAATGTGTATAGAACGTCAGCTTTCTACCCTTTCATAAAATGACCTGACACCTTTCTGTTCCGCCCTGCATTTCTCTTTTTCATGCATCTCCCAGAGAGAGAGAGAGAGGAGACGGAGGAGAGAGAGAGAAAGAAGAGACAGGAAGAGAGAGAGAGACAGAAGAGATAGAGAGAGAGAGAGAGAGAGAGAAGGAGAAGAGAGAGAGAGAGAAAGAGAGAGAGAGAGACAGAAAGAGAGAGAGAGATAGGAGAGAGATATAGATAGATAGAGATACGATAATAGGATATAGACAGATAACCAGAAGAGAAGGCGACAGAGACAGAACAGACAGAGACAGCAACAGAAGATAGAGAGAAAGAGAAGAACAAGACATACGACAGAGAACAGAGAGAGAGAGAGAGAGAGAGAAGAAAGAGAAGAAAAGAGATAGAGAGAGAGAGAGAGAGAAGAGAGAGAGAGAAAAAGACAGAGAGATAAGAGAGAGAGAGAGAGAGAGACATTACATTTAAGGCAAAGATTATACAGCGGCTGCTAGAAAGCAATCACCAAAAATAATGTAGGTAACTTAAAATAAAATAAATATAATTATAAATATAGAATGCATATATGTTAAGGAGGGAGAGAATCTGTCCTGATACCTTTTGTCATAACGGGGCACAGAAAGAGGAGAAAGAGGACAGAATTAGGATTTATCTGTGTCTAAAAACACAAACAAGCACTTAGTTAGTGATGGGGAAATCCATTGTAATGAAATCTTACACTAATTTACATTTACTGCTTTTCGTGAGACAAAGCTAGCATTTCCCACAAACCATTAAGCAATGACAGCATTTCTGCACAATATTGTCCGACTTTAAACAGCAATCCGCCGGTGAAAAAAAACTCTGCCCCGTGTGAGGCTCGAACTCACGACCTTCAGATTATGAGACTGACGCGCTGCCTACTGCGCCAACGAGGCCTGAAACTCTCATCAGCTGCTTGATGTTTAAGAGCTGCAGCAGAGAGACACGGAGGGTGGGGGAGGGGAGGGAGGCTCAGACTGCGCAGTGTGGAGGATCTGCAACGGCTTCAACTAAACGGAAACAATCCTCAATTCTAGCTTTTCTTCTTGAAAATATCCCATTATGTCTTTCCCTTTGTATATTCTACTTGTATCGCTTTAAATGAATCTGTGGTTTTATCACATCGACTTTTTTAGTGCAGCACATTTTTCTCAAACTTCTTCATCTGCTTGTAATTCAGATGACGCGGTTTCCCGCATTTCCCGCATTGTCCTTGTGAGACAGTTCGTGTCTCCAATGAGTTTGTGAAACGGTTTTCATTCAAGCTGAAGAGGAATAACAATAGCATTAACATAGCAAGAGAGTGAGGGTTTTTTCACACTCAATAAAAAACAAAAGCTGTAGCCACACTGCATTGTGGGCTATTGTAACAGGGATAGTGCCTCTCCTACTATGCATTTCTGACTTCATGTAAACTGTTAGCCTTCATTCTCAAATACTGAAAACTGACATTTAGCCTCACACTGATGTTTCAGAGCACTGTTTTTCAAAGTCTAAGTTGAGAGCCACCCTCGGGTCATGGGAAACTTTAAATGGGTCGCCAAGAGGTCACCGGGAAAACAAGAAATGTAACCAGTGTTGCCAACTCTGCTGTCAATAATGCTTTTTATTCATTCAAGCTTTAGAGAGAAAAATACATTTCACAGTATATGTACACGTTGCTTTACTGCTGCACCAGTAAATAAAAATCCAAATAAGTATATACCTGTTAGTATTTGTTTTAGAAGATACTTGCAACTTCATTTGAATTCACTTCTTTTATTTTTTTTAACACTAACTAAGAACAAAGTGAAGCCTGAAAGTTCAACCCAGTCTGCCATCAATCCTGATCTTATCTTGCGAGGATAATAAAAACAAATATTCAATGGAACAATAACATTGTCCAAGAGAAGCAAAGTGCATTGCATCTTCTGAGCTGAATGAGTTGTACTTTTAGGGGCTGATCATTAGTTACGGTTTAATCTAGCTAGAGGTTGCACTACTATAATTCATAATGTTGCATTATAACAAAGTTTAAGATTTCACAGGTCTCTCTCACACACCACCGGCCTTGCACCAACAGATGCTATTGAGAGTAGTAAACAGATTTCTGCTACTGTCAGAGGTTAACTACCTCACACACTCACCCTACATGTCACGTACACAAGCTAATAATGCTAACATATGCTGAATACATTCCAACAGCACAAAGAAGAGATCCCTATGAAGCACTAAATTCACTTGGTTACAGTTAGCTTTCCACATTAACCAGTTTTTTTCAAGGCGTTTAAAAGGTAAACAGGTTTTCTAAATGGGTTTTCACCTGTGAGCATCTGCATGATAAAAGACTTAAGTCAGGGACAGTAATAGCGGAGCAGATCCTTGTATATGTAAAATAGCAATGAAAATGTGACTATTTGTAAAGTTCACATAAGAATAGCACATATGATTTCAGTAACACTTTCTATGACGCCCAGGACTATGACGCATTATAAATATACTTATAATGCTTTATAATCTGCTTATACAGTATATAATTATAGTTAAAAGCATTCATAATTAATCTTAGTGCTATTTTAGAATTAATCATAACACATTATGAAGCATTCAACAATAACTTATAAGTATCAAGTATCATAAACAAATAATTATTGTCTCTCACTTTTATTTTGGAAGGGTGTGTATTATAATTCCCAAAATTGTAATATTTTAATAAAAACAAATATATAATGCATTATTATCATTGTTATAATGCAATATGTTATTATAAGTTACTCTAAGTGGTCGTTGGGTGCTTTAAGTGAAATAATGAAATTCCTGAAGTTTAGGCACTACAAAAATATAATTAAATCTAAAATGTCTGTGAGTGACCTGCAATTAAGAAGTATTATGATACTTGACCTTAGATTATAAGGAATAACACATGTGTTTAAAATTCATTATAGACATGGGGGTCATGCTTTATATTTCTTATCAATAAAGATAGCAGGAGGACACTATCATCTCTACTCACTGATTGGATGAGGAGATGTCCGACGGTCTGCCTATCATGCCATTGGCTTACGCAGCCGGAAACTTGCTCCAGGAAGTACTCGTGGTGCTCCAGGATCTCCGGGATCTGGTAAAACATCTCGTCCACCAGCAGAGGGTCCACGATGGAGCCGCTGTCCGGCTGTTTGAGAGGGCGCATGTAGCCCTGAGGGGACAAACAAGCATTTAGTTCCAGAACATTTTAAATCATATTAAATATGTTTGATAAAAATGTCATCCTGTTTTTCTTCTGCAAATAATTGTATTCCCTTTTCTTTTCTTGGTTTTCAAGATAAATCAATACACAAAATAACAACAAGTCTTAGTTGCGCACGCACACACACACACACACACACACACACACACACAAAGTTGGAATGAAGAGGCATTTGAGATGTTTTCAAAGCAGCAGCAATTCAGCTTCCTTCAACAAATGTATCTCCAAAATATGTCACGTAAGAGTTCAGTAACATTATCACACAGGGACGGATCGGTTTGTAATGGAAGCGTTCTACTTCTTTTCAGATGTATCCACACATAGTTTGGTAAAGGCAGGGCTGTTTTTAACTAAAGAAAACTTGAGTGACTTCTTTGATAATGAAGCAAGTGCTTCTGAAAGGCCAAAGTATCTTCTCAAATATCATCGCAATTGTTCAAATGTTACATTATCTAAAAGGCAGTCCAATCTTGTAACACTGATTATGTCACACATTCATTCAAGTCCAATATTTGCTCTTCTTTAAGTCCTTCTTTGGTCTCCACTGAATCCTGAGGGAAATATCTGGCTCGTCGCTAACTGTGTCCGTGTGCAGTTTGGTCCTCAGCTACCTGGTATGTCTGGAAGCAACACTGATGAGAACGGTGAGAGTGAAACAGTGAAGTAAAGTTGTGGGCCTTCAAACCAAAACAAGGAGCTAAAAGAGGATGTCATCAGCCGATTAAATGGCCGTTAACAGTTAACACTAAAATTGTAACGCTTCAGACGGGGCAAAATTGTGTAACTGCACCTGTGAAACAATCACACTTTTAAACACCTGGTTGATTTGTGAATTGAATGAATGGATGAAAGTCTGGTACTTGTTTGACCCATTCATCCACCCCAACCTCCTCCGTACGCAAACTTTGTCACTCTTTATAATACATCTTCAACTTCCTGCCCGTCATACTTACTACGGCCACTAGAGGTCGCCACCTAACAATTTAGAACCTCCCTGCTGTGATCCAGTTTACCAATAGATGATAACGGCCTATTGAGCCAATTAGGTTCTCAAATCTACGCTCCCAATGACAACTGATGGCGGCCATTTAATGAGCTGATAACATTTGAAGCGGAGTGTTCACCGAAACCTCCAGTAGTCCCCCAAAAAAGAAACTGCCAAGAGTCAGATTTCAACTTTGGACATCCCCGCCGTAGTGCAGTCTCAGCTGAACCACATCTCACTCTCACTGCAGTCACCGTGGTAACACTTACTTTCCCTGTGTCGCCATGGGAACACAGGATTATTCACTTTGTGGCCACACACAAAAACTCATGCATGGGGAGAAGTGCAGAAATGTCATAGACACACATTTCACACAGATGTATGCAAGCCCACACAGTGCGCCCACACACAGTGAATGGTGACAGGTTATACAACAGGTAGGTGTGTGTGTGTGTGTGTGTGTGTGTGTGTGAGGAAGAGAGAGAGGGATGCAGCTATAATTTGGGGTAAAGGTTAGTTAGCGTTTCAAAGAGATAAGTGTAGGATATAGGTGTGTGAGGACAGATACTGCTGATGACAGTGAGATGTGGGTTAGCAGATTAGCCTGATAGGATGAATAACAATAAGTGGATTACATAACACCATTGTTACCTACATTTGTTATTCACATCCTCAGCAATCTGTGAATCCACAACGTTGTGTTGGTTTCTCTCTGTGTGCGTGCAACGACACTCTCTTATTAGACCAGAAATGTAAGAACTGTGAATGTGCTCACCTGTGTGTGTAGTTTCTGTGAGTGAGTGTTACCTGGATGAGACTGCGTAGTGACTCCACATATGACTGTTCTGTGTCCACGAGGGTCATCATCACATGTTTCCTCATGTCCTGTAAAAACAGAAGAAGAAGGTTCATCATCAATGCATTTGGATTTTTCTTCTTCACATAATTATACCATCAATAGTGATCTATAAGAACATTCTACCAGAGGACACAACATGTGGACTTTTTTACAGACACAGCACCCAAACACTGACATGTACATATCTGTATCTCAAATGTAATTCAAAATGTTAATAAGTCTTAATGGATAAGAAGCACATCACATAATAACCCTGTTTCTAATCCTATCGGGAACGTTTGTTTCATGTCACACTCATAGCACCCATTAAAAGTCACAAGGACAGAACGTTTCATTTAAAGACACTTCTCAAGATTTATTGAGAAAATAAGGAACCAGGGTCACATCATTACCGGTGAAACCTAACCTTTGTGTCACACTAAAGGAGAACAACCTCGTTATGATCTGTGAGAGTGTTGAGTGTTGGACCTTTCAGGGTTTCATGTTTAAATAGCGGCAGCCATGATTCCCTTCATAATGTGGGACTCTGATGTGTCTTACAACTGCTGTATTGGGCTTGCTAAGTAATGTTTAAAACACAAACACACACACACACACACACACACACACTATTATAGCCTTTTTTTTGTTTTTTTTCCATTCATTATTGCCTTTTCTTAAGGATCTTATAGAAGCAAGTAAACACTGTGTACTTTTCTGACTTTTTCTTTCTTCTACTTTAAGTTCCTAGAACTTTTTGATGGAAAATGTTATGCCATTCATATCTTATAACACACACACACACACACACACACACACACACACACACACACACACACACACACACACACACACACGGTTTGTGCTACAAAAGCGTCGGGAGAATAACAAGGGGAGTATAAAGATCATGGAACAAGTCAGACCTATTATCTCAGGGGTCTCAGGGGACACTCCCAAAATATTCTGGTACTGAACATGACTTATAAATATCAGACGTAGCCACAGGCAGAACCCTTTCGTCCATATGTACACACGCACACACACGGTTTGTGCTACAAAAGTGTCGGGAGAATAACAAGGGGAGTATAAAGATCATGGAACAAGTCAGACCTATTATCTCAGGGGTCTCAGGGGACACTCCCAAAATATTCTGGTACTGAACATGACTTATAAATATCAGACGTAGCCACAGGCAGAACCCTTTCGTCCATATGTACACACACACACACACACACACACACACACACACACACACACACACACACACACACACACACACACACACACACACACACACACACTTCTCTGCCAGCCCCACTGTGCCCTATAAATAACTGTAACAATAACTTCCCAGAAAGGCCATGTTTAGTGTTTGACATCTGAAGGGATCCCAGGGGCGCTGTGGGGTACCACCTGAAGGGTGGTGTGTGTGGATGCTGGAGTGTGGGTCATTGATTGTGTGCGTGAGACAGAGAGTACGCGGAGGTAATTTTGAGTGGAAAACTTGCCTTCTAAAATGAGAGAAAAGCATTAATTGTTGATTCGTGAATGTTAAGTTCAGTGACTCACGTCTTTTTCAAATATTGTTTCCTAAGCTCAACACTGTTTGCTTCTTCACACAGTGAAAGATTCAGTCCAAGACTACTCACACAACACAATGGAGTGGAAGGAATAAATACAGGGCTAAACATGGCTCCAGAGGGAAATGCAATACCGCAGTAATTATCTATACTACCCAATTACCCTCCAAACATCTATTCAAAATACATCTTGGTACACTCCCCTGATACAGTAAGCAGCAGCCCTGCCGAAGTGTTCTGCATCCCAGTTTCTCAAGTGTTATATAATGTGACTGGTTTGTAAAAGTTGTGATAGTATTTGTTTTCTGTTGGTTATTTATATTGATGGCTTTGTATGTACCTCTTTCTGATATCTTCAAATTGCTTGTTTTCTAACCAGCAGCCTAAAATCAAAAAACTATTAATTTACAAGTATATAAAATAGAAAGATGGAGCGCAGCTGCATTGCTGGACAGTAACAGTACTGTATGTAATTGGTATGCTATGTAAGAAATACTACAAACTGTATTTACGTAGTGTACAGTATTTGTAGTAAAAGCTGGATTTCGCTCAACTGCATGTGATAGATGCTGTTTCTGTCACACACACACACACACACACGCTTCTGAACAGATGTGTTTTTATACAAACTAAACCTAACTTTGGACGATCAGATGAATGTAGATCTACTCTCTCTTCCTCACGACTGCTGAAACATTTTTTAGATTTCAACCTGACAAAGACAAACAACATCGACTGCTTTCACTACAATTGGGCAAATAAGCACACTGCTGGGAACAGGAGGACGGGAAATAACACATGTATGCGTGTGACAATGAGGTACAACAAGAGGGGAAATGTTCCTCTGAACTTGGTGGAATAATGCTAGGAATGCTAGTTTAATCTTGCTAGCAGGGTTACCATAGGAACCCCAGCTAAGAGGCTGAATGGTCACAGTGGCGCTGAAGTCAAAGACGGCGTTAGTTCAGTCTCACAGAGTTCAACTGCATCAACTAAAACAGTCACACACTGTAACTGTGGTATTGTGATGAGACAGGATGAGTCACTGTTTGCAAAAAATGATGAGTCAGGTTGAAAACTGGTCAAATTGTTGGTTGTTGCCAGGCCAAAACTTTAGCCACATTATCTAAACCACTTTATTTGGAAGTAACATTTCAGATGCCCTTTACTTTTGCACTTGCAATGTTACTTCCAAATAAAGTGGTTTAGATAATGTAAGTACTGTACGGCCACAGTTGAACCAGACAGGGTTCCCGCACCTTTTTAAAACATCAAATTCAAGGACATCCTTTCTCTTAATATCAATTCTCTTAATTTTAAGGACCCGATACGGCATCGTTTGAAACCCCAATCAAGGTTAATTACCGTCACATTTTTCCGAGGCAACTGCCGGAGACACGCGTGAAGACGGAACGAAGCCTATTTACTAACGATAAGTAAAACAATATATGAAAAATAACTTTCATTTCTATTCTCGCACAAAATAGATACATTCAAACAGTTTTAATGACCCATGGTTTAGTTATTAAAAAAAAATTCAAGGCCTTGATTAGTTCGCCTCAAAATCACAAACAATCAAGGTTTCAAGGACCCGTGGGAACCATAACCAGGAAGTTGGTCTCTAAACCATAATGGATGTTTACAACTGACAGTTTGGGTAATAACTTTACTGTTTGCCTGTATGATCACCTGACTGCTTGTTTCTTCCACATCAGTCTGACTAACCTGGGGTTTTGTTAAACAACTTGTATGATCACCTGACTGCTTGTTTCATCAATGGTATAATAATAACTGATGAAAAGTTATGGATAAAACTACTAAAACAAAAGCCAGGAATTATCTTCTTTTTTTTATTATTAAAAAAGTGTTGGGAGGGAGTGACGCTGCCACAGGTGTAAGAGCAGAATAACGAGCAGAAGCACAGGTGTAACTAATAACATTAACGATAGCTCCACTACACTTAAGTGTCCTAGTTGGCCATGAAAACGAAACAGCTACGTAAAATTCAGCCATCATGATTATAATAAATCACATCTGTACTTTATTTCTAATTTATAAGGGATATTTATTATTACTTCACTATGTTGAATCAAAGATCTCTGCAGTGAAAAGGGCTCTTCATCTGTCCCGCTATGCAAGAAGATCGGATCCAGCTTCTTTTTATGGCTGTATATACATATGTATATACAGTCCAAAATGGACACGCACACTGTTTTGTTTATACTGCATTAGGCGTCTGCATACACTGGCATGTACCGCACAATGTATGAACACTCAGACTCTAGTAGACACATGGGACTAATAGCCCATTTGAATAAACACTAGAACAAGAAAGAAATAACTTTGATACTCAGAGCCTCGACAACTGAACTCGTCTGAGTAACGATGAATACTGGCTTCATGAGCGTCTGCTTCAGTTCCCCTGAGCAGCCGCTAATCATCCTCCACACCAGTGAGTCAGAAGAAGATGTCGGACATGGGACAGCTACCCTTTCACTGTGCGAAAGATGGGAGGATATGGGGGAAAATGTCATGAATTTGTAAAAGTCTGTTTGTTTTGCTTATAACAAAGACATGCACTGAGCTGTGGTAAGTGTTAGAGAAACAGTTAAAACCCACTAAAGCTTAATGATCCCCTGCTGACATAATCTATTCATTTTAATCTGCATGTCATACACTACTTATTATGTGACTGTTTTGGGACGTGTATCTCCTGTGTGCATACATTTGTTCTCAGTTAACTTTAGATTACTTTACTTGCATACAATATAACACATAATACACGCTTTGGCTTAAACATATTTGTAAAATAACTAATATGTTATGCTTGTATCGTGAGTTGAATCTCCTAAATAGAAATCCTTCATAAACCTAAGGAGTCACCTTTTTTTCAGCTTGAGATCCCAGCTTCAAATTATTTGTAATCAGATAACTTTGATCTATTTAACTACCAGATCTCAGGAATGATGTGGCCTGAAGTCAAAGAATGTGTTTAGTGTAATTTAATCAGCCCAAAACAGCCCAAGCTAAGATCTGTTTAGAGACAGGTCTGTGCATCACAGTGAGATGGGAATTCAAAGAGTTCAAAGAGTATGTTAAGTATCTGGTAATTCGTCACAATCTGAAATGTTACTTGGTATTCAGGGATGTAGCCTGCGGAACATGGATAAATGTGACAGGATAGATGGGCTCACGTATTAACCCTGGAGGGAAGAATCGTCTGAACAAGTGTGTAGTGTGTGTGTGAGCAGTACAGCATGTTCTCATGTGTCCCTCTGCGAGCTCTGGTGTCTCCATAATGGTGTGGACACAGGGGGTCCATAAACGTAGTTATTCCTCACAACTGCAGCCAAACATTACAGCATGACTGTAAAAGCAACATACACCAGCGTCAGAGCAGCTTTGTCTAATGTCATTCTGTTTATAAATATTTTAGTAGCAAAGGTCATAGTGTGTATTTAGTAAGTGTATGTTCTCATATGGTACCGCTACTACTGCTGTTAACGCAACACTCAAGAGCTCTACAGTCTAGACCAGACAAAAGAGAAATAAATCAATGTTTTTTTCTTTTTGTAAAACTAATTGGAAATCATTTCTGTATTATCTACTGTATCTTTCAGGGATTTTGTGTTGACGCTTACTTTGTTTGGGTGAAACTGTACAAAACTGTAATTTTGCTTTTGCTAGTTTGACAAGGCCAAACCAAAGGTGTTCGAGTGCCAATAAATTAGAGGAACTGAAAGCCATACAAAGTGTTCAATTGTTAAATTCTGTTTTTCATCCTGTGCCCGTTTTGTACTGACAATTTAGTATCAAAAAGTGGTATTTTGCAAATTCAGGACTGACGTTACCAATCATTCTTTCTAAGCTGCTTTCAATTTTTTATTGTGAGGTCACTTTCTTTTCTCTCTGTGACCATCACTGCCTATGAAAAGAAAACTGGATCTCAGCTGTGAGGTTACAGAGTAGGACTGATTGACATCTCCCTCACTCTTCTAATATCTGACTTGCACCTGTTAGGGCGGGACACAATTACATGTTTTTGAAACATTCAGTTAACCGAGAGACAGAAAAACAAAAATAAACAGGACCTAAACATCACCTCGTTGGCAATATATGATTAGTTATGAGAAGCTGTGTGCTTCTGATCTGTAAGTGACAGTCCTGAGAAGAGCTCCAATTGGCCAAGATAATTAAAATCACCTCTATCTAAGATTTGTGCTGCATTCTTTTTATATTATCAATTGTTCTTTACTAATACCAAGTTTAGCTGGTATGTACAGACGTCCAGGTATACACACTGATAGTCAGACACACAACACTCTCATTTAGTATGCTAAACTTGAAGCTGGAGCCAATAGCAGGTTAGCTTAGCTTAGCTTATCATAAAAGACTGGAAGCAGGAGGAAACGTAAGAAATGTGTGTGCCTACCGGCCTGTAATGGATCATGTCATATATCAATCAATGGTATTTCCAAATGTATTTAGTTTATTAACACAGAAAATCATATTAATTATTTCACGGCAGACCTTTTGTGTCACCTTTTGCTATATTATGTCACCTTTCCAAGAATGAAAACGTGTTACTGTCATTGTCTTTCAATTAAATTACATGTGGCCAATTAACTGAATATGTATATCAACATCAGCACAACATATCGGTATCTTCAACATAAAACATAAATGCTTTACTTCCCTAAAACCCATTCAGTTTGAGGTCTGAAGCTACATCGTTAAAAGCATTAGCGACAGAAACACAGCTCTTTCCTCTCATCGCTGCCGTCACACCTCTCCACCCCTGCCGCCTTCAACTCCCCTCCCCAAATGACTGTATCCCCTGGCAACAGTCTGGCGAAAGCAGCAACAGGCCCAAAGAGAAAGCATCCTCATCACCCATCTCTTCCTGTATTCAGCCAAACATCCCTGGAAACACAGATCGATTCTCATCCTGTACTTCAAACTTCTGCTTATCAGCAGGGTTATGTAATTGTGTTATGCAGATGTAAGCGACAGCGTGTGTGTGTGTGTGTGTGTGTGTGTGTGTGTGTGTGTGGTTGACTAATGGGATTTTTTGCTGGTTCTTTTACTCTTTTTTTACAATATTAAGCAAAATATCTTCAGGGTTTTGGACAGCTGGTCAGACAAAACAAGACACCGCAGAAAATTGATGCCATTGTTTTATTTTTTTTTAAATGAAAATAAAATTGAAAATAATCCAGAGATTTGTCAGTTGGGGTTTTACAATTATTTTAAGGATTTTGAGAAAACAGAACATTTCTATAATTAAATGCATTGGGGTAACTGTTTTCTAAATGAGTACATGTAGCTCTCCTCTTACATAGATTTACTTGACCCTATACTGACCCTACAGTTACACTTTGATCGCTTTGTGTGGATTAATAGGCTGGTTTTTAAGATTAGCAGAACTACAGCGGCTGTGTTATGTCTGCAGTGTGTGTGTGTCTGTGCGCTCACACACACGTGTGGATGCAATGCAAAGCGAACATGCAAAAAGAAAACGCTACTGTATCACACATTAAAAGATACTTTACGTGCAGATCACCAAAACACTGGACAGTGAGTGCAAATGGACACGACAGTGAGACTACAATGAGTGCGGTGAGAGTTACAGTAGGTGTTGGAGCTAATCTGGTAATTCACTCTGTTCTAAGTCTATTATAGAGAGACAGAGAGAGGAAGACGAACATCTTAAAACAAGGAATGAGCTATAATAATAATAAGCAAGAACTCAAAGAAAGGCAGGATCTACAGCGGAAGTAGAATGAGAGCAAGAGAGGAAAAAGAAGGAGTGAAATCTAAATTGACTTGGACAGGCACGTCCTAGATACGCAGCAGAGGTGCAAGACATGGACCACACACACACACAAAACACCTAGTCTACCTCTCCGTTGGGGCTTCCAGAACAATGTCCAATCCCATTCAAATTCCCACTGGAGGTCCCATTCCTGTTGTTGTTTCTGAACTGATCCACAGCATCTCTGTCCACCACTTCTTCTCCTCCTCCCTCATCTCCTGTATTCTCTCCATTCTCATTCATTTCCTCCAGAGCAATGCTGAACTGGGCAAGGGTTCGAACCATCTGCAGCATACGGAGCGGTCCCTGTGCCCGAACGCACACTCACTTCGGCACATAGACGCACACGAAACAGCCGGGAAACACCTGCAGGGTTTCTATCTGTTTGTTTATTCACACAAACTCTTCATGTCCGCAGAATAACATCAGATAAAAGAAAAGGCAACACCTGAGGGTCGAAGGAATCCCCGCCTTTCCTCTTACTCACGACACAATAAACATCTTCCTTCCAGTTGTTGTTTCTGTCTTCTCTTCTTTTCACAACAAACTCCTTTGAATGATTAAATCCTTCAGAAAGCAACCTCTCCGCATTCAAATCTCCTGCTCTTCCACAAATTCAGTCCTGCGAGTCAAAGTGTGCATCTTGTTCTGTAGCAGGTAGGCTCGGCTGCGCAGTTTCTCTGTCACAGCGTGTGTGTCATGCAGTACACACACACACACACACACACACACACACACACACACACACACACACACACGTACAGTATGTGAGAGGCAAAGGAGCACACTTCAGGATGTATGCAAGGGCGTCTGATCTGTTTCTACTGCACGGATGATGTAAGCAAGTACTGAGCGTATGTCGAGGTGTGTGTGGACCACGGGAGAGATAAAAAAATGTGTGTGTGGGTGTGTGCGAGTGTCATGGCCCTCCCCTCGTGTGTGTAAAATGAGAGACAGCAGGCAGGGCAGACGCTCACAACACTCAGCTCAGCCAGACTCAACCAATCCCTCCGTAAATAATCGATCGAGGCATCTGAGGGATGAGAAGGGGAAGGATGACATAACTGTCCATCCATGTCCCTCTTAACTAGCTTTCACTTGATCCGTCTGCCATGATAACATCTTATGCCACAACACATGTCTTAAGTTCCCTCACTCCCATTGCAGAAATGCTTCTTTGAGGGAATACAGATTTGAACGGTAATGTCCTTTCTGTCTGTTCTGTTTCTATGCAGGCGCACTGAATGGCAGCAGCCCACATATAACCATGACAACAGTGAGCAAGGGTGTCTTTAAAAAAAAAAAAAAACTGGAGTTGTGATGTTCGAAAGAAGTTGGCATTTAGGAGGTACGGAGGGTCTTTTGGTTGCATAATGGATATTGTGGGATCAAGGTATTTCATTTACATAAAAAATGTAAAAAACTATTAGACAGAGAATCTGGAAATTGTGATCAGGGCCTTATTTGAGAAATATTATTATTTCCAACCCGCCCTCTATGTTTGTATGCATGTATGTATTTGAATCATAATTTAGAAAAGATGCCTTTGTTTTTAACTGCAGCTTAATATTGGAAAAGCGCACTAAACATTATCAACTCATTTATCAGCAAGTGAGAACAATATTTCGGCAAAATTAGGAACTCAAAGTTACATAATTTACTGTACGTGGTTTGTGTTGTGTGTTTTTCTAATGGAAACATAAAGTTCATGATGATGAAAGCAACAGAAATATGGCAGTGTTGTTGGAAATGATGCTGTGGAAATACAGCATATTTAGTCATTATGATGTACATGTACTGATAATGTGACGGTTTCCCATCATTGGCCATTATATAAGTACGGGCTTTCTTTGAGAATTTGCTGTTTTCGTGCCTTTCATACATTTTTGATCAAAGTTATATTTTCATCATATGCTTGTAGTGCAGTTGCACCATTTTCCACCAGTGCTTGCACACAGTATTTGGCTCAGTTTTCTAAAAAGTTTCTGTTAGCAACAACCACATAAAGTTATTAATGATCCAACACATGCAGAACCGCCAATATGGTCCTTTAACAATTCATAAATTAAGTGCACCCACATTAACACGCAGCGAGCAAAGTACACATCTTTTTGTAATACAAGTGGGTAAACTCACAGAAAGGCAGAGATAAAAGACAAATCAGGATCTGTGACCCGAGCATGAAGACGTCAAAGACGACTAAAAGGGTAAAAAGGGATCGTGTGCGTGTGAAGTGTCCGCAAGATCAGCCGGATGCCAGAGAGTTTTTGTGAGTGCATAAATTTAAAATGCAGCTTTAATGAAAAAGTTTCAGAAGTAAAAGACGGCACGGCATGTGGGTTCGAGCTGAACTGAAGCAACAGTGAGTAGCTTGAATAATACAGTGCGTCATGCAATATTAACACAAATAACAAGCTTTCAGTGATTTTAAGTCAACCTGCTCAAAACAGAGGACTTAGACATTGCACACTTTTATAGTTTGAATAAGACAACAATAAACACAGAATTCTCATTCAAGTTAAGCCAGGTATGAGGGGGCTTTTGTCCAGCGATAAACCCAAACACACTTGAGGCTCTTTCTCTCCAGCTGAGATCAGATGGTGACAACAGAAAAAGGTCACAAAAGGTCATTTAAAGGTCAAGCTCGTGGCAGGAAATTGGCCTTTAATCCCAGTTGACATAGAAACAATAGACGATTCTGGAGGTCTGGTGACAGAGATGACAATCTCTCAGGTATGTTCGGGGTTGGCGCACAGAATTTTCTTAATACATATATTCCGTTCTCTTGTTCATACAACTATTATTATTTTTTTAGGCCACTTTAATGCCATAGTAAGCACTTTAAATGAATAACTTTCCTCCAGTCTGATGCTTTAAAGTTCTGTAGAGAATAAACAGGGAGATGTTTCCCTCATTCTTTACATCTGTATCTTTCACAACCTCACTTTTCTACAGATCCACCATGAAAATGTAATCTGTGGCCTGATAACTTAAAAAAAAAACTAAATTAAATGTTTTACACAGTATTCATGTATCACATTAAACAGCATTTAGAAATAAAACCCGGCAGAACACCATAGATAAACGATACCATACACGCACATGTGGCCGATCATGAGTGGGCTGAATTTAAAGCCATGGTTCAACCTCGTATTTCTTCCCCACCCTGCAAAGAAATGTGTGTGTGGTTTAATTCCTTCTCAGCCGCCCCCGCCTGGCTGTGTCAGATGACTTTTACTAGTTGATGCTAAATGACAGATGACGTGACATCTGTATCACAGCCTCTGAGCCAATATTGGCCCACAAACACTGAGTTAGTGTGGAGAGTCTATAGATAAACATGTAGAAGGACCGATGACACCTGTCAGCACACCCGTGTGTGTGTGTGTGTGTGTGTGTGTGAGAGATAGAGAGAGGGATAGAGTGAGAGTAACCTTAGGAGAGGTGGATGCATGACTGCCCAAACAGAACAAAACAGATTTCTCATCACACACCTGTGCATGCTTACAGCCTGTACCATCTGTGTGAGTGTGTGTCCACTTTTCCATCTGCCGTTTATCACAACAACCCTCATGAAATAACAGGTACACAGGCACTAAAAGACAGAATAAATCATGACATTACCGTCATTCAGGGGTGTGTGTGTGTGTGTGTGCGTGTGCGTGTGCGTGTGTGTAGCAGGTGTGTGGAGCTGTGTTGGCTCTCCATGTCAACGCTGGATGACAGGATAATGACAGATGATTCCAGGAAAAAAATTATTCCCACCGCTACCTACAACATGGGAGGTCAAGATAAAGCTGTGTCTCTTTATATTCACTGTGTTTTATCGATTCCTCTCTCTGTCTCCAGGTGCACCTTACCTCGTCTCACCCTCTCTCCATCTGCCTGTCTCCTTTTTTATAATAACAGATAAATATGGTCGACTGCAGTAGGGATACAATTCATAACATGCTGTGTGCTGGAAAAATATGGATCAATTCTAAAGCATTTCAAAGCATTTACGCATAAACAGTATCCACAAGGGGGCAGTAGTCATATTGAAAAATAATAACAATATAACAGTTTTCTTTTGTCTTCCAGCCACAGGGTCACGGTTAAACATTTCTACATAGGGCCTCAATGGATTCATTCAGAAGACGAGAAACATCAAATAAAGGGAACCTGTAAACTAGAATACGTTCAGAAAATATTCCTTTTGATATGAAAATGAGAAATTATTACATAAGATGCTTGGTTTTACTTCCCCCCCCCAAGTGCCTTCAGGTTATAAGCAACAGTCATAAAGAGATTAAAACAAAGTAAACATGAATGGTATTTAACAGAGCTGTGATTGTTGTCGAAACTGTACCATGTGTGAGGGAGAGAGAGAGCAAACGCACAGGTAACCAGATCTACTTGCTCTCCAAATACGCCCTTATGGGATGGTGTGGATTCTTCTGTGTGCGTGTGTGTGAGAGTGAGTGTGTGTGTGTGTGAAAGACAGAAAGCGAGAGACAGAGATACGTGTGCTGTGAAAAGAGTCTTTGTCCCTGAGAGGTAAGGCTGAGGCAAGGACACGATTGACGCTCGGGCTAATACACACGTGCACACACACACACACACACTCATACATACACATATTAGAGGCACCCAAGAAGAATATGTTTCTGCTCTGACACACACATGGATACACACACATGGATACACACACGTGAAGACACCTAAGAGGATCTGATGTATAGATAAAGCAAGCTGTTGAGGAGAAACTCAAATGCAAATAAAACACAAGGCCATGAAATTAGCAGTCAAATATTACAAATATAATATTTTTGAGGTATGTATTCGTGTAAAGAAAAAAACCTATGACTAAATGAACACACAGAAGTATATTTCATCTGAAGAGTAGTAAAAAACTGTTACAACACAACTTGAATCAGGGTTCCTGCATTCACTGGGATGTTTAAGGACCTCTCAATGACTTTCAAGGCATTGCTAGGTCAAGATTAAGAAAGACTTAGAAAGATAAATCTGAAGATTTGCGGCACTTTCTTTTATTTTGAAAATCAAGTGCTTGAATTTCATCGTTAAGGCATTTTTAAGAATACCCAGAAACGTTAAGGGATTCCCGAGACAACTAAAAAGAACTGATTTTCTTTTCTCCATGAAACAACATAATATAGTACGTCAGACATGTGTATATTTTTTTTAAATGATCATTTGAAAAAAAAAAAAAAAGAGTTTATTGCCCGTTTCATCTTTATAAGCATCCTCCACCAGACAGCATTACAGTGATACACCAGGAGGAGCCTTCAATCCATTTTATATCTATGTCCTTATTTTCCAGCCCCACCGCAGCCTGACAAGCTGACACCCCATCCACTTCCTGTCCAGCAACCCATCCCACAATGCACTGGGATCCAGAGATAGCCATCAGCCACAGAGACTAGTCTTAACCCCAACGCCTCTCCGGAAATACCTCCTCTGAGTCTCTGTCTCTCCCACCCAGTTTGTCCTTTCTTCCACCCTCATCTTTTACTCTCTCTGAGAGAAACGGGAGGATTTCTCGAAATGATCACACTGCCTCCTCGCACAAAATTAGAAAAATAAAATCTCTATTTTTCTGTGTTATTTTTAGGCAATGCACCAGAAATAAAAAGGGAACTCGAAGAGAGTGTCAGTTTGGATTTCCCTGCAGGAAACTGTCTCATAAAAGATGCACACAGTGAAAATGTTGGCTCTTCAGCAGCACTCAGACATGCTTTCACACTCACCCCGAGCGCAGTGATATGTATAGGGGGAGGGGGGGGGGGGGGGGGGGGAGAAAAGACAAGCAGGGATGGAAACAATGTCAAAAGAGTAGAGTAAAATCCAGAGTTGGAGGGGCACCGAGCAGACAGTTATAGTACAGCATCGTTACCAGCAGATTGTACTGTTATACTGCTACAGCTAAACACTATACTGTGGATTAAGCCACTCTCTCCCCTTCCCACTTCATTCTACTTTTCACTTTCTTTCTCTCCCCTTTCTGGTCCCTCTTCGTCCCCCTTATCCCTCTTTCTCTCCATTTCCCCTCTTTATCCTTCTATCCTCGACATACCTGACCCCTCACAACCTAAAATCCTGCATATGTGTATTTATGTGATTGTATAGGGTTGGCAGGCTGGTAAAGCTACAATAAATGAAGTGTCTTATTACAGCTTTAGGCAATCAAAACATGTGCCGGCCCTTTTAAAAAGGGTTGAATGGAGCTAAACCTTTCCAGGAAAATGGTGTCAGAGAATATAGAGCCGCTTTAATGGAAATGCTGAAAACATTAGTACTGTATATGTGCACCATGGGTAGCAAAGCCTGTCTGAACTCAAACAATGAGAACGCACACAAACAGGGGAGTGACATAACAATGCACCCAAACAAAGGCTGATCTCACGAGAGGGTGTCACAGGGGAGAGATGTTGCTTTAATCTTGTTTAACCCAGGGAAGTTTTACTGAACATAAAGGCTCAGACAATCAAAAAGTCTCGAAATCTAAAAATGTATTTCAATGGGAGAAGGAACGCAACTCTTAAAAAGAGTGAGTCCAAACTATTTTTGGAAGCAGGAACAACATATGCACTGTCCTTTATGGTTTTGAAGAGTCTCTTGAACTTCTGAAAATGCCCGACATCACAGCTGGGTGTAGTCAGGTGTGGTCTGTTGTACTTGTGACCACACCCAGCTACGATGTAGCCTTTTACTTCAGTGGCACGCTGCATCACAGCTGCACAGGGTGTGGATAAAACAGGTCGTCAGCACAAATTGCCAGGGCAAGGAAGGATTATGAGACTTCTGCATGTTACTGTGTGTAATTGTTCTTGTTGAAAATAGTTCTCCCCTATCTTTTTCATTCACACTCATCTCACCCTCTCGTGACGCCGTTAGCCTCATCAGTGTGTCTTACTCTGTGTCTGACCTCTGCTTCACACTCGCAACTCGCACACCTGCTGAGCATCTCCACTCATGCTTTGTGAAAGTCAATACAGAGTGCAGTGATTGAAGGTCTCATACAGATTTCCTGGGCTAGTTTAGGAACTGAATACTTTTCCTTTTATAAACCTGCTCCTCTAAAGTCCCAGAAGAGGAAATGCTCAGTGATGAATGGTTTGATTTTAGTGACTGAAAGTGTAAAAAGGCCTTTACAGACCAGAAAGATCGAAGTTGTTGCTTCCTTTCAGTTCAATGAAAGCCTTGTGGTAGCGTTGCACACAGCTCCCCGGAGGAAGCCACACGTCCATGGTGGACTTGTTCTACTTAGCAGACGCGTATGCTTGCAGCTGTGTGATTCTACAGAGACCTATGCATGATGAGCTGCTGTGGTTGTCACTTTTCCCTCAACAAAAAAAAGGGCCTTAAGTATCAGTGACAGCCTAATGAGAAGGCTACAGAGCAACTCTTTTGAGACCAGTTTGGAAAGGAAGGCAGGTGAGTTGGAGAAAAAAAGAGAAGAGAGGAGAAAAGCAGAGAGATCAAGCTCTGTTATTGGGCGGTGAGTTGCTATGTAACACTGGTTGCCACAGAAACATCTGAATGGAAGAGACAGCATGAATGAGGAAGAAAATTCAAGCAGCACAGAGCAGCTCACAATCAGCACCTACACACCAAAAACATTTACCAGAGCTGCGTCACGGATCTCCTAGCGACAACATCTGGCACCATCATGGAGGTCCAACTGGATTACTAGCTGTGAACCACTATTACACACGACAGGCAGGCCAGAAATAGATACCTGGAAGATGTGGTCAGGGATGTGGAAGGAAAAGATAGCAAGCGAAGTTGAGAGGTTTCTTAATTTATGTTATTATGATACATGTAACTATCTTGTCTTTTGTCTGCGTCCTTTCTCCAAAGCAGAAGTAGCTTATAAAGCATCAGCTCAGTTTAGTATACAAACAAGAGCCATGCCAAATGCTAACATGCTCACAATGACAATGCTCACATGCTAATGTTAAGCAGGTATAATGTTTAGCACTTTCGTGGTTTTGGTTTAGCGTTTTAAATATATAATATAATATAATAATATTTTAAATATCAGGATATATCTAAAATTCTGGGAGCCATACATGTCCGTAACAGAATGTCTAATTGTTCAATTCAAGATTTTGAGATATTTTATTATTTATACCTGTGCTGTGACGTGTCAAAATGTGTTCTATAAAAGAAGGCCTATTGTTAGTCTAAATATCACATGCATAAGCCATTCAGTCAAAGAGTAACGGTTCACTGATCAAACACTATGGTTAGTTATTTAAAGCTAGTTTCTAGGTAAACACACGTTGACCAGATAGCTACAGCCAAGAAGTGTCAATGTCAAAATAATGACTTCTCTTCTTGCTAGTTTTTTCATTGTTAAACATAAGCTCTCATGAGGCAACGTGCTGAAAGAGTGATGTCGAACATTAGAGCTCCTTCATGCTCGTCATCCATGTGAACAGAAGAAGACCTGATTGAGGACCACCCTCTCATGAGTTGTGCTCCCAGTGGGACAGAACTAAAAAGAGAAACATTTTCTTTATCTCCACAACGCACACACATACACACATGCGCGCACACGCACACACACACACACACACACACACACAGTCTGATACCGGATACTCCCAGGAATCGTTTATAACTGCTCACATGAAACAGTCACATTCCACTACACACACACACACACACACACACACACACACACACACACACACACACACACACACAAACACACAAAAGCCACAGGGGGTGTTTTCTGTCAGTTTTACTACACATTAACCACTGCTCTGTCAAAATATTCACTTACAGTGTCACACTGAACTTATTGACTCCTCGTAAACACACCGTAGGTCCAAAAGGCTCGATTTGATTTAAGGAAACCCATGATCATAACTTCTGTCCGGACTATGAGGTTCAGATCAAGGTTATACCAACAAAACCAACACAAGGAATCAATAATGCAAACAAAAAAAGGCCTTTTGGGAGGTAGTTTACGGTAAAAGACGACTCTGATTCAACTATTCAGCCCAAGTATTGTTGGTTTCCCGCAAGAACCTCATATAGCTAAATATTGATATCAGTGGCTAAGATGCACAAAGTGGTTTTACAATGTGTGGGTCAAGCCAAACCACTGGAAACAATGACAAATACACATGGGGTCACCTGCAGGGCTCCGTCTCTACATGTTGAAACTCAAAAGTGTCTGCAGAAAACAAAAACAATGAAGCATGAACTAACTGCATTTGTCACACTATATCAGTGATAGTGGAAGTGCTCCTTTGTTTGCTTGTACTCTAGATTATAACAGCTTATTTCCTAATGGCCTTACACTCCTGTGAACCATGTGTTTGGACGGGGCTAATATCTATGGTCTATTTGAACAGGGGCTGGTGAGCAGTGGGACATTTAGTTAATGTGTACTCATGAGTAAAGCCAGGGAGGAAATAAAATGTTTGAAATGCTACAGAGAGAGCTTTCCAAAAAACTGGGTGTGTACGTTCTGCTGAGAGAAAAAAAGAGAGACAGTTTCGGACTGTGTGGGGGGGAGCAAAGTATGAGAGCACAAGGAACGGGATAAGAAAGCAAACCAAAACCACTGATAGCATGAATAAAGAAAGAGAGAACTGCCAGTGAACTTCAGGATAGCCAGAGAAAATGGAAAAAAAGGGAGAGAAGAAAAGAGACCCCCTGATTCAACCCGGCCCAAATCCCTCTCGCTCTCTCCTTATATGGCAGTGTTGCATATGTGTGTGTGTGTGTGTGTGTGTGTGAGAGAGATATACGGGCTCAGTCCCAGTGTTGCTCTCAGAGGGAGCGATTAGATCAGCGAGTGCACACTGACTTAACTCAAACTAAAAGGTTCCTTTCCTCGCCATTTGTACACCGCCGCCCAGTTTTATTGCTTTCCAAAAATCCCCGTCCCATCACCCAGTCTATGGTACTTTAAAATCTCTACGGCATACAAAACACAATACATAAAACCTGCTAAACATTAATGTAAAATGCCAGGAAGGAACTGACTAATGTGGTGGATATTGAAGTTAATTTTTTATTCTCTTTTTGGTCTGAAGAGCATTTAAGAAAAACTAAAAGCAATGAAAAAGGGCGGAGAGAGGAGGAAGGGAGAGGAGAACAGAAGATGAAAAAAAAAAAAAAAAGACGAGATTACATCACAATCAGCCTGTTTATGGCTACGGCTCCTCAGAGGGGACAAAAATAACCCCTGGGATCTCTCTGTCTCAGAATGGAAGGAATCATAAGAAGCCAGAATCCTCTCATTCTTTCTTTTCCTCTCTCTATTTTTTCCATTTCATCTCTCCCCTCCCTCCTCGGTGCACCGGTCTGCTTCCCAGAATGCTCTGGCCTGAGCCCAAATAACAGGAATGCAGGAATCCAGGTAGCATGTCTGCATGAACACACACACACACACACACACACACACACACACACACACACACACACACACACACAGCATCCATCCGTGCAAGGAGGGCTGTACTGCACATGTAAATATACATTATATTAGTACAGACCATAAACCGTCAGTGAAATGTGTGACCTGTGTGCCTTTTAGGTCCAATGATATGTTCAGATCAACAGAAAGGGAGTCAACAGCTGGACAGACACTCTACAATTGTATGAATCTTGTATGCTTCCCTAATTTACACAACAGACAAGATTGATTAAAGATTTAAACACATTATCAGCACAGTTTAAACTTATTACCTCGACAGATTGTCAACGTAAACATGGAACCGCCGATTGTGTTTGTCTATTTGAATGGCAATAAAGTTTTATACAAACAAGATGCAGACAAAAAAAGGAGAGAGAGAAAGGCAGCGTTCACAATGTGCAATTTTAGTTTGAACAGAAAGCATGCCACATGTAAAATGAAACAACAAAATATGTTGTTTCCCCATGCACTCCAGAAAGACACGCAGAAGGAATCATAAAGGTAGACAACAAAAACGGTGGCAGCGAAATTCAACCACAATAATTCTATTTTCGGGTTGGAAAATACCAACCCCTCACTTCTCTCACGCCATCTACCTCCCTCTTCCTCTTATCTTGTCATTTTTCTTTCCCTCCCCATCATGTCAGTCCTATCTCACAAGGAGAGGCAGAGAAAGAGAGAGGGACAGAGGGGGAAAGAAAAGTTTGTTTTTGTGGAGAGGACAACATTCCCAGGCCTCTACCATTCCTCTTCCTATTAATAGAACACACACACACACACATTACACACACACACCACACACACACTATAGTTACTGTGGAAAACACAAGCAGTGTCCCATAATCTTTATGTTGTGTCTTGTATCTTCTCCTAAATTAGGCCTCTAGCCTGATCTTGCTTGCATTTAGCGCATTTAGCGCTGTACCATGTCGACCCTCTCACACTTTTCTTCGCTCACCAGTACACTGTGAAAGAGTCAGTGTGTCATCTATCCCCCTCCTCCGTGGTTAACAAACTTTCCTTTTTTTTCTACCCGGACTGCAGCCTGTCATTCAGGAAGAAAAGATGCTGCCATGTAACTAGCTATTAACTGTCTGTTTGGTTCATGCTTGTAGTGTTTAGCTGCCGCGGAGGTGAGACAATGAGAAGGAAAGGAGGAGGTCAAAAGGTCTGGTGTCGCCCCCAGAGGCTGCTCACCTTAAACTGCAATTAGGGGGAGTTCTCCAGAGCTCAGTACCTGTTGGTGGTTGTCAGATTTATGGTGTACGTTGGGCAAAGCGTGTTTGCCATCCCAGTCCCTTTGCAATGTGTTTGCACCAAAACATACCACATGAATGTTACTCAAAAAAAAGTCAACTAAACAAATCAAAAGGCAGGACCCTGTACACACAAAGAGTTGGTTATATGATGCACAGCAGGACTTTAGAAGTATGTTTTACTAACTGTTATTCATATTGGATAGTTTTATGTTAGGTGCACAATTAGTATTAGTGACAGTAGACATTCTCCAGGCATCCATCAGAAAGCAACCACAGCGTTTATTACCTCTGCTTAGGAAACATTTAAAGAATACAAAATGGACACAGGAAGTAATAACTGCTGTACAGTGTGGCATGTTCAACATGTAATGTCCCTCTTTTTAAAAAAGGAGTGGAAACTGTCAGATGATGTTATAAAAATAACACGGTTTCTTTAATTAACAAGTATTAGAGTGTCAGAGGTTCATTTGTAGCTGATGATGCAAGAATGACATGGATTGATAATCTAATCATTTATAATAACCAGAGTACATCACTGTCAATACTGTTACTACATCATAACTTAATCATTTACACCATATTTAGTTTAGTAGTTGCCAATTAATCAAGCAATGGGAATTACATGCTGAACATTCAAATGTAGACCATTCTCATTTTAGAAAAAAGAAGTTACAATTTGCATTATTCTTGGATAGTATTTTATCAAAATGACTAGAAATCATGGGTATAACAAAAAACAAACCGCAGACATTGCGGGGGCTGCTGATCATACACTGTGTGGGAATGAATGCGTGGTTTAGTGAAATCTTCTCTACATCAAGAGGTGTGTATATTTGTAGGTCTGCCATGCTTTACCAGGCACTCACACACACACACACACACACACACACACACATACAGAGTCTTTTATGGCTTAAGGGTTGTTCACGCTGTCAATAAGATCCAGATGTGAGCTCAGTGGGAGAGGGGATAAAAATAGAGCGAGAGAAGTGAGGGAGACAGAAAAAGAAAAGAAGGATTCAGGGTCAGAAAGCAAGCAAGAGACAGACAGACAGACAGACAGACAGACAGACAGACAGACGACAGTTGAGCGAGTATGAGAGCAGACAGACAGACTTAACAGAAAGGTGCGGCAGAAATGCAAAGTTTTATTGTACCAACATTTTTCCCCTTCTTCTCTCAAAACAGAAACACTAGCCCCTCTGATGTCACCACATTCCTACAGCAACATACACACACAGCCGTCCCACACACACGGTTGCCATGGTCGAAGGAGAATACACATAGGGGCGCCATCATCTTTCTTGAGCCGCAAAAAAAAAAAAAAGTCCACAGCTCCATCTCTGTCTATACTCAATACAGTGCCAGTTGCTTTAAAAAGGTTCCCTGGTCTTTTGAAGCAGCTGAGCTCCCACTGTCTTTGTGCCCTGACAAACACATTAAGGGAGATGCAGAACAGTAGTGTGTGTGTGTGTGTGTGTGTGTGTGTGTGTGTGTGTGTGTGTGTGATGGTCAAAAATGCCTCCTCCAAACCCACTTCCTGCCCTGCCCTCTCAATGAAGACAATTATGGTTCCTGCCAGGAAGGATAACACAGACGAATTAGCTCCTTAAAAGGCAGGATCCATGTTGTTTTCACCTCTGCACACATTTTTCAAATGAAAAGCCAATACCGCATGTTTTTCAAATAAAAATAATAATAGGTTATTCTGTCTGTACGAAGGAGTGCAGAGCTGAAGCCATTTATCATCTTCATGGCAGTTTTGCTTTATTAGAAAGCAGACAGTGACATGGATCGCAGGCTGGGTTTCAAAGGGCGAACAATTCTTATTTTCTACTGACACACGATTATGCAGCTGCAACAGCCTTTTCTTATATATTAGCATGGCTTACCAGATAGCTTAACTGCAATACAACAATGTCTGGAGACATCAGGTGTCTTCAACAGACATAAGCTATAACAGATGATATAGAGAGCTGCACTCTTTTGGCAGTGTTCGCAGTTGGAGAAACAAACTAGCCAATCAGAGCCTTGTAGGCCAGTTTAAGAATGAAGAAGTGCCAAAAACGGCCGCACTTGAGGCTGGCTCCAAAAGTGAGCCATTCTCCATAAACTTCCATGTTGAAATGCTCAACTTAACACTTTTACAGCCTGGTACAAAAAACGGTTTGGTCTCTATAACTCATTTCCCCGCTCATGACAACTGTACGGGGGTGAAGTAGTTATATAAACCACCCGTTTAAATCAAATGAAGGCTTTAACTTATGCATAATTAAGTGCATGGTCGACTTGAGTGACAGGTGGGTGCAATCACAGGATGCACCCACATTGAGCTTACACAATGGCTCTTCAGAAACATATGGTTGACGCCACAGAGAGTATGTTCACCTCTATGACGAGGACGTCATCCTCCCATAAGGACCAGAGACAAAGCAACACATATATAGCAAGAAAATTGGCAGGGGGTGGGACTAACACAGCTATACAGGTTGTTGTAAGAGAATTTACAGGAATAACAGCTCTGAAATCTGCATTTTTCTGACAAATGTGACAAACAAATGCTCTTAGCAACCACATGACACAGAAAGATATGTCATACGTGAGATAAAAGCATGACAGGTTATGAAAGTTAGAACAAAGGGAAGTGCAAACATATGATTTGAAACCAAAATAATGGCTTCAAGGACGTACTACTTACTTCAAGCCTCGACAAATGGTTTGAAACTTCAAGGTCAGATTGTGAATTATTTTTAGGAACTTTGTATCCTCTTATCACCAAGTGTGTTGTCTGCTCAGCCTTTATTGCCAACCTTGTAAGATCTCAGTGAGAGCTTTTGCTGCACTGAAGTGATTATCGTCCACTAAATAACAAGATGATACAACGGACATGTGATCGATATAACGAGATGATAAGACAACAAAATGACAAAAGAATGCTATAGTGAGTGTGTGAGAGGTGGAAGGTCCACTGGGATATGTTCCCATTTCACCTTAGGTTGTTGCTTATTGGGTTTAGAGCCTCAAATTTGACCAAAGGCATGTTTTGGTCCCTATATGGCAATCATTCGGCTGTTTTTATTACACTTGAACTCAGTTACCAAGATTTAACTCCAGTCCAACAATCTTCGAGAAGCCTCTGTAGCACACTGTGTAAACCTTAAATAATTTATCTCCTCCTTTCACAATAACATTTCAGAACCACACAATTGAAATGCCAACTGGTGAATAAAATGTTTGAAGGGGTGAAAGAATTGAGGCCTGGTTGAAAATAAGAAGCCTATTGTGGAGTGAAGAAGGACTACATTGTTTTAGGAAAGACCAACCCGATTACGCACAACCCTCTGGCTGTCACTGGGTGATGGGAGCTTTGTGTGAGCCCTTAAAAAAAAAAAGAGACCTTCAGACACACACAACACACACATACCTCCAATCTACAGATAAATTGCAGTCATCATCATTAACCATCATCATTGGCATAGTGATTACCGCTGTTATGTTTGGCAAGAGATGAGCCGGGGGACAGCAGGTTAAACACACACACACACACACACACACACATTTTAAAGACCCACCCTTTGATGAAATAAAGAAAATATTGTATGTAAAAGTATTACACTACTTGACTGGATCCACTTTAGCTTATAAAAATATTTCTTGAAACATTAAGATAAGATAAATGTGACACAAACTACCCGACATGACTTAAACTGCATCACACACACACACACACACACACACACACACACACACACACACACACACACACACACACACACACACACACACACACACACACACACACACACGTTACATAAGCAGCGACTGTGGCTTGTATCACCGGAAATGTTTTAATACTGTTGGTTCTGGATGAAGTATTTGGTCACAGATTGCATAGGTCTATGAGTTACGAGCAGTCCAACAAACCAGGTTCCCTTCGCAGATTGTTTGATTTGAACAGTTTCGAGGTCTGAAGAGGAAAAACTTTGCTAGCAAAATCGTAGCAAAATCACACCACTCTTATGTCTGCAAGCTACAGCCACCAGCCGGTTAGCTAAGCTTAGCATAACGACTATACGCAAAGGGAAAAGGATAGCGTGGCTCTGTCCAAACTAAAAAGGTAACAACATATACCTGCCAGCTCTTTTAAAACTCCCCCAATTGTTTACTTAAGCTGGACAAAAACCAAATTGTAAAAACATATTTCTATAATTCCTATCTTGTCAATCATCTTGCGACCCCTTAGATTTATCTTGTGACCACGAGGTTGGAAACCATTGTCTTATAGAATGAGACCTTAAAAAATACAATCTGATGCTAAATACTATTTAATCCGCCATGTTTCCAGAAACCTTAATTTAATTAAGGTTATAAGAGAAACACTTTTAAAAACACAATCTTATAAACTCACAATGACATTGTTTTCTCTTTACCACACGCAAACAATACAAAGCAATAGCAGAGAAACTGATATGTGACTCAAAGGAAAGTTTAATGGCTTCTTATCACACATTTTCTCATAGTCATTAAAACCCAGTTTAGTTCACACACACACACACACACACACACACACACACACACACACACACACACACACACACACACACACACACACACACACACACACACACACACACACACACACACACACACACACACACACACACACACACACACTGTTTAAACACTAAAACATATTTCTGTTACACAATTGTTTTTCTTCCGACGTTTTCTCCAATCTTTACTTTAATTGTGAAATACAGTTTTCAAATGAAAGAATTCCAAGAAGGAATCGTCAGTGGTTGGTCTCAAACTGTTGAATCTATATCTGTTGGAGCACACACGAGGAGTGATGAAGGAAAAGTGAAGGTAAGACAGTGAGACAGACTTTTCTTTTCATAAATATTATTTGGCATCGCTCACAGTCCTCC
Source organism: Cottoperca gobio (assembly GCF_900634415.1). Taxonomy (NCBI): domain Eukaryota; kingdom Metazoa; phylum Chordata; class Actinopteri; order Perciformes; family Bovichtidae; genus Cottoperca; species Cottoperca gobio. Next base: position 8,414,424 of record NC_041367.1, on the reverse strand, counting down.
CATGCCTCAGTCTACATCTGTCGTACACACACACACACACACACACACACACACACACACACACACACACACACACACACACACACACACACACACAGTTGAGGTAAGGTCAACATATTTTCAGACTGACTCACTGTTTTGTGATAACTCATTTTGGGACTAAATGTTTTACTTAAGTACAAAGGAGCCGGAGTGATCGAGCCTCTCAACGCTCACCTGTGAGGGGGGCAGGGCAGGGAAACGGGTCACTCTTTTTGACTTTAAGGAATTTAAAAACAAAGACTAGGAAGAGGGTTTGCTGACTGGTATAATGCATCATTTGAACAGAAGGAAACTTCGGACTCAACTATTAAATTCTCTGAAAAGAGAACACAACATAAAGTTGTACATTGCTTGAGTCAAGTAGAAACAATGATGGCTGTCTCATGCACAGAAAACATATAAATAATAATTAGAATGAATGGACATTTACACTCACAACAATCAGTTTGTAAATCCAAACATATATCAAGGCCAAAGTGGTGCAATTTGGAGATCTTGACGCTCCCCAACCATAGATGGACTAACAGCCGCCATCTTACCTGAGTATTGTTTACAATCACCACCTATGGGCAGCAGCTAAGGTTGTCGTCTGTGCAGCACCTAACTGCTTTGCCATAAGAACCAAAGAGACCATGGAGGCTGGCATCACTTTACACACACATTAGTATAGAGTAGATGAGCTTTAAGTTTTCACATATGGGTCAACTAAAACTACAAAAGGTTAGTATACTAAAAAAAAGGATGCCTGTGAAAAGTATATAGAATACAGTATTAGTGTGGTGAACAAAGATGCACAAATATTCTTGTGGCCAAAACATCTGTTCAGTAATAAAAGCATTGTGTCACAGTACTTTGATCACAATACATCTATTTTACCTGCATGAACACACAACTTAAAGTACTGATCTTATTTTGTTCTGGCAATACTGATTTTACACCAACGTCACCTAATTTACTTCTGCTGAAAACGTGCGATACACCAAAGGGTTGAGGGGTTAAACTTGACAGTGCCCTACAGTGATGTCATCTATGTGACATGGACGATGTAATGACACCATGGGGCTGCGCGATGATAAAATCCACATGATAGGGGTGATGTCACTGACAAGCTAATCTGATGACAGCAGCGTAGCGCTAAACATTACAAGACTTTTTTTTTACTGCTGATTCAGCACACACACACACACACACACACACATTTTAAAGACCCACCCTTTGATGAAATAAAGAAAATATTGTATGTAAAAGTATTACACTACTTGACTGGATCCACTTTAGCTTATAAAAATATTTCTTGAAACATTAAGATAAGATAAATGTGACACAAACTACCCGACATGACTTAAACTGCATCACACACACACACACACACACACACACACACACACACACACACACACACACACACACACACACACACACACACACACACACACACACAGGACCAACACCACCTGCCTGTGAGGCTTCTTTGGCCTTAGCTGCTCCCGTCGCTCTTCTCCAACCATCCTCCTCTTCTCCCTGCGCCTTAATCCGAGATCCCAGCAGCCACTCGGGAACAACGCTCCGACTCTTCCAGCTTCTCCCATTCCCATTTTGACGAGATTTCCTCAACTGGCAGCTAGAGCATGATCCAAACCGGCGGACTGATGCCATAAGACAGACGAAGGAGAGGGTGAGAGGGAGACGAGGACAGAAACAGAGAAGGGAGGAAGAAGCCGAGTGTATCTACTGACCTGATTCTCTGGATGACAAAAGACAAGCGAGAGAATAAGACTCAACGGCCCGGTCAACCCACACCAAGGCCTAAACCCTGTATAAGAGTGTGTGTGTCCGACCACGCTGTAAACTATGCTATGCTACACGTTGCACTGGTGACACAGTTGTGCCATTGTGTGAGTGACACGGGGAGACGCAGGGAACATGTCCATGACAATCAGTCACGGAGAGATATGCGCATACACAAAACCATACTGACATATATATGCATAATAATATGACTACAGACTGACCACTCTTTTTTGAGTGCGTCTATGACTAATACATTTTGATAAACTGCTCTTCTTTGTTTTATCAAAATACCAACAGCTTTGGATATATCATACAGTGTTTGTTTTCTTCATTATACAAAATACGACATGCGGATTGCAATGACTGACTGACTGATTGACAATATGCAGAGTGTGTCACACAGTAACCAGCTAACTGGTTGAAAAGGTGAACTTTGATTGCGAGTTGTCGTTCGGCAATTGTTAGTTTAAATAGTGGACTTAGTGGTCCCCCAAATTAAAAATGTGTTACGCCGAAGTATTTGAGTCTAACAAGCTGAATCCTGCTGAGTCCAAAATCACTTTCACACATTCGCAATATAACAAACACTCAGTTGTTTTCTCTACAATGAGCAATAAAGTGAGGATTTCAGACATGTTAACAAGTATGGTTAAGCACCATCACTGACAGGTGTGGGAGTAAATATAGTGCGTTAAATAGAGAGTGACTTCCGATTCTGATATTTCAGAGCCATCAAGCCATCAAAAATCAACGAGTCAGGCAGACTATATAACATATAGACTATAACATATTCAACTAACAAACCCCTCTGCCCCTGCACTCGGTGCTACTAAGAGATGGAGAGTGGGAATGGCTTCCACCCTCAAATCGCTTACTGGCAGTAACTAGTTAGTGTGTTTTTGATTGTTTTGTTACCAGCATATCGAATTGGTGCTGGTCATTAGCACAACATCAAAACTCATTGCTGCAACATGCCGGTAGTAACTATTGATTATTTTGATTAGATTAAACGACTGCAAACACATATTCATAATAAATTCCCAGAGCCACATCTTCACATTACGTTTTCTTCTGATTCATCCAGAAACCACCAAACGATATGATTTTAATCTTCATTTTTGAGGAGCTAGAACCAATAAATGATTAATCCTTGTTGGACAATTTGAACTCAATTGATAAAAAAAAATAATCTAATGTTTTATTTTACATTATTTGATAAGTGCAGTGCAGTGAAGAGACTTTGAGCTGCTGGCTGGTAAGTGCAATGTATGCTGGTGTAGGGTGACAATAATGCACTTAAATGCTATTTCTAACTTCTCGCTTTACTTTGCACAAACATAATAATGTGGTGCTCACCAGACTATTAAACGAAACGCTGACAGGAGAAACTAATGGACTTAAGCTGTGAGTTGTTATCCCTTTACTTCTGTGTATCTGTAGTGGGTTCCTTTGTGGCATGTAAAGTATTTTGTTGCATTTTTACAATAGTTTTTTCCTCATTTCTTTTTAGAAAGAAAAAAACAATAAACACTAGCTGTAATGTAAATCTGGGTAATTCCTCGGCGCAGCTCTGCATTAGGGGAATCATCAACAAACTAAAAGTCTCACATTAGACATCTTTGTGGCCACGTGGACAGCAGATGTATGACTCGGAAAGAAAACTACAGGGAGGACAAACATGACTAAGAGTAACCCTGCCAAAGATATACCATACCGTAGATATGGCACACACACACACAATCAATATTTAACAGATGACCTCAATTTCCAAAGCAGCATAACAACCATGTGAAACATAATTCATCATCCATTATTTATGTCACACACACACACACACACACACACACACACACACACACACACACACACACACACACACACACATCTGCCTGTGCACAGAAAGAAAAGCTGAAATAGCAGCTCTGCTAGAAAGTGCTGTTTCAGAGGAGGCTTTCCTTACATAAGCAAACTGCTCTGTAATTACATTGGGTGGATCCACACAGACAGAGAGTTAGAAAGAGAGTCAGGATGGGGGCAACTGGGACAAGAAATGGGGATAACAAAAAGAAGAAGAATCTGAATAGCCGCTCTTCACGGGTTTAAAATGTCAAGCCTTTCCACTGGTGAGCTACAAACTAAAAAAGGACCGTCCTTAAAAAGAGAAAGTTAAAGATTTAAAGAAAGAAAGAGCCAACCACAGAGTTGTTTTCCTTACTGTAAGAAACCAGATGCGGCCTTATGTGTCTTATGTGTCCGTCGGTTGAGTTTATTCTTACACTTGCTAGGCCAAGGAATTCATTAGTAGTGTTGCTACAGTACTATCTTGTTTTTGATTAAAGACAAATGTAGACTTCTTCAATCCTGTTTAAAAAAAGGAGTAAAGAGGATTCAAGAATACACTCAAGTCATATACTTCCCCAAGAGGTACATTTGATAGAAAGATAGATAGGTCGATGAACTGGCAGAGAGAAACATCCTACAGGAAACAATATACTGCAATGAGCTTTTGATTTCCGCTGGCTGAACAAATGTGAACCACATCAAACTTATATACACACACAGTTGGCTACAGTTATCTATTAAAATCACTTCAGCAGCTCCAAAATTGCCCCCTGTGTCAAACCAAATAGGTCTATTATTAAATCACCCCCCCAGCACACTCACTCTTACTCAGAGGAACACAAAACATTTTGGTTGTGCTGGTCCCAAAAGCAATATTTTGTGTGAGGAACAGAGAGACAGGCTAAACATATTGTGTGAGTGTGAGTGTGAGTGTGAGTGTGAGTAGAGGACAAGATGGCTGGAGGTAGGGGAGGTTCTCCCTCCAAAGTTCTCAGCTCTCTTAACCAAACATAACTTTAAAAAATGCTTATATGTTCAATCTACTCAACCGGCAAGAGCTTCATATATTTTAACAGAACTACACCATGCTACTTGTATTTCCTTTCAGGAATAAGCTTTTCTGCCCTCAATGGCATTAAGTAAACTCAAAATGTCTACCATCAGAGGCTGCCTATGTGTAATTGAAGCACATATCCGCATATCTGCAGTCTGGCCTTTTGATCAACTGATTCATCCCACCTATTCCTTCTCATCTGTTGAGTCATGGAGACCTTCAAGCAGAACAAACCACATCCTCATCCTTTCATCTCTCCTTCACCTTTACCTCGCTCAGCATCCCTCACTTTTTGGACGTCACTAAATCTAGGTTGACCTTTGCATTTAAAAAAAAGAGAATCCCTGACACCGGCACTATATCCTTTATATGTGTGTGTGTGTGTGTGTGTGTGTGTGTGTGTGTGTGTGTGTGTGTGTGTGTGTGCAATGTGTCCTTTAAATTTGACTTTTAAGTCTGTGTTCAAAAGAGCGAGGTATTGGATAAGCTCTGTTCGCGTGGGGGAGATGCTGGTTCTGCCAATCGACCCCAGAATGAACCGAGGACATGCGACCCGGGGCAGGATGTGGTCAGTTCTGGCCAGACTCAGAACTGACCCACACTCTTAACGAAAACTGCATTTTCTCCACAGCCAAGGATACAGGAACTGTTCCAATAAACACCCACTGAAGACCTTAAAATCTAATTACAAAGGGACTGGTTTTGCCGTTGGTGAATGTTAATGCAATCATTTCCCGGCTCCCTGCTGGCCTCAGAGAGGACAAAGACGAAATGTGTGCGAGTGTTAGAGAGGACACGTAATGATATAGTTTCATTAATGTTTGCTGTCACACAGCAGCTGAAACCACCCAGGTTTCAAATATGGGAGAGTGGAATAGATGGAAATAGTTTGATTCATTTTAGAAAGGATTTTAGAAATGGAGAGGGAGGGGGCAGGGTCGTGCCATGACCCCCGCACCGCACTGAAGACACAGATACAAAAGACAGAATAAACCCAGACTCATTCTTCCTTTTGCCTTTTTCTTATCATTGTTTAACCTCTTTGTCCTGCGCGGCCTGAGCCAAACATCCTTCAGATTTCTCACCCACCTTTTTTGAGATTCCCTTTTTCTAAGCAAGTGCAGCTAGAACTCAACTGAATCCACTGCGCTGTATTATCCAAGCGCTGACTTGCTAACACTTTGAATTTGCTCCAGCCTGTTCTATCCCGGTGTGCTTTAAGCTACTCAAGACAGGAACTGAAGGAAACAGTGCTCAGTAACGCCATCCTTGTGTTCTGACGTTTAAGAAAGCACCAGCCATCCAACCCTGTAACAGCGGGTTGTGAACCACTGACTCTTCATCACGGTCGAGAGAGAGAGAGACACGGCTCCATCATAGATTGATTTTAAGGTAATATTTAGAAATAGGGTCTCCTTGTATTTCCTTGTAGTCTTTCAGCTGCTGAAGGTGCCAAAGCATCCAACTGGTCATTTTCAGTACTAAAAACAAGTTGATGTGGTTGTTTTTGTTTTCGCCTCTTAATACGCATTCAAACATCTATGAGCCAAGAGCAAACCAGCTCACTGCTTCAGTATCTCTTTACTGCTCCTCTCCGGAACAACTACATCTGGGGAGGAGTGGGGATTGCAAGACGGGAGTGATAGAAAAAAGAACGGGTAAAGGAAAAGTATTTGTTTCCATGTGGGTGGCCTGATAAAACAAAGTCAGTCATAAATCTGCAGCTATAAACACTGTGCTTTTAGACCTAATCCATGTAAAGCACAGCACAAACCAACCTGTTTGTCTCTTTTCCTTCTACTCTAGCATCCTCTTTAACCCTGTACTGGCCACATCAATAGGATGAAAGGTACTACGTGACTTTTGAGAAGAAAGAGTGGTACATAGACCGCTGCCATTTGTTGATGTCAAGGATATGAAAGAAGTATATACCAACACATTCAAACTACCAAAAATGTAGGACTGATTTTGTACAACTGACCCACCTCTGTTTTAACTAAAACTCAGACTTTTACAGTCGTCTCCCATTACCTCTCATTCCCTCACTCCCCCTCCTTCCACCACCGTTTCATTCTTCAGCTCTCTCTCTCTCTCTCTCTCTCTCTCTGTTCTATTTTAATCCTGTAACTTTTTTTTAGCCAGCAAGTGTTTCCTTCCAACCTCTTTTTTTGTCTCCATCTGTCTGTCTCGCTCTACCTGACATTTGGCTCGGCCGCCTGCCTCACACCAGGACAAACGTTATGACCTCACTTCAATGCAATGTTATTATATTAATATGTTTCTAAAAGAAGATGGGGTATGAGCTTAGAATGTACATACTGATAGAGAGTCTCTCTTGTGCTCTCTCGATTGATAACAAAAGGAGAAAAAGTGAAAAGGGGCCAAAAGGAGTAGTGAAGAAAACAAATCTGTAAAAGATCAAATGAATGAGAGATATTTTGATGTCAGAAAGCTTACACTGTGCGGTGAGTGAAACGAGCAACACTTCAGTCTCCAGAAAAGGAAAAAGCTTGTTCTCTCCCTCTCTCTCGCTCTCATTCTTTCTTTCTCCCTCAGAACTTGTCTGTGCGCCATAGCTTGGCACAGTTGTTATTACATTCAGTCCAAATCACACACACCGTCACCATGCACCAGAGCTGCAGGGCAGTGCTCTAAGCACAGTATGTTGACAAATCTCAGATGAACAAGCCATTGATATATTCCACACAAACAGTATGCACATGCACACACATAGACACACAGAAAGAGGAAACCAGTTAATGATACACACACGCGCAACACAATGTGCAGTGCCGGTAATTCTGGACATCATCAAACACTTCAGTAACCACAACAACTTCCTATTTCCCTAAACCCATTTCCTGCCTGGTGAGGTCACTCGCCAGCTACTGTCACTACGGCAACAAGGAACGACAGCGGGCCAACGGAGTAAAACAATGAAGACCAGTGCAATAGATGGAAGCAATATCAATGGGCAGCAAAGCAGCTTTGTGAGATAATTTCAAAGTCAAGGAGCAACAGGTAAAACTAACTTTTGCTGCAAAAAAACAAAACAGTCATGACGTAATGAAAGCAAAGCCGTGGTTGATGTGTCTGCACTCTGCAACCTTCTGTCTTGAGCTCAGACGTGATGGTAATCCCAAAGTTGTTTTTACTTTCCCCACACCTATTCAGTCACACCCTTGACTGTATAATAATGTTGCCTCCAGGAGAGGTAATGTGTGAGTGTGTGTGCACTAGCAGGTGTGTTATGAGTAAAGGTAGCAGGTATGGCAATGATGACAGACATAGAAACACACACAGACAGACACATCCGTTTTCCACTGGCACTGCTACACAAGCTAAACCTCATGAGTGGCTACAGTTAACAAACCTTACAAAACAAGAGTGTGTGGATTTATCCGTATGTAGGATTTCACATTAGTTTAGTTTTATCGTACAATGTTTCTAGCATACTGTAAGTGTATATACCTTATTCTACCCAGTGGTGGTTTAAAAAACATAAACGTATTGTCAATTGTATTCTGTATAATCGTCATGATATTGATTATTGGTCACAGCCCAATCAGTTAACCTTTGTATTGCGATGACATAACAAGCCAGAAGTCTCCCGGTGTTTAGACACTACTAAGTAAATGCAGCATCACAGACACATCCACACACATTATGTTTGGGTGAACTGTTTATTATATTCCCTCTCTATGACTATGATTCTGGCATAGAGACAATCGATACTGGATGAAACAAATAAATGAAAACAGACACAAGCAGCAGGCCTTGGTCCACTCCTTAATGCTCTTTGTCTGAGACGTGTTTAATCAAACTAATAACATCCTCTGAAGTTTGTTTAACACTGCTCAGCCTTTAATGGCTTCTGTATTGTAATGCTGCTTGCAAATGCACTCTAAAATGTACCATATGGGTCCTGATTCACAGCACTTAAAAAGCGCAGGCACAGACAAATGCACTTTTGAGTGCATCTATGAAAGCATAAGAACAAGACAACTGTACAGGAAAACATTATGGGCTGTTTTAAGACAACTGGTATTACCTCAAAAACTCATAATTACACTAAAAGTCCAGTTGCACCATATTTTGTCCCTCATTCAAATACAAAACAAATTAAAAACCATGATTCATCAGAACTCAAAGAAATCATGCAACAAGAGAACTTTGAGTACAACAGCCTTGCACTTGCACATACTCACACATGGCATTTCAAAAAAATAAAGTTGACTCACCACTCTGGGCTTGGTCTTCTGTGGGGTAGCTGTGGATGCAGTGTCCTCTTTGCTCTTCTTCTGTGATCCAGCTTCTGTAATTCCACTGGTGCTGGTCTCGCTGGGCCCCTCTGAAGCAGACACTGAACCTTCTGCTCCATCCCTGGCCGCTGCTAGAGGCCCAGGGCTCTCAGCAGTGCTCAGTTCCAGAATATATTTCTTGGTAACATCCTCCAGGGATGGGGCCTCGTCTCCTGGAGACTTACTTGAGGCTGCAGGCTCTGGAGTGGGTTGGACAGCGAGGCAGTCCCCTTCCTTCAGTGGCTGGAGTTGTGGAGGTGGAGAGATGGGGATAAAGGTGGTCGGTTCACTGGCATGGCGGACATGCTTATGTCTGGTTTTGGGTTTGGATTGCAGTGGGGGAAGGGGAGGGGTGAGGTCGGTTTGGTAGCGGTGATCCTCCTGCTCCTCTGAACCCAGCTCTGGGGGCTCAAATGGATCCTCATGAGGGAAAAACTGAGCCGGCCTGTTTGGACGCTTTCTGTTCGACCGCCGAACCATTCTAGGGGACAGAACCTCAGCCAGCTTGAGATTGAAGTTAAACTTCTGCACCTCTGTCTCTTCTTCACCTTGCTCAATTACATCATCGTCTTCCTCATCATGGTTATCAGAGTGGGGGGTACATTCTGACTGGGAACGACCTTTTTTTACATTTGGCTGTGGCGGCAATGCATGTTCTGGCTCCACTTCTGGCTCCCACAGTGCTTCTCTCTGTTCACTCAGGATTGGCTCACTGCTGGAAGGTGGGATCTGACAAGGTTGATCAAGCTCACTGATTGTGCTGCCAATCTGACCTTTGAATCGAGGGTCAATCTGGGAAAGTAAAGGGGCATCGCTACGGCAACTGGGGTCACTCAACGACTTCTTTTTGGGAGCTTTGCCATTGCCATGGTCATCTGTCATCAGTCTGTCCATTGCACCTGGCTCAGCTACGATGCTCCTGATCACCCCACTGTAGTCACGAACGGCCTCATCCCGGAGCCCCCCATCACTGTAAACTGACAAGTCACTGGCCACACTGCCCTTGTATTCCGACAAGGTGGCAACAGCAGAGCCATCTGGAGCACCTCCTCCTCCTTTGACAGATAAGGATCCTAACAGGTTGCTGTCTACAGAGGAAAAATTGTTATTCCCTTCTTCTGCCACAGAACAGCGCCGCTGAGGCATGGGGTCACTGAGAGAGCGGTAAGTGGTGGATTCCCCATTACCAACAGCTGCTATTGTTGACTCTGCATTACTACAATTACTAGAATCAGAGCCTGTGTTGTTATTACTGGAAGGGGAGAACTTGCGCCTTCGACGGATAGAACTTGGTGTTGCAGGGGCTTCAAGTCCTCCTCCTCCTCCTCCTGCAGTGCCTGTTGACCTCTGCGACACTGCGCTGTTGGTGTTGATCTCCTCACTGGTAGTGTTGACATTGTTGATACCAGCAGTGCTGCTCAGCTCCATGATGATACAGTCACTCTCAGCCAGACGGACAGGATGAGGCAAGGAGGGAGGTACGCCGACTTCATTCAGACTATTTGTACAATTCACGCTGTTCTCCGTCATGTCTTCTGTCTCCTTCATAAACCCCTCTGCCTCATGGAGAGCCGATTGCTTCCATATGGTGACAGGCTGCCCGAGCACATCCCTAGCAATTCGGGACCCCAAATTAATCCCTGCTGACCCCAGGAATGACCTCTCAGAGGGGTCACTTGGGCCCGTCTCTGGCTCTGTTACAATCCCTTCATCTGTTAAACTAGACTCATGTCCTGAAAGTTCATCCACAGAGCGGTCGTAGAACATGCTTTCCACCGAGTCAATCTTTAGTAAAGCTCTCTGCGTCTCTCTGCTCTGTCTCTTTGCCTTCTCCCTGTGCTCTGTGCCCCTGCTGTTTAGCTTCTCCAACTGTATACTTTGTCCATCCCTCTCGCTCCTCTCCCTCTCCCTGTTCTCTCTCTCCCTCTCATGTTTATCCCTGTCTTTTGTTTTATTAAACTCAGCCTCTTCATCTGTCCTTGCCTGATCCTTAACACTCACTCCTGCTTTCTCCTTCTCATTTGTTTTCTTGGCCTGGAACGATTTGTCCTCCAAATCATCGTCATCTTCTCTAGTACTCATCTGGCAGATATCTCGAATAACCTGCCTGGCTTCCTGCACATATCTCTCCTGCAATGGAGTCGGCATCCCTTCTTCACCCCCATTATCAAATCCATAATCCCTCATTCTTCTTCCTCTCCCAACCCTAAAATCACCCCCATCACTTTCTACTTCCCTATCTGACACAGACACCCTCCCTCCATCACCCTCTCCATCCAAGTCAAGCTGTTGCTCAGAGGAGCTCCTCTTCGTGGCGCCACCTGTCAAGTAACACCTCACTGCTGTTGTGGGTTTGTCTGAATAAGTAAAGGATTTTGCACGCCGCAGGGTGGCAGTCAGGTCTTTCAGTGACGGTCTACGACCAGAAGGTAGCAGGGTGCCGCCATGAGTCCGTGAGCCCATTCTGTACACTGGTGACCCCTCCACGACCCCAGATTTGTCTCCACTCGTTTTCCGCACCTTGAGCTCTGACAGGTCAGATTTCAAAAAACTTAAGAGGGACATAGTTTCTAGGGTGATATCAGGGTTGGACATGGATATTTGGTTTGTATCATTATCATCCACCCCATCCCCACCTGTTATCTTTCTTAATGCCTTGGTCTCACCACCCCTAACCCCTACAGATACCCCGCCTTCTATGGGAAGTACACTAGATAAGGTTGTGACTGTAGGCACAATCTTGGGGCGAACCCGCGCAGGGGTATGGGAGAAGGTATCCCCATGGCCAAAGCTTGGGGAGCGGTACATGGTAAAATTCCCATGGTAAGTTTTACTCAACATGGATGAGGATGTAGTTCTGATAGTGTTGCCTCCTTCTCTGCCTGTATTAAAAAACATATTTGCTGCACGGTTGACACAGCCAGCCTGGTCCTCCTCCTTCAGTGTCTCAGTGCTGGAGTATCGGCTGCTGCAACGTGAACCACCAGGACTGGAAGCAAAGGGGGGGATATTGACCTTTGACACTCGTGATACACCAGGAAGTGTTGTGGATGTCACAGGTGAGGAGATGCGCTCCCATTGCTGCACCCTGGCTTTGTTACTGTTACTACTGGGTACTCTTGCCGAGTGGCTCCGAGATACTGTTGCCGCAAATTCTCCTCCTGTGTTTTGCTGGTGGTGCCTCTCTGAGTGCTCCATTGTCAAAGCTGTGTCACTGTCGGTGTCTTCTGATTCGCCATCATGATCATCATAATCATCACGGGCTGTCGCAAGAGCAGCTCCACTGACCTTCTTCTTCTTTCTCAGTGAGCGGCGGCGCACTGCCTCTCGACTGTGGGGGCCTAAAGAACCAGGGCTGTCCTCCTCGCTGCCAGAAGACCTGCCAATGCCCTTAGCACCCCACCAGCCATTTTTACTGCGGGATAAATAGCTACTTCCTCGCTCAATGGCTCCCCTTTCTCCTTCTCTGTAGGAGATGGAAGGAGCAGGGCCAGAAGGAACACTCCAACCACCTCCTCCAACGACTCTTTTTCTCCTAGTGTGCTCCTCCTCTTCGTCTCCAGAGCTGAACCTCCAGCGGGAGCGGAGGGGAAAATCTACTTTTGCTGGGGCTCTAAGCTCGGTGGAGGGAGCTACAGTAGAGGAGGAGGAGGTAATGGCTTTATCTGGAGCTGGAGCAGAGGAGGGGGAGGAGGAGGTGGGGGCTGGCGCTCTAGAAGAGCTATGTGAGGAATGTAAACTATCCCTGGGTAGCCCGACCCCCTGTCTATCCCTTCTCTCCCTCACTGTCGGCCGCTGAAGAGAGGAGGAGCAGGAGGAGGTGTCCAAGCTCTCCGATTGACTGCAAGACGAAGTAGCAGGGTGTTGAAGGTCAGGGCTGGGGTCAGATGTCAACCCTGTCGTCCTGAGGGTTTTGTGAGCAGCCTCTGCTTCAGTGCTAGGACTATGAGATATGTATGGAGATGAGTTAATCCTCTTGTAGTGACTTCCCCCAGTGCAACTGTGACTGCTACTGCTGCCGCTTTGAAAAGTATTTCTGCCAGAAACTTTGTTGTTATTAGAACTTTGTATCTCTAAGTCAGCCTCCTCGTCATTTGAGTACTGCTGGTGGTCAGCTTTGGGATAAAAGTCCATACTGTGACAAAAAGTCTCTTTAGCAGTGCTGCTTTCTCTGCCTTTTTCTCCAACTATGCATTTGCCTTGCAAAGACAGGCTACTGGCTTCATTAGCAGAGCTGCAAAGCGAGACTTTGTCACTTCTATCCGAGAGAGGAGTACTCTCACAAGGGCTGAGCTCGTGTAGATGTCCTCTGCCCGCTGCTTTTAAATTTTCATAAGAGTCAGTCTTGTGCTGCTGCGTAGCATTGCCTTGTCCTTCATCAAAAAGTTGTCTAATTTTGGTAACACTGGGCCACTTATCAGAATGTAGGGGAATAAAGTCACTGTGGTGTGTAGAGAGATAACTTCTGTGAGATTTACAGGGTGGGGGAACCCCTCTACTAGCACCATCATCTTCCTCATCTGTAGTCAAAGTCTTTCTGGAATCAGAGGGACATGCATTGATCTGTGAATAATCTCTCTTACCAGAGTTGCTGTCGGTTGATAAATGTGTAAAAATCCGGTTCTCACTTTTCTTCTCGGAGTCCGAGCCTGACACGGAGTCAGTGTCAGAGTGAAACGTTTGCAGTTTATTGTCAGTCAGTGTCTCTGCAGTAGTATCACTACCGAGAAAATATCCAACACCGCTGTCCTCGTGAAAAGATTTACGAGACGGAGACCCGTCCCTCCTGGAGCCACTGGCCCGGGGAAGAGTGCTGCTCCCCCGCGTCACCGTTGCGCAGTCCCCCGGTGAGGCTCTGTGCGTCCCGGCAGAGCCGCTGCTGCTAAACTTCTCAGTGAGCTGTCGGATGGATGGAGAAATAGAGGAGAGAGGAGTGCATGAGCCTCTCTTCGGATCTGCGGTCAGGAGGCCGGCAGTGGTGGTGGCAGAAATTTTGGAAACTTTTCTTGACACACTGACATTACGCGTCGCCAAGGGCTGTTCTGCTTTGCTGGGCTCCGGGGGAAGGGCGACGCCAGCTGCCTCCAAATCCTCTGATTTGTGTTGGTCTTCACTCCTGTTGGCGCTCCAGGACCCCAACTTTTTGAAAGAGACGTTGCGATACACAGCCGCATTCTTCCTCTCCCTTTCTGCCATTGTTCATGTCTTTCTTTGTTAGAGCTCACACACACATTTTAACTCCACGGATATTACAGATCTAAGCACTTTTTGGAGTTGTGGTCCATTTCCCCCCCCCACGCAGCCTAACTGCATGAAACCCCAACTATCACTCTTTTTAAAACTTAACTTTTGGCAAAGCTTCAAACTGCACTGTAACGAGGATAACCAAGTGATACACTTTTCAGTGAGTAAGAGTGATGCTTTGTTATCAAAACTTACATGTTGTCGATTCTCGTAACCGCATCCGTGCAAGGAGGAAAAGCGCTACAACTTTCTTTTGACCAAAAACTTTCCCAACCTGTTCACAAACACAACGTTTCCATTGTTAATCCCTTACTATTTCTGAACCTTAGCCCATCGCCAGGTTAGCACGCCTGCACGGGCCCGACGCTTCATCCACTATTAATTCCCAAAACTGTTTGTGGATTCCTTATTTTGGCATGATTTGGTTTTCCGTGACTTATGTTGTTTTTTGCATGTTAATGCCTGAGATAGGGCAGAGGGGGTGGGCGGGACTAGGGGTATAGGGGCTGTCATAGCCCCCACGGGAATTGAGAGGAAAAGCTTTTTTTCTTTCTTTTTTGATAGTAGAATGCAGATACTGTGGACAAACTAGATGTCATTATAGCCCTTTCCATTTTAAAGAAGACAGTAGCACAATCAGGAGTGTTAGACAGAAAACTACCCTTTTTAGTGCATCATTTTGGGCCTGCAACCTTTTTGTTAATATGCCTCGGAACATATCAACACACATAATTAAAGACACAGTATAAACGGAGTATTTCTGTCTTTAAAGGTAAGAGACTCGCAGCAGAAGCTAGAGATGAACATTTAACACTATATTAGTAACTGCATATTGGTAGCTGCCAGTGTGTTATGATGGTGTTGGTGAATTAGTGTCAGCATTTGGGGGAAGGTGGGGGGAGAAAAACAAAGAAAAAGGTTTTCACTCATGCACAATAACCCCTCTGTGGTGCTTCCCATGTGGTTGTCTGGTTAACAGGTCCTTTTGTTCCAGAGAGGAATTCTGTGTTACAGTCCGTCAGAGAGGAGTAGCTGCTGACTGCAGCGCCCTCCGCTGTCTGACCTGGTACATGTCAGGTCACTGGCATCACGAAGCTTTTAATAAGCTTTAAACTCCCTACACAATTTAACCCATTAACCTTATACAACTGCATCAAAGTATTTCCCCTGCATATTAGCCAACTCTTTAGCTGTTTATTCCACTTGGAAGCTCAGATTCTGGTTTTTGGGGATATGCATTTTGCCCAATAAATTCAAAGGAAATCTGTAATTGTTATGTTGCCAGGTAAAAATCGTGTTAACCTGTAAATTGGAAAAGTTTCAGGTTGCAGTCCAGGACAATCACAACACAATCTTTATCAATATTTAATTGCTAGATGTACATGTATATAGATATAGGTATGTATATAGGCTAATAAATACTGCTTGTATATGAAGTTATTGATACATTCTGGTACACTAACGTTTTCCAGATGAGTGTAAAGGTTCATGTTGTGTTGTTATAAAGATGCTGACAATATATTCATAAAAAAATAATTTTATCCAAACAAAGTGGTAGAAAGGCATTCGTGGCTACGTGACTTTTTTTTAATGGCTGTTTTTAGTTACAATATGACAACATTCAAAACATTTTCACAAACAACTCAAGGGTGCTGCATGGTAGGTAGTAAGAAAGAAAGAAAAACTAAAATATATAAAAACATAATAGTTCTTTTTTTCCTCAACATAATTATATCTATGTAACAAAAATACACTTTTATTTTCTGATACTACACTGTGGTACAATATTTTACAAAAATAAGAATTATTCTAAATAATACTGATTGACACAAATATGTTAGCACAGTGCAAAGACTTCTGAAACGCTCTAAACTGAACACATACACACACACAACACATTTCAGACAAGAAATAATCAGACATCGCAAATATTCAACCAATAAGACACAACAGAACTTGTGCATTCACTGTATGCTAAAGCCAGGAGCACAACATACAGTAAACTACATTACTCAACATGCATGCTGTACACACACACATACATTAAGAAGTTCTTAACATTTATAAGCACATGATCTCATACTGTCGTCAAAATGCTCATTGCATTTAATGTATTGCATGAAAATGACATGTTCACATTAAAGTAATAGACGCAACGTTTCTTACCCGCAAAACTCAAACTAGTGGTGCATGTTTGAACAAAGTGTTTAACTAGTAAAGCTGCCTTAATTATGTATTTTACAGTGGCTTCAGAGCAATTCAAAGGTTGTTGGCACATTAAATGTATTTAAAAATCTGAATTAAGGATTACTTTAGTTTTGATATCAAAGCGATAAGGATAAATAAGGAATTGGAAAAACATATCAATTAGAATTGAGTTAAGTTAACATTAAGCTACAGCGAAATGCAGTGACAACCAACTACGACACAATCTGTACTGTAACATAAACTCAATAACTCTGATACTTGGTATGACTCAATGAGAAATAGTAGAAGGAAGTTTAAATGTATATACTGTACACATTTAGACTGAGTTGTATCCAGTTAGATATCAAAACAGTACAAAGTACTAAACAATTCACATGTCGTCGAGTACCTCTTTAAGAATACAACGCTCCTTTTTATAAATGTCTCTATTTACTATTATTCATTCTTTGTTATGTCATCTCTACAACTCTAAACTTCCATCTGCAGACTGGGATTTCTTCAAGAGAAATCCTAATTTCATGGAAAAGTTTCACACTAACAGGAAGTGGAAAACCACAGGGTTGAGCCCTAATTTAGACCCTGCCCTAACGTCCATGAATTGCATTTTTTTTCTTCACTCTAAGCATCTGATAACAACTCTTAAATGTTTTAACAGTGGCATAAATGGATTTCCTTTTTCCACTGGTCACTTTAAAGAATACGTAGAGACAAATATAGACTGGTAGCCTATTTTAGTGTGGTATGCGCTGGACATTTACGTTTTGTTGGCATCAGTTTATCTTTGATTGTAGTAGCTAAGATGTTATCCTTACTGGATAACATGTTATTAACTGTACCATTTTTAGAAAGAACAGAGCCAGCATTTCAGTGCAGTGCAGGTTGCAGCATTGGGGTGCACACACCATCCAGTGGTGGAAATATGAAACAACAAGTCTTACAACTTTTAGGGAAGAAACAGTAGAAAACCTTCATGTGAAAGTGTAATACTAAAAAAATGCACATTTCCTCATACAAGGGCTTCAAGCAATTCTAGCATAAATTAATAATATTTACAATCACTTTAAGCATTTACATGGCTTTGTGCCGTAGTAAATATTTAACCCCAAAATAATACTTTGCCTTCTCTCTTTCACTATTTAATTTCCCCCCCTCCACTTCACACATATCTCAAAATCATCTTTCACTTTCAGTTCTATATAAACTGGGGGAGGCCTGGTAAAGTGGAAGATACTCCTTGTCACTTTATCATGTAAGAGTATTATCATTATATCTATATCTATTATACTCACAGTGTGAAATACAAAAGACGATTTCCAAAAAATAGATACAAGTTTCTCCTTTACTACCCCAGTGCAGAGCGGAGACAGAAAGTAAACGTTTCACAGAAAAAACGAGGACAATACAGGATGTGAATGCTTTGGTCTGCTGACGGAAATCCTCCGCCACAAAACGATGAAATTAAGACGAGACAGAATCTGGAATCTCAAAGAGAGGCGCTCCAAATGCCTGAGAAAATACACTGTGATGGTTAATGCCAATTTATACAAGTAAGAAGACAACAAATGGATCACTCTGTTTACCTTTCATATTACAAGATTACAACCTTCATTTTGCATTTCAGAAGTCTTCTTGATCTTGGTATGCCAGTACCTCTAAATCTTTGTTAGACCCACATAGGAAGGTACCTCGTCGCAGTGAGTAGGAGGTAAAAGCGTAAAGGACTTGCATTAGAACATGTACGAGGAAACTCAGCAACCAATAAAAGTACCACTTTGCAGCCTTCTAGGATGCACCACTGGTGTATAGCAAGAAGGCTTCGAGAAATACCGTTGGCTCACACACTTGTGCCCTTGTCCCTGAGGGTGGTGACTTTGAGCATAAACCTTCTGGTGCTCCGGCGGTAGCGTGGCTGGGTGAAGTAAAATAGAATAGGGTCCAGAAAGCTGTTCATGCTGGCAAACGGCCTGGTGCTTTTATAGATGATTGAGAACAAGTTTCTTGTCTCGCAGGGCGCACCAGGCAGAGTACGCACCACCAGGTACATGGTCTTGGTGAGGTGAAACGGCAGGAAGCTTATGCAGAACACTGCCGCCACCACAATGATCATCCTCACCGCCTTGTCCCGTTTCTCCCCCGTCGCCATGGAGACACCCTGGTAAGATACTGGGCGGCAGAGGATGAGGGCCATCCGACAGTAGCACACCATCACACCCACGAAAGGCACCAAGAAGCCGAGGCAGGTCAGAGCCATGCCGTAAGGATAGTAGTCTACTGAATTCTTTGGCGTACTTAAATCGTAACAAACTGTGCGGTTTCGCTGGATTCCCGTCTCAGCGAAGTGAAAAGTTGGCGCGCACAGGACGATGACCACCACCCATACCCCTCCACAGACACACCACGCCAACCTGCGACCACCTTGCTTGTGCCACATCGTCATAGGATGACAAATGCCCACATAGCGCTGCACACTGATGCAGGTGAGGAAGAGGATGCTGCCATGCAGATTACTAGAAAAAGAAAATACAGTTAAGTCAGATCTTATTAAGTTGCATTCTGCTGTACCGTGTTGTGAGAAAGACAAAGTTTTCTCATTTAACTGTAAAGTTTATAAAACAAAAAAAAGGAATAATTTTAACACACAGCTGTATAAAGACATAATTATCCAATATTCAGTCAAGTATCTCACCTGTAGAACTGAAACCTGACCAGTTTACAGGCAAACTCCCCAAAGGGCCAGTAGTCACGACTGGCATAGTTGTAGATGAGCAAGGGAAGTGACATCACATACAGGAAGTCTGCTATGGCCAAGTTGAGCATATAGATGTTGTTTTTGGACAGATTGGGTCGAGTCCTCCATATCTTCAGTATGACAGCAGCATTGAGAGGAAGTCCGAGCAAGAAGACTAAAGTGTACACAGTAGGGAGTAAAATACGTTTAAATTCTTCCTTATAGGTGCAGCGAAGGTCGCCTACCCTGCTGATGTTGCTGATGTTGCTGATGTTGCCGATGCTGGCGATGAAGCCGTCTGCTGTGTAAGGCTCTGTAGGCCATATGTTGGTAGAGAAGAAGTCAGAAGGGAAAGTTTCGGAGATGAGACTTTCCGTCGGGAAGGAGTTGACAGAATGTGGCATCTTCACATCCTGGAGGAGACACATGAGGGGGTTGTTACTCGATGTGAGTTCCACCAATGAGTGTGATTTTGCCGAGCTAATGGCAATATTAACATTAACAAGAACTATTTCCACTCAAAATAAAATTCCAAATGTGTATGATTGTAAGAGCACACACTGTACTACGAACCACAAACACTCAACAGTTTTACCTCAAACTAACTACACTTAAAGGATAAGTTGTATTTTTATTTGTTTATTTAACATTGACAATACAGATAAACATTTCCACATTGCAGGAAGTCATGCAGCAGATGTAATGTATACAGGGCATCTTGTAACAGCTGTGGCCATGCCCCTGCAAATCTCCTAGTGTGTGTTTCCCTCTCCCCTGTGTCTCCCTGTCCGTCTCTCCCTGTCTGTGTCTCCCTGTCTGTGTCTCCCTGTCTGTGTCTCCTTGTCTGTGTCTCCCTGTCTGTGTCTCCCTGTCTGTGTCTCCCTTTCAGTGTCTCCCTGTCTGTGTCTCCCTGTCTGTGTCTCCATGTCTGTGTCTCCATGTCTGTGTCTCCCTGTCTGCGTCTCCCTGTCTGCGTCTCCTTGTCTGCGTCTCCATGTCTGCGTCTCCCTGTCTGCGTCTCCATGTCTGTGTCTCTCTGTCTGCCTCTCCCTGTCTGCCTCTTCCTGTCTGTGTCTCCCTGTCTGTGTCTGTGTGTGGCTTCCTCCCAGAACTCTCCTGGCTCCTTCCTGATTAGAGAATTAAACCTGCTCCAGTCTGCTTACCTGCCATCCATCAGCTCATCAGCTATCAGTATTTTAACCCCGGCTGTTCACTCATTCATTGCCTGATCATTGTTCCAACCCTAGTGGTTAGCTTTGTCTCCCTGTGCCACAGAATCATTGCCTGCCTGTTTATCTGCCGGTTGCTAAGTGTTCTGGCTCTCACATCCAGTCCTCACTCCTGCTCCGCCACGCTTCACCACCCACTCTCTTCTGCCTTCACCTGCCCAACATTCCCCCTCATACAATCCTCTTTCCCTGGAGACCCTGAACATAAATAAATCTCCTCTTATCCATTCACAATCTGAGTCTTTCAGTGTTTCGGTCCTTACTCAGTGATCATAACGCATCTAGCTGAAGCAAGATGGTCTTTGTGGTTATGCTTAAATTCAGGTTAAATCAAATGAAAGTGATGTGTATTCAAGTGTTGAGAGAACCTCTCCAGCAGAGGGCACAAGTGATCAGTATTTGTTTGATTTATGTCATCAACATCACCTTGAACCCGATCAACACTTTTTCTTTAATCATTATTGTATTTAAATGAAAGTACATAAGCAGTAGCAATGCAATTGTAAAGTAGTCGTAGTATCATATCGTCATCATATGATTTTAAAGTGAAATCCTAATCTGCAAAATAACTACAGCGGTAATCGAGTAAAAACTGCAATATTTAGTACCTCTGAGATGTAGTGGAATAAAAGAATTAATTTGCACACAATAAAACAACACTCAAGTATTGTAGCAGTACCTTATAACTGTGTCTAGAAAAAAAACTCCACCAAAATAAATAATGGCCCAGACAGCCCATAATATTATGATAATTTAATCCTTCTATCATGTTGTAATAAGTGGAAGCTGGACAGCTGTAAGTTTTGAAATGAAAACCAGTGCGTATTGTCTGGTCTCCCACTCACACTGTCTGAAACAGGCTGCTAGATCAATCAACAATGTTAATTACTGCCCCCACCACCAACATCAATCATATCAATTTCCTTCAGGGCAGCATGTGGGCGAATAAGTGATTGGCTTAAACCACTTCATATTCTATAGCCTTGTCAGACTGACTCATGGTATGTCACAACTAAAGCCTATGTGTGTGTAATGTATAAGAGTGTGTGCATGTGCGGTGTCTTTGATAAACTGATGTCAAAAATGTCCTTGTGTTTGTCCCAAAAAACTGTGAGTCTATAAGTGTGTGTTTTTAAATGAACTCATCTGTGTGGGTGTATGAACAGTTTGTTGTGACAACAGTGATGCATTATTTCATAATTCCCGGTAAAGTAATTGAAGGTGAGGAGGAGTGAGAGGGAGCAGAGTGCCAGCAAACCATACAACTTTTCAATAAACTGAACCAATGAACCGACGGAGAGGAACAACAGAGGTTTGGAAAATGGACTACAGTCGGCTTTATGTGCTGATGATTAATTTACAGTGTAATTCAGATTTTTTGATTTGTCGATAAGCCTGTCTCAAGAAATGCCTTGAGACCAATTCCCTTGGCTATCTTTAAGCCCAGCGACGTCATGAAAGTCACTCTGATAAATGCGCTTTCTGAAAACACTGCACTTTAGAAAGCAATTCCTGATTAACTCCATAAATCACACTTTTAAAATGCAGTATGTTTTATGATGGTAAGAGAAGAAGGGCTCTTGTTCTGACTGAAGGAGCTGCTTATGGTCTGCTTTAGTGGGCTAACCATGCCTAACCTCCAGGGATGAAGTGTAACAACACGTTTTCGTCTGACTTCGATATTAAAGCTGCAATCCATACTGGAACTTTCCACAAACTCCTGTTTGGGAAGTTGTGTCACTTTGTGGTTCTTGGTATTTATAATGTTGGCATGAATATGCAGTTAATGGTGTCAAAGAGCGAGCAGCAACATGAAAACAAATTAACTTTACTAAAGAACTGAACAGGTCACTGGCAAGTCTTCTTTCTCTAGTGTCCTACAATACAAGAGCGAATACGCACACATTCTGGATCCTACAAGTCGTAGCAAGCAAATCATTGATCTACAAAGCAAAGCAGGAATGAGAGCAGATACCTGCTAACTAAAACAAGCCATATTGAATATCTATGCCTCATTAGGATTGCCACTGTGGTGCATGTAATCATATATCACTGGAGGAAGATGTTGTTCATGAAGAAATAATGATCTGTTGACAGTCAATTTCTTTTTTAATTAATTGGCAAGCAGAAATGTGAAACCTCTTTCTGAGATTAATCAGACTGTTGTGTTATGAAAGTGTTAGAAAAATATCCCTAATAACACCACGAAGTCAGGATTCAAATCAAATAAAAGGGTTTAATCTATATTCTTGCAAGAAGGAGCCGAGTTTATTCATACAATCGATGATCAAAACTCACACATATACAGGTTTGTAAAGTCTGCTGTGTTGCTCACCGGAGCAACTCTCCCCTTTGAATGGGTATAAATACTGATATTTATACCCATTCAAAGGACAGGAAGCCATGAAGAGCTTCCAGGTCAGTCTTCCTTTGTTCTACAACATGGGGGTTTACAGTAAACACAGATGTACTGATCAACTCAGGTCCCAGACGTGCTAATTCAATCGACTCCGCTATCAGATGTGCTAATGCACTAGACTGAGGACTATTCTTAGAGAAAGTAACTAAATTCAGTGCAAAATGTAATTAAAACTTAGTATAAACTGATGTAAATGAGGGCAGTTGATAAGCCTAGTTCATCACTGTTTTTAAATGGAAGAGTTGGACGAAAACCGATATGCACTCGAGATTCACCTTTCAATAACATCAGTGTATTGTTATTGTGTGGCTTTAATGATGACTGAGTATAGATAGTGTGCAAACACGTGACAAAACTGTGTGACGTATGCGTGCGACGCCATGTCGGATGATATACAAATATTGTATATCTTATAAATGCTTTGCTTTTCGCAAGTGAAGTAGTCTCAAGAATAAGCCAAACAAAAACATGCACAGAAGAAAAGAGCAAATGGCTGCTATCATAAAGCTTTGCCGCTTCTCCTGGTGACGAGAAGTAAGGTCTTACAGTGTTTGGGTATACCATAAGCACAAATGTTTAACGTAAACATTGAAAACATAGCTTTAGCATGAGCTCTTACCAGATATAAAGTGGACGCCACACACATGGGTGAATTGTGCTTTTTCTTCTGTTAAATCCTCACGAGTTATGTTGCTAAACCAGCGTACGGCGTTCGGTAGACAGTAATTCATCTATCTTTTGTGGATCGTTGTTTTTGATGATTGTAGGAAATCTAAAGAACCGTTTCTCTGGGTCACGAGTAGTTTGCAGCAACTCCCACAGGAACGGGCGCCGTCTTGGTTGTGTATATCATCCAACATGGCTGATTTACGGGTTGGGACGTACGCGTGACGTCACATGCACACGATTTATATGTCAGTGCTCCTGAAAGTGTTTAAGTATGTGCGTGTTTGATATGGTCATGTTTCCAATTTTCAAACACTCTAGAGAGCCAACAGTAATCACAGGCCTCTAAGTGGTTATTTCTGCACTCAATCATTTCCTGATTGCCATTGATCTTAGTTAAATAGCAGTATAATAGATAAACACATTAATGGTCAGCAGGAAACAGACATACTAACAGACCCAGAGGGGAAAAAAAGGTAGAGAAACACAACTTTTCATTTAACAATATTCATGTCACCAGAATGACTCGAGAGTAAATGTCTTTGATGCATAATTATATTGATGTGCTATTCTAAAAATAACTCAAATAATGTTAAATGTTAAATGACACAAAGGTTTACGATAAACAGCTTTAGACTATTTTTAGACAACATTCTCACAACATAAAAATGAAAGTTGCATCTGCAATGAAGTCATTTCAAACCACATGTTTGATCCATCGTGACACTAACAGCACATAACAATTAAAACATTGCTCACTGACCTTTGCAGGAGTTAATCTGACTATGTCATTATGGGTGTGAAGGAGTCATCTACTTTTTCTCTATGACTCAGTGCAGCATTTTTCTGCCCACATAGTCATTGTATTTCTGCCAGGTTTCATGAAACCGGTCTATAAATCTTCTCCTCAAACTCTATGTGTTTTCTGAAACCTATAAAAGTTACACCACATGTGACGTTGTGCAATTAATAAAACGATTTATTTTAGTCAAACTGTTCCTTGGATAAAGTGAAGCTCTGGTAGTAATCATTCCCATTTGTCTGAGAAAGCAGCTGTAAATGCTTAGATAATGTATGTTGTACAGTACTACTGTAAATGTTATAATAAGAAGATTATAGATTACCTACACTGCCTGGCAACAAATATAGACATTCATCCAATGACATGATTAAAGACAACACCGCTCTTTAATGCTGCATTCACTGGCACATCTGATAATCTGTAAAAATCATTTTACCATTAAAGGCATTGTAAAAAAAAAAAAAAAACTTGTTGGAGAATGCGGGCATCGATCCCGCTACTTCTCGCATGCTAAGCGAGCGCTCTACCATTTGAGCTAATTCCCCAGAATACCATACCCCCTAAAAAAAGACATGAAATGACATGTGATTAAGCGGTACACACAGTCCTGCCCACACGGGTAACATTACCGGAGACTGACAGTGACGCTCCCTCACATTGCAGTCTGGTTATTTCTCTCACTCGGTCTCTTTCACACATGCTTTGACAAGAGAGACATGCTGCTGCATACTCTCTACCCTCCACGCCTGCCAAAAGGCAGAGCTAAAGGTGACGGAAGATTATTTATAAACCATGATCACGAGAATGTGATTGCAACTCTGGACAAATATAGAAGATTAACAGCTCAACAGCATAACACCAACAGGGTCGTAAATCAAACACCACGTATTAAGTGTTAATGATAATTCAGCATGTGGATTTGGTAGAATCAGGATCTTTGAACCCTGGTTAAGGTAACATGAGTCATACGCTCAATTCCCAGCACGAAACAACAGAAAGAGACAGTTAGCTTTGTTGCTTAGATTGCACAAACAATAGTGTGACTGTATGATGTCTGAATGAATACTTATGTTGCTCTGTGTCTGCCGGGTGTTTGACAACTGTTAACAAAATTCCCATATAAACTTTAAATAGGTGATAATATGTCAATGTTGTTTTTACAATTAGTTTTGCCGCCTCAAAAAAATCCAGTTTATGCAGGTATGTCA
This sequence comes from Cottoperca gobio, assembly GCF_900634415.1. Classification (NCBI taxonomy): domain Eukaryota; kingdom Metazoa; phylum Chordata; class Actinopteri; order Perciformes; family Bovichtidae; genus Cottoperca; species Cottoperca gobio. The sequence goes on along the minus strand of NC_041367.1, from coordinate 8,388,890 downwards.
TTAACTGTAAGTATGTAAGCAACAATTCAATAAGGGCTACAGGTAGATTATTTTATTAATCTGTTGATTATTGTTACGATTCGTTGTAAAATTCAGAAAATGGCAATCACAATTAGACTCCAAGATGACATCTTTTATCTTGTTTTGTCAGCGGTAGAGCTGCAACGATTATTCATCTAATCGGTCAATCAACAGAAACATTATTGTAGTCTAGTTTGATAATCGATTAATCGTTCAGCTAATTTAGAAAATGCTGTTTTTAGCCTTTAAATATGGAGATTTCCTGCTTTTCTCTGTTTCATATTAAACTGAATATCTTTGGGACATATCTTCAGCTACAATACCTTCCTCCAGTGAATTATGATTATGTGCACGACAGTGGCAGTCCTAATCTTTGGGATAATGAAAATAATTATTAGTTGTAACCCTAGTCAACAGCACAAAACCTAAAATAATCAATTAATTGGACAGAGAAAATCCTCAAATTTGAAGCTGTGGTGGAAAAACACACCCAATTGTCTGCTGCAGATGTCATGGCCATTTGTCTTGATTAGGAAAAAAAAAACACTTTACTAATTATGTATTATATCTGCTAATTATTAGCAGATATGATGCAGACTATGGCCATTACACAGGAGACATTTTAAACCAATCAGCTGCACCATAAATACACACACGGGTGATGAGGAAGGCTGGTGTTCAACAGAAGAATGCATGCACGCACACACACACACACACACACACACACACGCACACACGCACACACACACACACACACAAACACGAGGAGAATAAAATAATTGGTTCTTGCATGACTGCAATCAGTCAACGGTTGTAATAAACAACTTCCAAACTATCCTCAGAGATCTCTAACATACCAAGCAGCACACATATTTGAACTAATCCTCCTAATCCTGGTCTTCTCTGAAAAATGATGTGTTTCATACACATTGTATGATTTTAACAAGAGAAGAAGTTTTAGGTACAAATATGGACATTGTCACATGGCTAGACAGACGGCTTTGTGTATTAATCGAGTAAAATATCCCCTTCTGGCAGAACTGAATCAAAACATAGTTACTGGTAGTCCAGTGAAAAAGTACAGATAGGACACCAGTGCCTTTCACAGTAATAAGGATCACACACAAGGCAGCTGATGACAATACACCGCTCTCTGCTAGTAATAATTTGTCGTAACTTGTAGACAAAAACGTGTTGATGCTCGTTGCTGTAAGGATTTGGACTGAGGATTTTAGCATGTAAAGACGGATAAACATCAGTTCAGGCTGGTCTCTGTCCGACTCTTGTCGAGCGGTTGCTACATACAGGGGAAGTGAATGCAGCTGTGATGAAACAAGTAAAATAAAGAGCGAGGACAGTAAGGCATCGGGCACTGCAGCCTTAGAGGTTCCTTCTAGCGTGATCATCGGACTACATTGTCCTTTTGTTGAACTTCATTCAGTCTGACTATGTGTTCAGGTTAGCTGGTTTCTGTTGAGGTTGACGGGGAGATTGGGGGCAGTTTTGCTCCACGCCCTCAGTAGCTAATATCCGTCCTGCTTAGATCATTTTCAGTCGACACAGAGGTCATTTTATGTGCCTGGTTTCAGACTTCTGAATCGCAATCTACATCTCAGATTTGTTTAGCAGTTCAAAGTGGTCTGGTGTTGCTTCCGTTAACAGCTGTTTTCCCTGGTAAGAGAAGCGACCAACCATTAGTAGGCAGGATTCAGATTCAGGGGGTCATCTTCGTGCATAGCTAGCTAGCAACCTAGCAAATTAAAAAACAATTGTGTCACAATAATGGCAATAGCTGCACAAGTTGTAAGTCGACTTGCAGAAATGTCAATTGGATCTGTGGCGTCTTATAAACAACCCCTTTGTTGCCTGGATGAATGAATGAAAGAAGAAATTATTTCAGTCTAATATCTAATATATTGCCTTTATTAGACAGTAAACAGTAGAAAGATGACCAGGTAGAAGTAGACTTAAACAGAAGACTTTCTAATAACATGCCAAGCGTCTTAAACCCATAGGACACGTCCAAGACTTGTTATTTCTGTAGTACAGTTGCACCAATCTCAATGTTTCGTCTTTTTTTTAAGGCTAACCAGCTACGTAGGAGGACGACTTCCCTACTCTTCATACCTCAAACAAATCTGACTGTTAAATTGTTGTCCATTTTCATCTCTCTTTTTGCCATTTACACCTCTATATTATTAGAATAATAGAGTATTGTGGTTATTGCAGAAATATCCCAGGGAAGCACAAATATTTTCAACTTGTGTTGCTGTCCAGACACATGTTTTTGCTTTTGAATGGTAATTGTTATTGATTCCTTTTAATGTTGACAGAAAAACAAGTTTCTCCAAACATAAGCTGCTGCAAGTTGCTGTAATAGCTTAATACACACCTTAAGTCAGACAAAAAGCTCACCAAACGCTTAACAGAGTGGCAAATAGTAGTTAACCTGTGCCCTGTGATGGCTGTTGTCATGGGTTTGTGGTGCAGATGGGATAGGAATGCATCTGGTAAAAACAGAGTCAGTAAAGAATTAAGACAGGACAAAAAGAAAAGAAATGTCTTTACTAACTGATTCTCTTCAATGCATCTCTGACAGTCATGGAGAATTATACAGTATACTCTTTAACATTAGCTCTGGTCGCTACGGTTCCCTATTAAGACACATTACAGGAGTAATCCCTTTAAATCCTACTCAGACCAGAGAAGTCAGATTTCTTTTGGTCATCTGCATTAAACTACCAATTTTAAGGAGACATTTGGCTAGCCTATTTGAGATGGCTGCCTCTGAGCTTTTGATATTTACTATGGGAGATAATATTGTGCAATTAACTCTGTCCTGTAAACAACTTTGGCTGTGTTTCTCTCTCTCTACCCCTCTATCACCACTCTGTCTAGTCTGTGTGTCTCCAGAGGCCTGAAAACCATCTCTGGGTACAAGGAGCCAGACTCAGAGCCCAAGGGGGACCTAAAGTGGGTGAATGACTTGAACATTTTCTTCAATAGATTTGATAGAGGCGCCCCTCCCCCCCGGCTGCAACCTCCATTGTTCTTATCACCGGTGAACAACCATGCCATCTCCACCCTGACTCCCTCAACCCCCCACTGTCAGCTACTTCACACACACACACCCCTCCACCCACTACCTGCACTTTGTCCCTCACAATCAACCAGGTGAGGAGTGAGCTCAAAAAGTTGTAAAGCAAGAAAGGCTGCGGGTCCAGATGGCATCAGCTCAAGGCTCCTCAAATCCTGCGCCGACCAACTGTGCGGGATTGTGGAGCTATTATTCAACCTGAGCCTGAAGCAAGGGAGGGTACCACAACTGTGGAAAACATCTTGTGTGGTACCCGTGCCAAAGACCCCCCACCCCAAGGACTTCAACAGCTACAGACCGGTGGCACTGACATAGCAGCTGATGAAGACCCTGGAGAGGCTGGTCCTTGGCTATCTTTGACCCCTTGTGAGACCATCCATGGACCCACTTCAGTTCGCCCACCAACCTGGCATCGGGGTGGATGATGCTGTCACCTACCTGATGCAGAGATCCCTCTGTCACCTGGAGAAGGCTGGGGGCACTGTGAGAATCATGTTCTTTGATTTCTCCAGTGCCTTCAACACCATTCAACCCAGGCTGCTGGGGGACAAGCTGGAGTGCTCAGGGGTGGATCACCACACCTCACAGCTGAATCCTGGACTACCTCGCCAACCGTCCACAGTACGTGAGGACCTGGGAGTGTCATTCGGACACGATTGGCTGCAGCACGGGGGCCTCCCAAGGAACGGTTCTGGCATCGTTTCTCTTCACCCTCTACACTGCAGACTTCACCCACAATACAGCAAAGTGTCACCTGCAGAAGTTCTCTGACGACTCTGCTATTGTCGGCCTCATCTCTGATGGGGATGACAAGGAGTAGAGAGAGCTGACACAGGACTTTCCCCTCTGGTGCCAGAGGAACCACCTCCTGCTCAATGCAGGGAAGACCAGGGAGCTGGTGGTGGACTTCAGGAGGCGCCATCATGCCCCCCCAACACCAGTGAACGTCCTGGGTACGGATATTGAGATTGTAAAATCTTACAAGTACCTGAACAATAAACTGGACTGGTCAGATAACTCTGCTGCTCTGTTCAAGAAGGGACAGAGCAGGCTTTATCTGCTAAGGAGACTGAAGTCTTTTGGAGTGCAAGGGGCACTCCTTAAGACCTTCTTTGACTTTGTGGTGGCATCTGCTATTTTGTATGGAGTGGTCTGCTGGGGAAGCAGCATCTCGGCTGCTGACAGGAAGAGACTGAGCAGACTGGTTAAGAAGGCCAGCTCTGTCCTGGGGAGCCTGCTGGACACTGTGGAGGTGGTGGGAGACAGGAAAATGACAGCCAAGCTGTCATCTCTATTGGACGACATGTCCCACCCCATCTAGGACACTTTGTCCGCACTGTGCAGCTCCTTCAGTGACAGGCTGCTTCACCCGCGGTGAGATACCGTAGGTCCTTTCTTCCTGCAGCGGTCAGACTGTACGATCACCACGGCCCCTAGTAGACCACCACACCAACAAAAGTGTATTCCGACAGTGTGCATTTACCAATGCCTTGTGCGATATTCACTTTTTATAACTTTTGCAATTACACATGTGCAATATTCACTCCTATACTTTTTTTTCTCTCCGATGACTGTACTTATATTACTATTACCGTATTTTTATTCTATTTAATTGTTACTTGTCACTTTACTCTCTTTGCTGTAACAGCGTAAATTTCCCCGTCGTGGGACAAATAAAGGATTTCTGATTCTGATTCAAACCAGTGTTGCATTAGTCTGTTCCCAGTCAGACAGACATAGCCCTGCAGAAAAGAATTTTCACTAAAAACACAGTCGCCGTGCCAAGGTCTCATGGCAAGTGTGCCAGGTCTTTACCCAGCCAATCCAAATGTTTCCTGGTTATTATGTCTGTGACATGTGACCTGTCTTTACTGGACTTGGGTACAATTCCCTTGCTGTTACAGACATTATGGAGAAATCAGTGTGACAAATTGTGTAATATGTTCTTATTGCAAAAATCGCACATCGTCATTTTCCCACTGGTATCATCAGAAGCAGAGATGATATATGTAATGACGTAAGGGAAGCAACTACATACAAGTAGAACTGAATCAAATATCCCAAATGTCAGTAAATAAATTGGTAACAAGTCCTTTTCCAAGCAATGATGGTCAAAAAGACCAATTTCCAACATCTCAATTATGAGGAGTTGCTGTTATTCTTTGTCTTATGTAGGGCTGTCAAGATATCAGCTTTACTACAGGATTAGCATGGCCAAAATAATTCATATATATAATGATAACAACGATGTTAATCGCAATATCTAATTAACATTTGAAAATAAATGCTATAACTTTACCTTGGAAAACTGGAATTGCTATTTATCACCCCTTTCTGACATTGTATAGACCAAGCAATCATTAAAGTCATTGAGAAAGTATGAGTGAGTGGGAGCGTTTGGCTGGCAGCTTGTCACCCACACAGCCTGTTTTCATGGGGTCCAATGAGGATTATTTTTCCTGTCTCTGTATGTTTTCAGCAAAGTATAAACTTAATCTCCAGTTGATTTAAGATATCAATGCAAGGCCAATGTTGTGAAACACTGTGCTGGTTATTCTCTGATGGTTGATACAGATATTAAGACAGAAGGCTGTTCTGTGGACAACACTGCTTGTTGTTATAACACTCCAATAATATTGGAGTTGATGTATTGAAAATAAAAGCCATTTATCAAGGTTGTAAATCCATAAATAGGAACAAACCGAACGTAGCACATGAAGTCTGGCCTGTTGTTCCTAATTATTCTAGCACTAATTATCTTGTAAAATATGTATATAATGGTCCAATTTAATATAACAAAGAGTCTAACAAATACTCATCATGTCGAGATTTGTGAATGAACTTCTACAAACAAGATTATTAAAATGTTCTATCCGGGATGTTAACAAGTTACGTGTTTTTTCAAGCTGGAAAAACACACACCAAATTCATGGGAACAGTGCAAGTTTCCCACGATGTTTTTATTGCTTCGTTTTTGTGGTTTGAGACTCAATTTTCATTGTGATGGTTCTGCAAAACCTCACACTATATTTTCTGAATTCACATAGATGCTGTGGAATATTCACACCTGGTGTGTGCACAGTAAAAACCTTGGTGCCCTGAGGCAGGACACTGTGCAGCTTGATTCAGGTTAGTGCCTTGCCTGAGGGTACTGTGGTTCTGTTTCTTTAATATCCCAGATTAAAAGAGAACAAGTTCTCTGAGGATGCAACGACCCTGATGTCAACACAGCAGGGAAGCTCCTTTCAGGACACAAATATTCTTCTACCCTAACAGAGGCAGACTTGGTGGGTTGTGGGGCGTTTCAGTGACAACAGAAGAGTCCTACTGTTTTTGGGTATCTGGTTCATTCCGTTCAGTGCATGTTTCAATAATATGTTCTGGCTGAAGTACTTTAAAATATGCGGGAAGGATTAAGATGTCTAAACAAAACTGTGAAACTATACTAAGAATACCACAATGAAACCACTGGAGCTGAAAAGCTATGTATAACTGGTAAAATAAGATTGGTATTTAGCAACACGCTGCCACCAACGGGAATATCATGTTGTCAAGTGTTTGACCCAAATGCCGAAACCAGATATGTTTCATTCCTTAGAGAGAAAAGAAGCAATATAACTGTAAACTAATTAAACTTACCCTGAATGACGGCAATACAAATGAAGTGGCAACATCAACAAGTTGGCGTCATGACACAAGACTCGTCCTGCTCCTTTCCTCTCCTCTGTAACAACAAAGAGGAGTTCAGCGTGGAGGGGAAACGTTGTGGAAAGCAAGTGTAAATAAATCAATAAGAACACACTCGAGGCTGTTAAAGTAAAAGTTAAGTAAAAGTGTGGTTTAAACTCGCCGTTTCTCTGTCTCCGGACCTACCTGCTGGGAAGTTGCTCCGGTAGCTGCACGCGCTTCACACACTGTTGCTACTGCGGCACTGCAGCACCACGGCGCGCTCTAGACCGGGGCCACGCACGCGCAATGAGCCTTACTTGCACCACACAGCCAGGGCGCGATTCAAATTAGGAGAGCTATCTGAGATTTTATCCCGGTTCTTTATAACCTGCGTTGACAACATCATAACTGTTTTATGCCAGTTAACTAATTTGTTGAAATCGTCGGTTAAATGTCTTCAAACAAACTTCAAAAAAGGAATGAAGACATATGGGGAAATACCAAACAATAGCATACTCCCACACTCATAGATGTCAAATACAGCGATAGTGATGATGAGATAGGCCTAGTGCAGTCCAATCCCCTACCACAAAGATACAAGTGAGAAAGAACAATGTAGCTACCTAGGTGTAACAAATGCCCCAGTCCTACACCCTAGTCTCGCCCTCCCATGTTGGAGAGGTAAGAATTCAAGTAATATTGAGGTTATGAGTTAAAATCCACTACCTGCCATCAACTCCCATGGATTGCTGATGAACCCAGCTTTTGTTAAACAATCACTGAGAGTAGCATAGCTGGTTTTCATGTGTCACCGTTTCTCATCTAGTTGGGATTTTATGAGACTTTTATTGGTCTCTTATTCGATCGCTGTTTCCTGTTCAGCATCCGTGTTCCATCAGATTATAGGTCTACTCTCTGATAAGATATAGCTACAGCAGGGACACACATCGTGGAAGCCACAGCACAACTTTATTTACCTGCTAGCCTCCTGCACGTATCACAAAGAACGAAATGCTGCAAGTGACATCCTGAAAGAGGTTGTGTTGAACCTCTACAAAGTGTGAATGGAATCTGTTGTGGCTGCTGGTTCGCGTGCTTTATGTCCCTTCAGATTCACACTTACCTGTATATGGTTGATGAGTGTTTCTGAAAATATCTGGATATGTGTAGCATTTTTTAGATGTTTAACATTTGAGTATTCATGTTAATGCCGTTGTAGAGTAAAGAATATACAGGTAAAACAGGTAAAACAGCAGGCCAACAAGTGTATTTCTAAAGTAATGGTTGTGTTTTGGATCCCATCTGGAGATTAAGAGACTGAGGTCATATTAATATATATGTCTTGCTTTTGTCGTCAGTGTTGTGGCCCGTGAGTCATGACCACATGTGTTTCTTCATAAGTACTTTCTCTGTTTGTCATGTGAAAATGAATTTGTGCAGGCCTCACTCACACTTACAATGATTATTTCCTTCATAGTGCAATCATTTATTATTAACAAACTTGTCAGATCAGATGTTACTAATGGGAGGATGACTATATGTTCTCATGTTGTTTTTGAGCCACTCCCCGCTATATTTCATTTATAACTTATTTAGTGTGAATGATTTATTTGAACAGACTTCCCTCCCTGTAGCTGTCAAATCCAAAACCTGGAGACACTGGGTTGGGCCTGTTTTTCTTAACAGAGATAAATAATAGAAAACAAAACATTATGTGGATGAAATGTAGTGTTTGATTAACACATCCAAAGGCCCTGTCACACATATCCGTATGGCAGAAACGTATGCTTGCGTATATGACAATTTGTCAGACTCCAAATATGTCCAACTTTTCATCGGATCGGAAAAGTGAAGGTATACAGATACGCATGTCTAACCTGTTGATAGAGCATCACGTACTTATACAAAATGTATCAGACGAATACCCAACGAATGCATAACGTATACAAAAATATGGCGTATACAAAATATCGGCAATACGCTGGTGTACGTTGATATAAGGTAAGGTACAAGTAGTATTGCGTTAAGAGCTCACTGTGTTACGCTGGGGTGCGTTGTTGAACGCTGATGTTTTGAGCATGTTCAAAATTACTGGATGTACCCGACGTGTGCTTCATAAGTTATGCAGTCGTTACACATAAGTTACGTTAGGTTAGACATACGTGAATATGGAATACGTACGTGAATACTTACCTACGTAAATATAGTACGTAAATACCTACGTGAATACAGTAAGTGAATACGTTAGAGGTACGTTAGATATCGGCTACGTCGGCTGACGGTGAAGCCTACAGCCAGTTTATTGATAACGAGTGGATAACCTATTCGTAACCTATGTTAAGCTTATGCCCGATGACGGAGTAACTTATTAAACGTGATTCTACAGTACAGCTAGCGTTCAGCTAGCGTTTTGGGAGCTTATTGGGGTTTGAATATAGTATATAGGGTCCTTGTGAGTAGCTCATCCTCACTTCTTCACAGCACGTCTTGATGAACTCATCAGCCCAGCATCAGAGAGCATGGAGGATGCTGAGAGGCTGCGACAAGAGTACATTATAGCCATTCTCGACGTGAACCAAATGTCACTTTTCCAGCTCCGTTGGCCAGATGCTCTGATACGTTTTAAATAAGTAAGTTATACGCTATCAATATGTTGGACATACATATAATAATTTGTTATGTATTCGTTATGTATACGTCAGCTACAACACCGCTGTGGAAAAGTTGGACGTATTTGAACTCTGAACAATTTTGAGCTACTTTTCATATACGGCGGCATGTTTCTGCCGTACGGAACTGTGTGACAGGGAGTGTGTGCTTGTGTGAGAACATAACTGCCATGTTTATTTATTAAAATTCAAGTAAACTAGTGTTCACTGGAATTAGACACTGCTGGGAAAAAGAGGAAAACAAGATGACTGATTATATGTTTATCACAGAATCAGTAAACACTGGACTAGAAAATAGGCCACCATTACCCTCGACAACACACTGACATAACAGCACATAACTGGTTGTTTTAAAAAAACATCTGCATATAGAAATACCCTGAACTTTGATACGACTAACGTGGCACAACAGTGATTTACAGGTGAAAAGGTGTTATAAACTGAATAAACAGAGAGTTTAAAATATGGATATAGCATTATATTAGGGCCAACTGCAGCAAACATAAAGCATGTAAGAACAAGGGGGACAAATCTATCAATCTGTTTTTATGGAAGCATTTAGATGATTGGATTTCTAAAGAGTCATCCTGCAGACCTCTTTTTTCTGAATGGGCTCATTTGTCATGTTGAAACAGGGACATGTGCAGACAGGGAAGTACAGTTCATTTCCCTTCAGAAACACAGCTTAATCAGCAAATTTCGTAATGATTGTGGAGTATCGTCAGAGCCTCTCTGATCCACGCACAAGTCACTTCAAGCCTCCACCCTTCTTTTGCATCTGTTCCGCAATAGCACGGCTAGAAAAACTTGAATGTTAAAAACAAACACATCCTTGTGAAGGGGCTGCTGTGAACAAGTCACCCTTCAAAGGGCTGAATGTGGACCTGATCCTTCTTTAGCAAGTCATGTCTTTAGGGTGAAGTTGTAGCCTCTCAGTGTGCTGGAAAAGAACATCAGAAGTATTGTGGTGCATTTAAGGAATGCAAGTTACGTAACTTTGCAACTCAATCTAAATTCTGTTTAAGATGCATCTCAACATCGTCCTCGGCTGAGTCACCTCGCACTGTTTTAATTGCTTGACACCATAAAATAAATATTTTATTTTGCACCGCTTACCATTGAAATGCTCTAGATCGCTGCAGAGTGACAGTTTCACCGTCCAACAATCCAAAGCTAAACAAAACAGATTTTCGTGTGTGGACTCCAAACAAAATACACTTGAACACACACACACACACACACACACACACACACACACACACACACACACACACACACACACGAGCCAAGATGAAACAGACATTTGAGCCAAATATTTAGTTCAGTCTTCATTTCAAACTTTTCCTGTTTCCACATGAGAGTACAATCCTGTAAATGCCCTGAATCTGGTTTTTCAAGATTGTCAATCGCTGTCACTTTAACTTAAAGTCCCTGAAACAGTAAATGTCCAAACTAATTATATGTCTATGCAAAGTATGCCCAGTACTGTTTGAGAGAGTACAAACATCCAACAGGATGTTAGGCTTGGACTGTTGTCGTTTTAACTAGTTCCATATAAAAATGAACTCAACCACACTATATTAAATGTGAAACCTGGAGTGAAAAGATACAGAAATGATGAGAAGTTAGTGTCAGAACCTTTCAATTCTTAAAAGGCTTTTCATCATAACACACAATGAAGGCTTTCACACAAATACCATTTTATTGTAGTATTCATGGCAAAATGAAAACACGCTGGGATTTAATTCTAAACACTAGTTCAAGAAAATGCTCAATGGAGTGAAAAACAAAATGCAGACAAAGCTTTAGATGCAGAAGATGCTTTGATGTTGCTGTATGATCCGGCCTGCAGGGTCCCAGCGGATAAATGAAGTCATTAGTTCATATCATATGAACCACTTGTAATATACACTTTTACACAGGAATGTGAAAACCCTGACTTTAAAGTGAAACCTTTGAAAGAAGAAACAGAATATTTTCTCTTATGAAGGAACAATTGAATTTAGAGGCAATGATACAAACCCGTTCACACTCTATACACTGCTGTTACAACCTTACTTGGTTTTGGTATAACAAGGATAAACAACTTTAGATAGATACTCTTGAGCAGTGGATATTTACTGTTTTAGCATTTCATCCAATAGTTGTCATTTGACAACAGTGGGCAATGTCCAGCAGAAGTTATATAGTCTTGCTTTTAGTGCATTTCTTGTATGAAAAATGTCATATGAATAAAGATTTAATTGATGGATTGATTGTGGCATTGCGGCAAGGAGAGGAAGGAATAAGCAAGATAAGACTTCACAGGTTCACAGGTGGACAGGCACTTACTGTAGCATGTGATTAAAATGGTAACATACATTTCTCAGTTATCTGACTGGAAAATACTTCTTGAAACATCCTAAAAGGTTTAATATCTTTAATTAAAATAGTACATGTGCATAGGTATGTTCTGGTTACAGTCCAAACTGACTGAACTCACTAACCAGCAATCAATATGGTTAATGATAAAGCTATGAGACCGTGTGTGTTCGGTGGGGCGTTGTGCATACAAGAGGTGTGTGTCAGTGTTTGTTCCGTAGTGCATTGATCTGTACGAGTGGTGGTTGAGAGTTGCACAACCTGGTCAGATGTCTGCTGATTAATGTAGGGAGAAGTGAAAGAAGTGACTGTTCTTAGTGTTTTTCAACTACTTAGGAAATAATGCTTTCTGGTTCTTCTATTCAACTGCACGCTGCACTTTCAAAAACATATCACGAACTTTCAGTCAGTGTCCTGACATCAACCTGTTCCTGAAAAGAGACAGAGAAGCAAGGACAGCAACGTTGTGGTTGTGCCATTAAAAAGGAGAATACGCTCTAAAAATAACATCATTTTGGACCATTAAGTCTGTAATGTGATGGGCCTTTGTCATGCTTAGGTGTACCTAAGCTGTTATGGCTCTTGCAGGTACTGTAGATGGAACAGTTCACTGACACCAACACCTTCAGCCGTCACCTCAGTCCTTTTTCTTTGAATAGCCTTGAATTCTTTGAATATTGTTTTTAGGCATCCTTTATTTGCCATGGCAGTATTACCAGAAAGAAATTATATATCGATATTTATTTAGTTGACCGAGTACTGAATACTTTTGCTATTCTAACAGATACTTAGTGTTTTGCCTCCTGGGGTCAGTGTATTGCTTATCTTGTAAATGTACATTTGTAAATTTAATTCCATTATTTGTTTCAATGTTTGCAGTAAGTTTAGTGAAACATGAATTTAAAAGTTGCATCACAAAGACATTCAACACAAATCTGTCAAACATCCGAGGATTACAATGGAGCTCCAATAGTGATGTTTGAAAAGAACTAGGGATAAGCATATTTATACAAAATAAAAACTTTAACAAGCGTACTATGCGTATCTTTTCAATGTTATTTTAACTTAATACATTTCTATGAGCAAACACAGAAGTTATCTTGTATTTACATTCAGTATTTCTCACTAAAACAGTGCATCTTCTTAACATTCGCAGAATAATTATTTCCAGCAGGTGTAACCGCTCGTCAAAACTCCACAGAGCAGCTTTACGTTGGAAAATGGAGCATCAGTGGAGATTAAGAGGGAATTCTTGACCTTGAAAACAAATTATACTCACCATCTCTGAAGCCGCCTTAGCTTTGCAGAACAGACATTTTTCTGCCATTTAGCTTATGGAGGTATACAAATAAAGTTCAAATTCACCAAATTAAAAGTGAGACCTACATTTTTATGGGAATATTTGTGAATTTAATTTGAAAAGGTCAACATTCCCCCTTTGCTTTGATTTGGGACAGTGCCAGATCAACAAAGAGTCACGCCCTTTTAACAAGGTAAGAGTTTATCCATTTTCATTTTCAGGGAATACGTTGTTAAAGTTTTCCGTTACGCAATCCCTTTTGTAATATAAAACACACAGGTTCACCATAGGAAGATGTGACTTATTTTTCAAATACAAAATCAGTTTGTGATGAATCCCTGTTAGGACATTTGTTTTCTTAAACCAGATTTACCCTACAAGGGGGAACAATGGCAATAAATTGTGAATAAAGAAGGTCACACATAACAATCTTCCTTTTATAGGAAAATTTTAATAGTTATTCAATGTTCTACATTTTACAGTAAATATACAATTACAAACTTGGCTTAGTTATAGTACTAGATCACTAACTGATCTTAAAAAAAAAAAAAAAAAAAAAAAAAAAACCCTCAACAAAAAACAAACAAAGAAAAAAAAAAAAAAATGAAAAACAGATTTACACTTCATATCACAAGCCTGACGCTGGTCCTTCACTCTGGACCAAATAGCTAACATACAGTTCACTTCTCTCAACGCTGAACAGACGTTGGGCTTCAGTTTCAAACACAACCTTACGGTAACAGATATACCATAGCATGTGCAAACTGGGTACCAAACTAAAACTTCCAAAGATGTGGTTGTTCCTAATACTCGATCCAGGGGGGAGGGGGATACAAGTATGCTTTTTTTTGGAAGACAAGGAATTTCCACTTTTTGCATCACATTTAGTGTCAAATTAAACTAAGAGATATCTCTGACCAATTGAAATTAAAAAGCTGCAGCAGAACATCAAAGACATTTAAGAGCCTACTATTCACTGTGATAGTAGTGTTTTAATTTATACTCATGAAAAACTAAGACTTTAGCAACTGCAAGGCAAAAAAATAAATAAAAAGAAGAGGGGGTTAGGAGAGGTGAGGTGTTATGAATGGTTCTGGTCGCTTTTTCACTGTCAAAGTGAAGAAGCACAGTAATAAAATAAAAAAAAAACTAACAAGAACTGAGTAATCCTCATTAAAGTTACCACCTTTCAACGCTGGGTAATGTCAGTGAGGACAGAATGATGGGAGGAAAACAAAATGATGAAGAAAGACCCATAATTAAGACAACTTTGCATTTCTCCCCTAAACACATCAGTGTTTTAACTGTCCATTTTCACTTAAGTGCAAATTGAAATAAATGGAGAGCGAGGGAAAATCTGAAGCTGCTCTGTGGGCGTCTGCCTCTCTACGGGGGGGGCCTCCACATTAAAACAAGAATCAAAGTTTTTAAGAGCATTGGTCTGCAGCCCATGAAAAGAAGCACTCTCTTAATAATGCTGAACTTAAAATGATCAACTCCTATAAGAACAAATAAAATCGTATTTGTCTAAAATGGCATTTCCGAAAACTAAAAGGACATTTAACTTTGGAAAAAGTCCCCCCCCCCCCCCCCCTCCCTCAAACAACAAAATGCCAGTGCTCAAAAAGTGACATCCAATTGTGATTGTTAAATGGAAATGACCCCTATAAATGACTCATTTATCATTTTGGCTCAAAGCCTCGAGCCATGATGATGCCACTTCCAGACTTGGTCACTGGCGACATCTACCGTTTAAAAAGGCTCATTGGAGAATTTAGAAATGCCAACAAATATAACAGATTATCAGCATTAGTATCACCAATTTAACAACCGTCATATAGTTCAATATGACCGCTACCGAGACAGGGTGGTTAGGATTGCAAAGGTCAGACTGAAAGCACAAAGACTTAAAAATATGACACAGAGCAGAGGGTTGAAAAAAAAAAAGAAGGTATAAGTGGACATGAGAGGGAGCAGATCATATAGGACACAATGTTGCATCCCTGAAATGTGAGCGTTTGAATGGTTGGAGGGATGCAAAATGGCCTCTGGAGTGATAATAGGATAAACACGGAGGATACAGTAAGAAAGTTAAAAGTAAGATAGGCAAAATGCGTCAACAGCAATGTGAGGAATAGGAGAGCAATAGGAAAACACAGATTCACAAAAAGCTAGACATAACAAGGACTTAGAATTCACCAGGGAGAAGAAACTAATATTTACTGGTTGAAATATGGCACAGAACAAAAAGGGCATAGAGGCTGAGGGTTTTCAGTCATCATTCAATACATCTTTGCACCCACAGAACAGAAAACAAACTCCAAAGATGGCCTCCAAAAGCATCATGTAACCTTTTTTTTTTTTTTTTTCTTCAAACAAACGTGGGATTTGGTGACGAGTTTCCACACGTTTCTTGAGAGACCTTGTCTTAACTTCTCCCCCTCCTCAGTAACAGATATGTAGAGGACAGAGATGCAGAAGAGGTAAAAAAAAAAAAAAAATCATATTTAAAGCACAAACAGTAGCTGCCACACTGATGCAACCATGCTTAGCTAGAAATACATTACTGTACCACTTGCTGTATAAATATACTGCATTTTTTTTTTTTTTTTTTTAAACTTCGAGCTCCAATGCTATAGTGAAATACACCTGAGTATTATGCATACCCATTATGCTCAATTGACCAGAGGGAAAGAAGAAAAAAAAAAAAAAACCCCCCATAAGATTTAATTGCGAAATACTGACAGAAGTAGTGGTTGGTTAAATAAATCCTAATGACGAGTAACTTTACTGCTGTCGCAAGAAAACCCACTTTCTGTATTCTTTTCAGTTTTTACTGGCTTGAATTCAAATGTACAAGACCCTTACGCGGTGGGAACACTTCATAACCCGATAACATCCACTTGACATTTTTCTAAAATCCAAGGGGCATGTTAAAAATAAGGCTCAAAGATTGGTTTTCATCCGACAGCGGCATTATGCAATATTTTCTTGAGAGTTAACCTACAAGTGTACAAACATCTGGACTAAGAATACCTCAAACACGCAACCTTATTGTTTTATTTTTAATTACAATATAAATTGCTCCTCCCTACTTCACTACAAAGCCCAGGTACCTGTTACTTAGCATTAAATTATAGTCAAGTTTCTTTTTTTCTTATGTTGTGCAATATTTCCTCACAAAGTTATTCGATACCCAAATTTCTGATATGTTCTACGTATCTTCTTAGCAGTAACTGTAATTATTATTGAATGGAGGCTGCATACAGAGCCAGTTGTCCATATTTAGAGATTACAATAAGCTTTTTTTTTTTTTTTTATCAATTCAAAATGCTGATAAAATAATTACTGTAAGTGAACAGTTGGAGGCATTCCCTCTTATTTTATTGCAATATCAAACCACTCCATCTACATACCGGCGCAATAAATGCTTTTTGTTATACAAATCTGTACTCTACAGATCATGAAGTTGTGATTTTAGTCCTTTTTTTGTGTGTAAATCCTGAAAAATGCCACACGCCTCACCTAAATATTAAACCCCACCACCACTCGGTAGGTTTGTAGTGTTTTATTAAGATGGGTCACTATACTGCCTTTGCACATAAATGCCTTTACATGTATAAGCATAAAAAAAAGCAACATAAAATGGCTGTATATGGTCCATGTCTCATTGGCTCATATTATCAAGGTTATGCTGAAAAAAAGGAGAATAATGTTTAAATGTCAGTAAAAGCAGATATGTGTACATTTCCAGAATTTTGGAACAAAACAAAAAACAAAAACAAATGGATTAATCCTTTTTTCATTAAAAACTACTAAAATTCTCAAAAGCCAACTGGTCTTACCCGTTTAAACTTACTGGGTATGTCACCGAGTGACACTGCGTCATTACGGCACTCTTGCTAAATGTCTTAATATTCTTAAATTGTTGTAGCCATGAACACTAAAACCAGCACTTTTATGACTACGGTGCTCTTGCAAATCACATGGTAATACCCACAAAGTTAAAATTTGGATTCAAAGATTCAGAGAATAACAAATCATCCCTATGACATGGACCCGGTGTACACATTACAGCCCTCTGCTTGGACACAATTTCTTCCCAAATGTGGTGCACAACCACCCATGTCATTGGTTTGGTCTTTCAGCACTCACAGAACTGTGGAATGGACTGGTGGATTCGGATCCTATCCATCGATGAGCACATATCTATTTGACTGGTCCAATATTAGATGCATCTTCAAGAGCCCGGGGTTCTATTTTTGAGTGTTTGGTTACAAAGTCCTCGCGTGGAAGAAGGACGGGAGGAGGAGACGACGTAATCGCAGTGAGGACTCAATGTACAATACATGTAGTGCAAAAATAGCAGAGTGTCTGTGTTCTCTTGCAGGTGAGATGCACAAACTTAAAATGTCTTGTACCTTGAAATGTAATGAACCGACTGTGATTATGTGATCTCCTCCTTCCTTGTTGCCTGCTCTGCTCTCCTCGTCTCGTCCTGCTCTTCTCGCCAACACAATCCCTTTAAACTCCTTCTCTGCTGTCTGTCATGCACACCCGTAGAAATCCATGTCATGTGTGTGTGTGTGTGTGTGTGTGTTGATCAGTAACAACTTAACTGGACGTATTGTACAGTAAGTGTCACTAAATGATCATGCGTTTTCAGACACAGGAGCCCCTGTGTGTGTGTGTGTGTGTGTGTGTGTGTGTGTGTGTGTGTGTATGTGTGAGAGAAAGTGTGCACAACCACCCACGCTGTTGACACGGTTATTATAAATATCCTTACATTTTCTAAACGCATTGACCTACGCTAAGGTTAAGATTTCGAAAGTGTCACAACATACTAGCCTGCATAGTATGTAGCATGAAGTAGGTGATGTTTTCTTAGTGTGTACTATGCTAATGTGGAAACAGTGGGACACGCAGCAGGATGGGTAACGGTCAGTAAGTGCTCTGCTCATAGCACTCACACGGAGACGTAACGACAGGGATGATGGACTGACTACTGCCCGACAGACAGCTACGCGCTGGAAGACGACTGAAAATGAAAAAAAAAGCGGATTTTAAAAAAAGGTAGGAAGGAAAGTCTATAGAAAAAAGTAATTCAGAAAGAGAATATCAAGAAATGAAATAACCCAAAAAATAAAATGCTTAATTGGTTAAAACGCTGTGCTGATATCTAGTTCTTAGAAATTTGGCAGCATAAGTCAATAAGTCTTTGTAGTGACTGAAGAAGATGATAATAAGGAATAAGTGCCTGATATTTTCCAGCCAACTGAGCAGCAGCAGCAGGAAGGACCACACACACCAGCACAACACAAAACAGGAGCAACTGACACCCGTGATTGGTCAAGAGTCCTTCTGGAGTTCCAATGACAGACACATCAAAAAGAAAGTGAGGAGATAAAATAAAAAATAAAAAAGCCATACAAAATAAGGTAATGACTGGTTGGCAAATGAAGAAAAAAAGAAAAGCAGCTTTTGTAAAAACGTTAGAGAATGTCGCATACTAACAATAACAATAATAGTAAAGTGGCTGTTGCACTTTAGTTTTGTTCTTGCAGACAGGTGCCGAGTTCCCATGGTTACCAGTGGGAGCCCGGGTAAGATTTGAGCAGTTGCATACGATGGTGGACTCCAGATCTGGTGGGAGAGAAGAGCAGAGGTACAACCTTGGTGATTTATTTAAGGATGCGTCAGACCCCTGAGGAAAATAGAGAAAATTAAATGTGAGGCAGAGAGAGACAACAGAGGAACACAAAGCAGGAGAGGACAGATGGAGGAGAGGAACATCGGGGTGGTGAGGAACACCTGAAAGAGGAGAAAGTAAACAGCAGGTGGGCAAGACACTCACATGATGGGTGGGCTCTACCAGTGAGGCGGTACGTAGCTGTACCCAGGTGTCCCTTGGGGCCTGTAGGTTGGCACAGTAACTGGGTGTCCTCCAATCTGAGCGTGCTGGGGCGTTGTCAGCAGGGTCCCTACAGGAAGGCACCAACACCATTAATGAGCTTCAGTCATTTTTAAATCCATCTGCTGAACGACTATAAAAAGGTATGGTTTGTTGCCATCGCTGCACATCATGACTCATGTTGACGTGATATCAGGATTGCATTTTAGATTTTTAGAATCATTCAAGCATTTTTGGTTTATTTCCCCTGATTTTGTTAGCAGCTAGGGGTGTACTGGTGCAACGAGCTGGATCGATATATTGAGTAAATGATCAACGATCCAATATCGTCGATGCAAATTAAAAACATCAATACATATCGCCCGCTAACGGCGACACACAACTATCTCCAGCGTAAATATACGACTTAAAATCACAGATTACAAAACGTCAATGGCAGCCAGTCATCTCTGAAGACTGAAATGAACAAAGCATGTTGGAGTCGGTGGTTCCGGTCGTACCTGCACTCATGGCCATGGTTGTCCCAGCTACCATCCCCATGGCAGCCATGCCGTTGTTGCGAGGAGCGGGGACGGGGGCAGGGTAGAGGGCTGTGGAGGGGATGCTGTTAGGCTGCACCACGGTGGTGTGATGGATCACATGTGGCTGAGCCGCATACACTGGCTGGGTATAGTACGCTCCCTGTCAGGACGGACATAAGGAAAGGGTTTATGATCCGTTTGTGTAGCATATATAAAAGCTTATTATTATTACATCTCACTGTTTATTTTATTTGGAGGAAGTCTAAGAAGAAGGTTTGGCTAGTCATACGAGTCATTTTCCACTGCAGGAACAAGCAGACAGAAAACACTCGTGCATTTCCCAATCTCTTCGTGCTTCTGCACTCTTCTTTTAAACAACCATTTAAAAAGAACAAAAGCCTGGCTTTGTGCCCGACTTCTCAAACACTGCTTTTTAACTTGTTGTCAGTATAACTTGCTTTATCTCCAGGGTTTTTCTGTGGAAATGCAAACTAAATGGACTTTTAGGATCGTGTTTGAGAGTTTAGTTTCTGGAGCTCATCGAGACGGCTAACCAAACACAAAACGACCTATCACTCAAATTCAAAGAGTTCTCCAATGTTATTAGTATTATAATAGTATTATAATAGTGTATGAACACAACACAAAACTGATCCAATTGATTCCCGAGTAAGAAATTCTCTTTTCAGTCTCTTCCACTGTAATTCATAACTATGGTGTCAATTTTGTGAAATTGCTTCACCCGATTGTACTAATTTGCTGTAAAGTGTAATCAACTAACGAGATACAATGAGCGCACAGTTAGTAAATTGATTGGGTTTAATGGCACAGCCAACTGAACAGATGCAACACGACAAATTATGATCAACATTTTTCAGTAGCAGAGTAGAGTGTGTGTCTCCAAGGAAAGTCGTCAGCTGTAATTCAGTATCCTTCCTTACCTGTGCGTATAAGTTCTGCTGAGGGTAGGCACTGCGGATGGGGTACATGGCTGTTGGGTATGGGGTGGGGCTCGGGGTGTAGGGAGGGGGCGCTCCATTTGACTGAGTTGGAGGCACTTTGTATGGGGTGCCTGCTGAAGTATATCCTAAATAGTCAAAAGAAGAAAAAAAAACTAAGATATATTACATTGGAGCAAACCACTTCATAAAGAATCCTCTCATAATCAGTCAGGTAATAATTCTTTGTGGGTTTTCGTCAATACAATCGACACCTCTCACATTCAAGCAGTCGTGTAATCTTTTGTTAATACAAAAATATTGATTATTGCAGCTTCAAGTTATTACAATTCACCATGTTACCACCATCTGAAAAGGCAATTCTGAACTGAACGTCCGTTCAATGTCATAAAATGACAAAGACAAAATCTAAATACTATTCAGAGTCTTAGTTGGTCTTTAGATACGGCATAAGGTAAAAGAAAGATGTGCCTTTATATATAAATATATAATATTGTGCCTTTTATAATAATAATGTAAAAATAAATCCTGAACAATATCAGGGTTGGTTGAGGACCAGAAGAAACTAAATTAGTAATATACTTAAACCATATCAGTGAGTCTCAAAAAATGGGAGAATGGGAGAGTTGGCTGCTATCCTTGTCTAACATTATAACATTGGGGGTTTTGGACTACTTGTATGATGTATTGCAGACCAAACGATAATATCAGTAGTTGCAGCAGCGCTGTCCAAACATTTAATATTTTGCATTTCCTACAAAATCCACCAGATGGTGGACTTTAGTCTCGAAACAATCCAGCAAAGGGTTATAAGAGTCTTAAAAGCCTCATTTCATTGGTCTGACCATGACCTTTGAAGATAGAATGTCTGCATTGTTTACTGCTAGAGACTGTAGTTAATGTATATGGAGTATAATCACCTTTTTTGGACCATACAGTCGTGCAACCTGCCAACCTTAGTAGCACACACATGATTCAAGTATGGCCACCATTTAACTGACACGTCAAAAAGGTTGAAAAAAAGCATACGGTCTATCGTAGGACAGTGAAGGCATCTGGTTCAGACCACAGCATTAATGTCTGCTGTTATGTGGGCTCTGCTCTGTGGGGTGCAGTACCTCTGAGCCACCACATGGAGGAGCCTGAAGGTCAAACATGCTACTAGCTAGTTGCTGCTGCAGAGCTTATGAAAGCGCTTCCCTCACACAAGGACAAGGGAACAAAGAGATGCTGGAGCTGCTATGTGTGTCTAAAAGTGTGTGTGCGCCTACTCACACACATGCATGCAGGGCATTAGAGGACAATGGCGTGTGACAATTAGACAAAAGCCTGATAGAAAACAGTTTGTCTATTCAATGGTCTTGAGAAATAATGACATTGACCAAGACACGTTTTTAAAATCAGAGTAGCTGGCTTGTCTGGAGGTTGATTTTTGTCTGGGACCCAAAATCTAAAGACTTTAATTTCACCATACATTAAGCGCTGCAGAATGCATATAAATACATTTGCAGTTAAACATTACCGCTGCCGATTTAAACCACAGCCTCAATAATTAGGTTCTTTCGTTGGAACCGAGCCGAGTGAGCTCTGCAGAAGCATACCTGATATTTTGTTAGACTTCCAAAAAGATAAAACCAAACTGGGGGAGGGGACGAGAGGAGAGGGGCTTCAAAAGCAGCACAGATGAAATCTACAAACCCACCCCGTCTTGGTGAGAGACTTAAAAATCAGGAGAATAGGAAACAATTTGAGTAGCTATCTCCCCCCTGCTTAATACTTTCAAAATATGTTTTTATTTCGGAGATAATCTACGTAATGCTATCAAGGACAAACGTCACTCATTTTATAACAAAAAAGGACTATCATTGTCCTTTCATTCTTGTTACCAATTTACCATCCCGTGCCTCTGTCTGGAACTAAATATCATCTTAAAGTCACAGAATTCATTGCTCATCAACATCTTATTGATTGCAAAGTAATATTTCTTTCACATTGATCTTTTACTTGTTTAATTTGTTGTCTGCCTATTGTCTGTTAATTGATTGCAGGTTTATTAGATTTGTGTGTTTGTTGTCTGATATTGTTAATTAAAGTTGACAGTTTGAGTTTGACATTGTAATGAGCCTCTTCCTTTCCATTTTGCAAATAGATCTTTTTTGTACATACGCATTATGATGATTGAAAAGTCTGTAAATAAAGCGGAACCCACTGGGACTTTGAAATTTGAGATTAGCACGTACTAGACAAGAATGTGTCGTTTTGTGCTTTTAAATCTTACATTTTGACGCCCATATTCAACGAATAACTAAGTCGAAAAGAAGCGTTGGTATAAAATGCTTTCAGGTGAGACTACAGACGGGTGGCAATTTATCTGTGGCCTCTAAAAGTATTACAAAAGACACCGTATAAAGAATTTCTTTTAGAATACCGACATATTATTCAATTACCGATTGCCAGAATGTTATTAGTTAAATGAAATCACTACTACATAGATGTTAGACCCATTTCATTTTATTCACAAGCTTGACTTTTGAACAACTCCAGTCGGATCGTATTGACTCGTCTGCGTTTCTAGGCTGAAAGGTTAAAGACCCCGACACATTAAACTATCTATATCTGTACAGACACACCATATCTGGATTGCACAGAGACAACTGTTATTCCCATCTGCTATGTGGACCAGAGCCTGAGCCCCAGCAGAGCACGTAACTGCTGCTTTAAAGGACACTGGCAGCTGTTCCTGGCCAGCTTCCCACTCCTTCACCATCAATGCCCTTTAGGCTGACATCACTACTTAATCCATACTGCTTTCACATTATTGCAACCCGTGTGGCGTGCTCAACAACCTCGTTTGCTCAAAATATACCGCGATGAAACACATTTTAAAAGCACGAGTGATTTTGGTATTGGATCAATTTTAGATGTTTTCATTTTCACACCAAAATGTTAATCACAACTCAAAAACAATATTTGCTTTTGGTTGTGTATGCATAAGCGATATACATTCAGTGCAGCACTGCAGAGCAGCAGACTAGATCCTGTGGCTTCAAATTAAAATTCCATCAGTGTCTAATTTATTTAACACATTAAGTGTTTTCCCAGCCTTAATCTGAAAAATGACTAACTTTCATTTCATTATTACCAACACGTTACTCAACTGCTTTTCAGAGTATGAACTGAATAATTACCATGATTACTCATCACCAACATTAACATATTTCTGAAAGTTATTCAAGATAAATTGGTGGCACATTTACTGGTTGTTCAAGGCTGTAAGTTTATAAATAGTTATTTTTGAAGAACCTAGAATCTGAAACTCAAGCCATACTCATTTGTTAACTTTTCCCCAGAGTTAATAAACGGTTAAGAAATCCCTTACTGCAAACAGTTTTTATTTTGAATAACCGTAACAGTATTGTAGAGTCAGGTTTGCACAGATGACGGCTGCATTATTGTTGTTTATACATTGACGCTCACCTCATGAAATGCTTCATTCTCAGTGGTAACCACACAATAATGCTCTCGATTTAGCCTGCACATTTGTTTATATTGTATGATTATTTCCTTATGTTTCAATTTGTTATTATCTTGCTCTGTATCTTTACATTTGCCTATTTTGTAGTGTGAAAATAAATAAATAAACAATAGGTAACAGTTTCATATCTAGTCAACAAAGCCACGCAGAATAAAATGTGGGTTAAAAACGTGATAATGATAAGAAATCATCTGCATGTCCCAGTGCATCTATGTGACATCCTTTACATTAAACTTCAATGGATACCCGACAGTCCCTTCCATCTTCCGTATAAAAATGGCAAACATCCAACTAATTAACTCCAAAAACATTGGGGTGAACTGACAGCAATTTCTCCCAAGATATTACCTTGTTAAACAGAAACAAAGTCATCAACCGGTGTGTGTGTGTGTGTGTGTGTGTTAGGGCTCACCTGGTGGATACCCAGGACTCCCTGTTTGATAGAGGTTGGGTGTATAGGTGGGAGCCGTGGCAGGATACCCTCCTGGATAGCCTGTAGGACATCACAGACAAGAAAGGAAAAAAAAAAAAGAGAAACCATAGCTGAACAGCGAGAGGACCACAGACACAGGTAGGCAGTATTTGGTTTGGAGCAGGATGTGCACAGATGGCGCTCATTAAAAAAAAAAAACTGTCTGAACCAATAACACAGTCGGCTGAATGCTTCTTACATACAGACGAGACACACCTGCCAATATAGTGTGGGAGGAGTAAAAAATTAATTAGCAATGCACGCAAACACGTGGGGGGGGGGGGTTAGAGATCTCTCACACACACATACACACGGTGCGAGATCGACAGTGTGAGAAAAAGAGGGGGAGGGGGGGAGAGAACAGGAGAGTTAAGAGACAGTGTGTAAATGAGCAAGTAGGGCTGGGTGATAATTTACCATCTTTCAGTGGAATGGTATCGTGAAGAAATCATAGATCAAGAGACACAATTACGGTGTCTAAATTGATAACAAGCATTTATACTTATTTTTACATTGTATAAATGAAAACAATCAACTAGTTTATTCAGTTGCACCCTAAGCATAATATTCTAGACTTGAGAAGGAGACAGCTGAGTGTTTGACGTGAAGCTTCTTCAACTGGGAAACTAACGCAAAATGATCATGTAAGCTGAACAGCTGCAGCGCGGCGTGGTTCAGAAGATTTAGAAACAAAAATATCTGCCGACTTGTTCAATTCATTAAATGCATTGATTCAAAGCCTTGCATTAAATGACACAATAGCACACCAGATGTTGTTACATCCCTATAAAAACACACTCAACTATTAGGATTAACAAGGCGTTTAAGTCTTATTGTTAAGAGCCTAAGGGAGGGACAGTTATGACTACGGCTCTTTACAAGTAGCAACTAATTGCATTTGCTTATTGACCAATAGAAATGTCTTAACAGTAGAAATTAAAATCAACCATTGCAGACTTTCCATTCTTACCTGTCAAATTATAGATCTGGTAACATCTGACTGTATTTCATTCACAATTATGTCTTTTGAGTAGAACAGCATTACACTTTTAAAGACTAAAATATACAAACAAGGTAATGAGAGCAGAGCTCAGTGTGAAATAGTGAACAATTATTATTTTAATGAAACTAACTGAAATTGTTCAAATCTAAATAGAAAATGACAAACCAACAATGATTATTATTATTATAGCCCCTTACTGTTGCATTATTCCTGCTGAGTGAACGTTTTAAGATTTATATCATTGACATTTTTTAAAAACATTTCCGACACCCACCTAAGCTTTGAATCATTTTTACAAAACCTTTAACAACGCTTTTAATTAACAATGTTCTAATCCTTGTTTCTCCCCAAACAATAACAACGCTCTTATTGTCAGATGCAGATTGGAAGACAGCCAAAACCACCAATTATCTGACTGACTGGTAGGATTTCAGGCATCAACAGAATAACTGTCTCAGACTTATTGGAAAAGCCAAATCTGAATTCTCGCTAGCATTTTTAATTTTTAAGTCCCGTTACAAAAGGGTTGTGATCCTAGTGACTTAAATAACTACAGAGCCATCTCAAAATGGTCCTGCTTAGCAAAATCTCTGGACTACAGAGTAAATTCTCAATTTAGTTTGAGTTAAGAAACACATTACAGTCAGATCAGTTAGGATTGGCATCAAGTGATAGCCCATCAAACAGCTGCGTTATGTGTACTTAACAATATTGTAGAAGCTATGGACCATCATCTCTGTGCTGCACTTTTCATAGACCTAAAGTATCTTATGCATTTGATTCAGACATCACTGACGCTCATGTGGAAAAAATGTTTAATCCCTACCGGGAAATAATCCCTGAAAAACATGCTGCTCCTCAGACCTTGTTATGTGCGTGTCTTCTAGCTCGCATGCAAACGTAAACTAAACAGGAGTGCAAGCACATGAATATAAACTACACCAGTACTCATTTTATTGCGTTTTTAAATCTGTGTGCAACTTTATACACAATCCAAAACATTAATCATTCCTGCAGGCACCTTTGACCTGCAGTTCCTACTCCGCACTGCTTTTTGGGAAATAAAAACCCTACGGCATACTGGACATAAAATGGACAGAAGGGAACTGAAATGACAGAGCAGACAAATTATCCCAGCTTAATGCTCCTGCATCAGGTTTAATATCAAGATGCAATTAGCAGAACCATCTTTGAAGGCACTCATTCACTGACTCAAAACTCAGCAGCAATGTTGCCACTTGCAGTCATCCTAAAAAACATGATTATCGTGGTATAGAGGATGATGAATGTGTGTGTTAGTTTTACCTGCAAAGGCCATGTTCTTAGGGTTTCCATAGGGGGTGCCAGGCTGAACGGGGCTGTAGACTGGATTCATAGCTGAAGCTAACCTGTTCTTACTAAGAAAAGAGACAGAGACAGTGGGGAGGAAAGGGAAGGGGAAAATGGAGGAGAAAGACGTAAGCCATGTAAATTGGAAACAAAATTGTTACGATCATCAAGCATAAGCACACACTCATCACACAAATAAATCCCAAACTCAGATTCTTAAGGCGACATCCAGCAGAAGGATTTTGCCTGCATGCAACAACAAACAAAAAAAATCCAACCCTGTGTATCCTCACCCTCAAGTAGGCTCAACGTAAGAATGTATTTAAAAACACAGACGTTTGGAATAAATGGGGCACAAGTACTGACAGAAAAGCACAAGTACGCATGGATCCACTGAAAATAATAGTTAGGTTTCCTGTGTGGCAGAATATACAGCTAGCCAAATGCTGCACATGTGCCTTATGTAACTACTGCACCAAACAAGGCAGGGCGAGCTCTACCAGCCTGATTTCCACAACAGAATTGAACGGAGGAATGGCTACTAAACATATAAAAAGGTGCTGGAAATGGTTGGGGAGAAGGTGACTAATAAAAATTAGCCATTTATACTACATCTCCCATAAGGCATTTTTCTCCACCGGTCTCACAATGTAGACGAAAAGACCTCGAGTGCTTCCACTTTCAACTTACCTCGTCATAGAGAATATGGGCATGGGAAATTGTGTGTACATGTTTGTGTGAGTGTGTGTACATGCGTGCCCCGTACCTCTTGTGCGTGTCTGGTTGATACATGAAACTGAATTTGTCTGTGGGATGCCCGCCCGCCATTCTTGCTGTATGCAAATGAGGAAGGAGTGGAAGTGGATATGCAAATCTGAAATTAAAACAGCGAGAGTTCATGATTACAACGAACACAGGAAAAGGAAAAAAAATAGCAAAAGAAGCAAGCACCAGTGCAACAGCAAATGGTTAGTGACCCCAGCAGGGAGAGAGAGTGAAGTAGACGGTGCGTTTGAGTGTTTGTGGTGACTGCTGTGTCGTAAGCCACCAATAACTGTGCGGAATACAGAACAGTGTATGGATAAAGCAATTTATGTAAATAGTGTGAAATGGACTGTGTTTGCTTCTATTTTTAAAACATCAGTGCGTAGTCAGTTTCTAGCATTACCGGCTGATAAAACAGGCTTGAGGTAACATTTCTCATTCCTGTGCATGTAAGGCCTATATGATGTGTGCATGTCCTAGAGAAAGCGAGGTACGAGTATGAGTGTCTATATATGTGATGTACACAACATCAAATACAAGCAGCAAAGCAAACGGTAAGACAGCCAAATGAAAAAGCACAACACACCCAGTGAGCGGGCAAGTGACGGGGAACTAAATATCGTACACATAGGCCGAGTCTTGCACAGAGCCATGAGTAAGCATGATCCAGAACCACACGAGCTTTGCACAAACACAGAGCGGAACAGCTGAGGAATAAATAAAGAGGAGGAAAGGTGTGTGTGAGCTGTGTCATATTTGAGTTTGTGTAGATCTTGTGTTGATTTGTTCTTCCGTTTCTGAAAGAGATGGGAGCCGGTATGTGGCGGCAGCGATCAGGCCGGTTCTGTCCGGTTTCCAGTGTGGCTTCGTCGTGTGCTATGTATACGACTGCGTGAAATATGTTGTGGCAAGCCCTTTGCACACAGCACATTACCCATTTGCCAGGTACAGACTATGAGAACTCCTTTGTCCAATTTGGCTTCCTGTATATTTGTGAAATGCATTGTACCAACAGACCAACTTAAATCTGACAGATCCGTGCTGGGCCTGTGCTGTCCAGTTAACAAATCCTTCAGGTGATTATAGCTTCACTGTCATAATTCCTGGGCATACACTTTACCGGTGATGCCAAACGGCACCAAGTGACAGTTCATATTAGGCAAGGAAGCATTTCAGCGCCCCATCCAGGAATACTGACGTCAAAACGCCCAAAGACAGCCAGCAGCTGAATGCGAGCACAAACACGTGGGTGCAGTTGCTTTCGAGTCGTTGTGTGCATATATTCCTTAAAAAAAACCACACATACCCCGAAAAATTATCAAAACATAAACCTGTGTGTTTGTGTAAAAACAACACTAGTGGTGATATGTTACCTCTGGTTCATTACCCAAATTCATATCTCATAACAAAAGAGCGTGTCAGGGGAATTGAGTAACCTATTGCTGAACACATCCCATAGTACCTTCCTCATTAATCTACTGTAACTCCTATGATTCTAATTCTTCCTCTGGGGCAACTCTGCCTCCCACCTTTCATTCCTTTCAGCCGTTCTTCTTCATTTAATTTATCATTAGTTTCTCAACCTCCCTTAATAAGTTTCTCTACCTGCAAACATTTGATTGCATGAAGATTAAAGCAAGATTCCACATCTTAACCGGATCATCTTAAAAAATATAACCACTGATTTTCCTAAAATGTCCTCAAACATCACTGTGTAAGTTTTAAAATTCAACAAAGTTAATCTGCAATGATCTGTACAATAAGCATGCACACGAGACGATTGGAACGTCATTAATATGCAGGTATTTGGTAATGAATCAAAGTGTTAGTCAAATTAAAATTGGGACAGCTGATGGTGCTAGATGAACGGTGTAGATGGTACAGTTCATCCCGAGTGGGGCATGGGGCCGAGTTGTTATAACAAATGTTACAAAAGAAACAGCCAATCCACCTAATTGTTATGATTACGAGAGATATTTTAGGCGTGGCTTTTTGGTATATTTTTCTAAATTAATTCACCATCATTGTCATAACTTAGTCTCATCATTTTCTTTTTGTTATTCTGTGGCTTCTCACGTCTTAACCGACGATTATTGATCAAAATCTAATTAAAAAGAAAGCAAACCATGTAAATGTTTTAAATAAAAAATATTACCGTAATCGGGTTGATATTCACGTGAGCTAAATTGTAATGCGCATGTAAATGTGTCGCGAGTGAACAATGGCCACCAACACATGGACAGGTGGCTAAGCTAACTCTGAGGTCTAGTGGCTGCAAACAACTCGTTACCAATTATCACTGTGCCTGAATAGAGTAGAGACGTGTGTGTGTTCATCTGTTACAGCCAGACAAACAGAGTGTATTGTGTGTGTGTGTGTGTAGGCAAAAGTGACGAAAAGTGAATGGGTGAGAACAAGAGGGGCACCACAATGCGTCTAATGAAGGTGTGTGTGAGGAACAGAGGATGGCAGAAATGCATGTGATGAGTAGGAGTGTCTGACAACTCCCTTTGTTTTCAGGGGGAGAGGATGATGAGGCGCTTCAGGCTCTCTATTCTTAAAAAAAGCCTCTTTCTATCCAGAAGACCTTCTGCTCGACAGACCACCATCTACGATTGTAAAAGACCATTCTCCAGAGGACATTCACCATAAAAGACACAGTACATTTATTTGGAGGACAGTGCAAAGGGGCAGAGACGAGTGTAGACATCTCCATGGTTTTCAACCATTTTTGGCGCTTAAGGCGTGCTTCATAAAAAAGGAACAGAACTAAAAATGACACTGTATTGTTGGTTGCCTGAAAATATCAATAAAACATGCTTGCTTATAGATAGACACCAGCAACCAGCAACTGCTGCTGGGCACTCGAAGCCAAGGGTTTGGGTAGTGTGCTCCCATTGAAGTGTAAGCTCTTAATTATTTTGTTGTGCTACACTTTTTCCTGTAAAAAAAAAAGAAAAGAACAATCTGCCATTTTGTAAACTTGTGTTATATTGAGTAGTCTGCTAATTATTTTGTCAATCAATCCGTAAGAACTTTAGAAAATATAGTGAATACTTCCAGTTTTTCATGATGCTAATTTTTCAGAACCCTTCAAATGGTTATTCTAAATAACACTCCCAGACCTAAAAAAGACATTACATTTAAAGACGATCCAAGCAGCAAATACTCATAATTATAGATAATCACAATAGTAATTACTTTTCTGTCAATCAAGTAATGGACAAGTGTTAAATGTGATTAGCCAAACTGACGCTAAGTAGTTTTTGAAGCATAACTGACAGAAAGCCTTTATTGTGAGGGAGCCGCAGGTGCCAGCAGCCACCGAGTGCTAACTCGTCAAAAACAGTTGATCTGAATCTAGATTTGTGAGTCTTTCGTTGGCACCTACATTACAATTCACCTGCTTTTTTGTAAAATTGTATCCATCTTTTCCACTCTTCTCTCCTCGATACAAACCCAGACTTCTAAGACTGCAGGGCTCGCGGTAACAACCCTCCATCGGTTAAAAAGGCTGCAGCTCACAGCGGACTCTGGCCGTGATGATCAAAATCGTTTACTCATTTGCTGACAGCTTTTCGCCTTATGACAATCAAACCAGTTGTTTTACAATAAAAACATCAGAAAATTGTAATCAAAGCATATTATACATTTACCAGACCCAATGTGACTTATTCAAATCCCTTGCTTTATCCCATTAAACAATCCAAAACCCAAAGATATTGAAATTACTATAATTAATGACAATAAAGAGCATGATCAGATCACTCATTTTTGAGATGGTGGAACCAGCAAATATTTGGCACTTTTGTTTGACGAGTGTCTGAAGCAATTAAATGATTAACAATACGGAAATTATTTCTGTCGACAGACTTCTCATTTCAGCTATAATTGCAACCTTCAATGCGGACATCAATGTGTATAGGGCGCTCCGTCTAGCACAAGAACACACACGCGCTGACATTATCAAGAAGACCTTCCAGCTCAATGGCTTAACCAGAGTTATTTTTCAGGACTTTGTTAAGCTTAAACTCCATTAGTGGGACTTCATTTGGGCTGAACTCACAAGCTATAGCCTCAAGGCCTGGACACAAAAACACAGCTTGCGAGTCTGCATGCTAACAGTGCTGGGTTTATTTGTGTGCGTCCATCTTTAAATGTTTTGTATGAGCTCAGTAATGTGGAAAACAGCTCTTGCTTTGATTCAGATCTTCAAAGATTATGCCAACGTATTTAATTAGTGACGAGCATATTAATATAAAAATGTGCATGTTGCAAAACAATAATGTTGGTTCCACTCCATAAAGGGAGATTCCTGCAGCCCAGGGGGACCAAAAGAGGTAATAATGAGGGAGGAGGATTGTGAAAGAATAAACCTCTCACTCACTCACTCACTCACACACAGTCTCTCTCTCTCTCTCTCTCTCCCTCTCACACACACACACACACAAAGAGCTACCGTTCCTGGAGAACATGTACAATACAACACAACCCCCACACCGACTCAATCCTCCCACATAATACCTCACCAGGCATCTACTCTTTAAAGCAACAAATCAAAACTGGTGGGCGTCATCACACTTCAGCACAGGAGAGAATAGCTGAAAAGCTTTTTATTTTTTAATCCTCACGAAGGCAGCGTTTCACTTGGGTCATATGAAAAGGAAACCGAAATAAAAACCATAAGACTATAAATTGCTGAGTGTAATGTGGTGCGTCAATAGTATTTATTTTTCTTAGGGACCATATAATATTCAAAATATCTACCGAGATAATGAGTCACACATTTAAGATACTTCCAGTAGGTGGTCTTTTCCTATTTGTTGATTTTATAACAACATTATTTTTAGCATCGTTTCTGTGGAGCTGAAACAATGAGTCCATTTACAGACAATTTAAAATCAGCAATGGTTAATCGTTTCAGACCCTTTTTAAAGCAATAAGGCCAAACATTCACTGGTTCCAGCTTCTTAAATGTGAAGGCTTTCTTGATTTTTACTGTCTTCTATGATAACTGAAAACCTTAAGACAAAACAAGCCATTTAAAAATGTTACATTGGGATTCTGGGAAAATGTTATGGCCATTATTCATCATTTTATGATATGATATTGACCAAACGATTATACAAGAAAATAACTGGCATATCATAGATAATGAAAGTAATTGCTAGTTGCAAACCTACTGTACTACCAACCATTGACAATCAACATTAACACTGCATTAAAGCATCGTTTCACATTTGAAGTATTTCTCTTTGACATTTCTAGAATACATTGTGGCCATGCAGGTTTTCAGGGCCTTTAATACAACAGCATATGATATCTACGAAAACACAGGCCCAAGGGACAGACCAACTAATAGCGCATGCAATCACAGTCAGAGCTGACATCCATAATCAAGCCCGAGACCAAATCCATCTTACTGAAGTGCTCAAAGGCAGTGTGATGGAATCAGAAATCCCCCCCCTGCCTTCCAGACAATCAGACCTGCCCTGCAGCAACGCGCTCCAAACAGCCCTGGGCTATTTTAGATCTAGGACAGCTCTATACATTTTGGGACAGCATCTCCCCTTTTCTGTGTGCCGGCTTCCTCCTCCTCTATTTTCCGTTTCAAAATCATCTCATCAGTCACACACCTCATGGGTCTGTATCCCTGGATTATGTGACAATATTGTGCTGGCCCACTGAAAATTGGAAATGTTACCATGAAATAAATACCCTTCAACATTATCCATTTATGGAGATTTCTACCCCTGCTGTGGTCCTTGGTTACTAACAAACATTTAGGAAGGGCTACGTAATAGTAATTAGTGCTGAAGGTTTATGGAATTGACACAGAGGGTCAATATTTTTGCTATGATAGTTATAATTAAAATGTATGATTTCATGATCCAGAATGAAAGTTAATTGTGTTACAGTCACTGTGTTTAAAAGGGAACAGAGAGGGTGGTGACAAGGTGTTCCCACCTACGAGTCTTTATTTAAGTTGTTAATTAGAAGCTCCTGTCTAACTTTCTTAAAAAGGGAGCATCAAGCAATTTGACTTTTTAATGAGTTCTTACAACAACTAGGGAATTATAGCATCGATCGGCCTGAACGATACTGGAAACAAGCCCGGAAGTCTACGGCCATGTAGAAACAAGATGATCAATGGGATATTTTACAGACTAACGTGTAGTGCATATCTGGTTGCAGAAACCCAAATGCCCAACAAGACTTCCCCCAATTTAGCTGCAATTGTATTAACCCATGCCTCCATCATAGACAAGCTATAATTACAACTGTACATGGTATAGCTTAGCAAGTGCACCCCCAACACTGATCACTTATGTTATAAGAATATAAAAAAAGGCACTTGTGCATCCATGGCCTGTTGCAGTATCTTTCCGTGTGTTTGACGACAAGGCACACTCAATGAATGCATAAAGCTCAAAGGTGCTTCAAATCAATTAATGAACTGTGTGCATCAAATCTTATCAATAACTTACAAATGCCACATTGACACAATTAAGATGGGAGCGCAAATGAGCTGATGGCAAGACCAGAGACCTTATTTGGCCACGAATCTGATTACGAATTTGAATTTAAAAGAACAATTTAGACAATGTTGTTGGATTTTACTATGGAAAACACTATAACCCTGCAGAAAACTTGTAAGCTTCGGGCCCATTCCAAATTGTGAGCATCTGTGGATTCCCAGTTCTGAATAATTTGACGCAAGGAGGTACAGAGGAAAAACACACAAGCACAGACATAATTTCACACCAGCTTTATGAGTTAGAACTTGGCAATTAAACCCATGATAAACAATCAATCTCCGGGCAATATAAACAGCAGACTGGCATTATTGCCTGCGGTGGAGGTGGGACTTGACAAACACAGGGGGGGGGGGAAGCCATAATGTTGTCGTTAACATAGCAAACAGTAATATTTTACTGCCTCTGTACAAAATCGACATTAATAATGAACTTAAGAGTTGCTGATCGATGCCAGTCACACAGATTTTTCAAGCGTTCTACACATACAGAGCCAACTAGCTCTTCTGTAAAACAAATATTCTTAGTCCAGGTTCAAGCTATTGTTACATATCGTACTTTTCAGCCCAGTATTTGCAGCCCGCAAGTTTTTACATTACACACTGTTTTGGGAACAGCCAACACGTCACATCTGTATCTCCTCAAAACAAATCCTTTCTTCTTCACCGGGCTCTGTAGGTCTTTTCTAACAAATGTACCTGTAAGACAAACTTAAGTGAATGTTTACAGTTTAGAGAGTTTATGCACTAAGTAACCTAACACTATGTTACAGAGAGATATAAAAATAAGTATTTACCTGAGGGAAATTGTAAATGAAAGCAGGAAAATTGAATTCTTGGTTGCTGAAGTTTTTCCATTTGTCCTTCTTGAGCATTGTTAAGTTTTTGGTTTAGAGGCGGTTATTGTGGCGATACTCACGATAGAATTAAAGCTAAAGTCGGTTAGCAGAGCTGAGACGGCCGTGGAAGACCAGAAACATGGCCATCTGTGTTTGGAGTTGGTGGGCGGTGCCTGCTCAGGCCTGTGCGAGCTGACAAATCAGAGATAACCGGGCTTTATGAGAAGGGGGCATGGATGTATTAAAAGAACTGGATACAGCGTTGGAGCGTTGAAAGTTGCTTAGTGGAGCATGAAGCCAATGGGCTGGTAATCTTCCAGCGTTCTTCTGCATCCATGGGGCTCATAGAGCATGCGCACTTGCTTTTTTCCTTAAACCTCGCCATGGCTTAGTCACATGAATGGAGGGGGGGAGAAACAACTCTGGATTTGGCAAAATAAGTGCTATTCAAGGTTTCGTACTGGGAAGTTGATTTACTTAAAAAAATAATTATACGCCGATTTACAGACATGTCTGACCCGATGTAAGTCAATGGGGGAAAGTCTTTTTGGGCCACATGGCATCACGTGACTCACACGGAAGTTGCAATTCCACAGTTCGGCCACTACGAAGATTTGCTTCAACATCTGGCACACTTCCTGGGGGCTTGGAAATGGGCCTTAAATAGACAGCTGCTAAAACGGACTGTTTGACAAAAAGAGGTGCTGCAGCAATGGATAGCACTTCTTATGTTTTATTAACATTAAAACGTTTTAAATAATTCTTGTAAACTCCTGAAATAAAAGAATTAACATAACTATTAGCATAATATGTCAACTTTAGGACCACTGCTATAAATGTACTTTTAACCTTGACCGGAATCCAGCCAAATTTATTTTTATTTGTTTACTAGGCTGTCACTTCACTCTACACAATTTGTCTACTTTTTTCCAGCTGGTTTAAGAATACTTTAACTTGTAGGGGATTTTCCATATAGGTAAAATTAGATGCACGTTCATTTTGAACACTGCTACTGGACTACAGCATGAATAAATACTATTGATCTTGATTGTCTACTTACTGAGGAATCAGTAATGATACAGCAGCCTGCAGCGCAGACACATGTTTATATACATGTGTCATGTGTGTATGTACACAGTTGCCGCCCCCCCCCCCCCCTATATGACTGACAGCTGAATGCATTACAACGTCGCCTCCAGGGATCTGTTCAACCTTTTATTCTAGTCCTATATTCCCATTGACATTTCTCACCTGCCACTGTATATATGCAGACACACACACACACACACACACACACACACACACAAAACAATACGCTTATCTCACTCAAACTTCCAGCATGTAGTCCACCTATAACTCTTAGCATTAATTGACAAACTATTTAAATTAGCCTAATGCTAGAGTGCAACCAAATATTATTCCTAAACTACAGACCAGAATACTATTTTAGATTAGCGCCAAAATGCAATATAAATTAACAGCCAAATATTCTTTTTTTCAGTTAATCAGTTTGTCTATTTTCATGCAAATCAATTAATAAAAAAAGAAGATAATTAGATAACGGATATAATAGGTAGTTTGAGCCCCAGTTTTAGTCATTTGAATACCACTGAATTTCATCATGGAAATTATTTACAATGATAAATGAATTTTGGCGGTATTCAAATATGGCAACCTTGTTGTCAAACATCACTGACCAGACTTACCAGCTAGTCTAACCACCCAAATGTTTGTATCTGCTATTCTCCATTTAAAAAATGTTGGTCATCAAGTCACGGGATTGTCGACTGGACACCAAAGGAGGGTGAATTTGGAAGCCGCGTCTGTAAGCATCTCTTTCACTGATCTCTGATGAGCAACTCATTAAGTGGTTCAGACCACACGGGACTGAAGTGCTATAAAGACAATAGTCTGTTAAAGAACCACTGACTCTTGTAACATTAAGTGACTCCAGCTTTCTATAGTCTGACAGTTTTACGGCGGCATTGTACTGCCCACTCTTAATACATACGAGACTGCGCTCAACGCATGCCAAATCCCATACCCCCCTCCACTTCCTCTAGCATGGCAGACAGGGGTCACCTTAGACTGAAGATGAAACTGAACTAGCAAATACACTTTAACTGATGGTAAGCACAGACTAACTCTAGTTATTAATCCTCTGCACAAATATAGATTTACTTTAAATGCCACCAATGTACTTAATTGCTCAAGGATGACCATTGTCCTTGTATTTAATGAGCCTTTATTAGGATGATGCAATTCTGCCGGATGCTTCGAGTCTTAAAAAGATTGTGCACACCCTTTATGATTTCCCGTTGTATAGAATCATTATGACTAACGTTGTTCGGCATCATGAAGCATAACCTAAATTTAAAATAAATAGCATCACTGAATGTCTAACATACATAGAGCAGTGTGCTTCTTCCAGTCTCTGCAGAATACCATTTGCATTGTATACAGATCATTTAAAAAACTGTGCGTCTCTGGTGAGGGCCAAAAACAGTACTATCTCAGAAATCCCTTCAGACAGATAAGGATTCTTGAATTAAATAGGATTAGTACTCAATGTTTAAAGCAGGTAATCCCCCCAAAAAAAGAGATGATCGTGAAGAGGATTCATTTCACTGATAAGACTAGTCATAAGAGAAGAAGAAAAATGCGCCTTTAGCATTTTGTGTAATCCTGTCTCTTTTGAACTATGTGAGGCTCAGTTTAGTTTTTGTATTCTGTCAGTGAGTACAGCGACACCCTGTTTGACTGTTCCATCTCTACTACAGCTGAACGATTAGTTGCCCGAAGGGAAATCTAAAGAATTTTGATAATGAATGAACCGTTTATTCTAAACACTGTCCATGTCAAGGATTGTCATTGCAAAATAAAAATATTTTGTTTGAGAGAGTTGGTCAAACCAAACAAGCTATTGAGATGTCATTGTGGGCTTTGAGAAATTGCAATGGTCATCAGTCACCATTTTCTGACAGTCTGTAGACTGAATAACTGTTTAATCTAAAACGGGTCAGCAAATAAATCCAACACAGGAAATAATAATTAGTTGCTGCCAAGATAAATCTGTATTTTGCTTTTGTAAAACTTATTCTGACAGGAGCTGGAGTCTTGATGAAACCAAAACTTATCAAGAGGAACCACATGTTTATTATGAGTGGTGGTTATACACTTTGTGAAGGTTTACCATCTAAATCCAGTGTGCACATATTTACATATGCAGAACAGACGCAACACTTAAATTGTATAAACATTTTTCAGACACACCACTGGTGCAACACAAAACTCCGTTTAAAACAAATGTGTTCCCCTTCAAAAAACAATTGTTTTGTTCATTACGGTGGCTGTAGTCTGAAGGATACAGCCTAGCATGCATGCATTTGGATTTACCACCACATCAGTAGTTAATATGTAGTTATATATCCATCAGAGTATGGCATGTGCTGGCAGTACACTGCATTCCTGAGATAGAAAGCAACGCCAAAACAGCCATGGTTGGACAAAAATGGTCACACTCAAACAAGCTTAAGACACCATTTTGAAAATCCACCGATTTCTAGATAACAACTCCGAGATGCCATCTTGCCAATTATCACCAGATTAGCTACCGTTAGCATTGGCTATTCAACCATTCCTAAGCACCTCAATGCAGGAATATGTGAGGCTCACATAATAGTAACGTTAGCTTGTCTGCTAGCCTAAAAAGACAACTGCTAACCCGTAGCATCCCTGCATCCCTCGGCACACGCTGCTCAAATGGCTAATTAGCAAGCTAGCTGGGTAAAGATTAGCAAAAAGACAATAAAAACACTCACAGTAAATCAGATTGAATTGCACCGCAACAACAGCAGGCTACATTTACCGCCTGTAGGCAAACCACTAACGATAAAACCTTTTCCGACCAGACAACTAGTATCAATTTGTTTTCGCTTTTTAAACTAGCCCGTTTAGCTTAGCCTGCTAGTTCCTCCACTAGTAGCCACCACGGAGGACAATTGAAGGGATACGGAGAGAAGAAAAAGAGAAAAAACGAACAACTAGCAAGTCGACACATGGACATTGCTGCCCTCCACAATAAACATCGGACGAGACTTACCAAAGCCACTCGGTCGAACAAAAAATGATTCCCGTGTGCGTACGTGCTTTCTCCTGTGTGTCTGCTCTGCCTCGGGTCGGTGCGGACTGGCTCTGCTACAGCAGCGTTTTGTCGGACCAGTGGCGCAGAGAAGACAGCTTTCACCCGAAGAGACGGCCACCGTGTGGGGGATGGGGATGCACTGCCGGGAGGGAGAGAGGAAGGGAGGGATGCAGGGATGTAAGGAGAGAGGAGGGGGGGTCCCACCGATAACATATAGTGGAGAGGCTTTGATAATAGCCACATAGTAATATATATATATATATATATATATCGATGTAGTTCTGATTCATAAGCAAAAGAAAAACAGCAGCTAATGAGTGACAGAATAGCCTTACTTTCTGTTTTTCAGTTTGACTGATATTACTTGTCTTACGCTCAATCATTAAATAATGGAGCATTTGATTTTAATAGTTAATGCGACTATTAAAGGCTAGTCTACTAATGCATACATAATACATACTAGATGATGTAGATAAAGGAAAATGGTTTAATTGATAGGCTATTGCTGTATATTCACACTGTTACTTCTTTGTTCTGTGTTGTATGTGTTCGCACTTTATTGATTGAGTCCGTGGTTTTTGTGTTGATAAGCGATGACCAATATCAGTATGTGATTACATATGTTATTATTGTTATTACCTGTAGTGGTATTAGTGTATGTTTTACAAAATCCGGCTTTTATGTATCTCTGTAATCAACATTTCCAGGCAGGAAAGTGTGTTATTTGGTCAATAACACTGTGGTGTTGAAACGGTACTGCAACATGGCTGCAAGTTCACGTTCACTAATTCAGAGGCTTTTGCTGAGTACATGAGCACAACCACAAATGTGGCTTCACAGCAAGGCAACTCCATCCAGTGGTGATGAGTTACATTGCACCACTGTGACTCAATTGTCTAAACATGCACGACCTGGAACCCTGCCTACCTTGTGTATAGGCTGTATATTGTAATGTTTAATGGACACAGTTTTAGCTTGAAGGCAATTAATTTCATTTCTTATTTTATCTATTTTATTTCAAACTTTTTAAAATAATTGTACAATTTTAATGCACCATTAAAACAAACAAATCATCTGTCACTGTCAATATAAATCATACTCGATGTATATAGTCTAGGCTATATAGACATGTATACATGAACATATTGTACATAATCATCCAGTTTTCAGTTTATTCCTTAGCACTGTTTGTATAATTTACAATTTACAAAATGTTGATGTCTTATTTTATTGTTGGTCATTGGTGCTTTTTATATATTTTATCCAACATTTATATATACCCCTATTTCTTCCACATATTTATTTACACAATTTGTTGAGCTTCGTTGTCCTTGTTCCTAGATGTTCTATTATATATATATATATATATATATATATATATATATATATATATATATATATATATATATATATATATATATATATATAAATATATATATATATATATATATATATATATATATATATATATATATATATATATATATATATATATATATATATAATGTGAACTTATACCCTAATAAAAGGTATCCTTTAATTAAGAAAAAATAAGTATCAAGTCCTGTGGGAATTATTGCTGTATTTAGTTTAATATTATTTAGGTGCCACTGTAGGTAACATTTGAAATATATATATATATATATATATATATATATATATATATATATATATATATATATATATATATATAAGAAAAAAAACTGACTACTGACTAGGCTATCTGAAGAGCAAATACTGACACGAACAGCTACAGCGAGCAAAAAGCCAGAGACAAAGGATTTGCTAGTAGGCTAGCAGCCTATTCCCAGGTAGTAGTCCTATTTGTGAACCCTCGTTAATATCTATTTGCAACTGATATCCTCAAAAGAGAGATTAAACCTGAAACTCCTACACTAGCAGCACACTATGTTATACAGTC
Source organism: Cottoperca gobio (assembly GCF_900634415.1). Classification (NCBI taxonomy): domain Eukaryota; kingdom Metazoa; phylum Chordata; class Actinopteri; order Perciformes; family Bovichtidae; genus Cottoperca; species Cottoperca gobio. The sequence continues at coordinate 8,347,839 of NC_041367.1, read as the reverse complement.
TGTGGGAACACACTCTCACCGAGTTATATGGTTTTAGCCAACACCTACAGTCTGTAAAACGACCAATAAGAGAGAACTACAGCTCCCAGCTGCCATTGCGCATCCCTCTACCGCAAACAAAGAGCCGCATACATGCACACACACACACAGCACTTTTACAGGGCTTTTACAAACGACATACATATCTCATTAGTATTAACAAAACAGCGCACTTTCAACGAAGATTATGTTTCCGACAAGTGTTACTGCAAAAAAAGAAAAAGCTGTCCGAGTCATCGCGTGATTTCACGCTTCCGGAAGTTAAATGGCATAAGAAAGAGAGAGCTGTCCGAGGTTCTGACGCTGTGAGTAATGCATGTCCTGCTTCGGCCTACACACCTGTATATTTCACATGTAGCCTTTGTCTATTAATTATATATGTTTGTCTTTTAACAGCAATACATTATCTGTAGTGTGTAATATCTGTTTTTATAACTGAATGATTGAGTGACTATTCTGAATGTGCAAGACACAATATCTTTCCTTAAACTGTTATCAGTAATATTATGCATTCCCTTTTCTTATCTCTACTCACCTCTCTCACACACAGAGACACATATTCAAATAATATAGGGGCAACCTCACTTTATTCTGTGAAAATGAATTATGACCTTTGATTTCTGCTACATTTCTTTTCATTTTATATATATATATATATATATATATATATATATATATATATATATATATATATATATATATTGTCAGAATTTGGGAAGATGGATGAACGTCAAGAGTCATTGTCCTTTATCACCAACACCGAAAACTCCTGCAGCTGCCCCTCCAGTAGTAAACCTGGCAGTACTCTACAATGCAATGGTGCCCAAGAGCCCCAGACCCTGCTGCGGGTACCTGAGTCACACGGACTCCAGCTGCTGAGCGTGCTCAGATCATTCAGGGACCAAGGCTTGCTGATTGACTTCACCATTAAGGTCCAGGAACACACTTTTCCCTGCCATCGCTGTGTCCTTGCAGCATGCAGTGATTTTTTCAGGTACTCTATCTATCTATCTATCTATCTATCTATCTATCTATCTATCTATCTATCTATCTATCTATCTATCTATCCATCCATCCATCCATCCATCCATCCATCCATCCATCCATCCATCCATCCATCTGTTAATATAGTAACTGCTCTGTGTTTAGGGCCATGTTTGACATTGATATGCGAGAGCGTGATGATGGTTCAGTGACTCTGGGTAACCTGTGTCCGGTGGCGGTGGGTTGTTTCCTGGACTTTGCCTATTCTGGAGAGACACTCATCACTGAAGGCAATATAGACATGCTGTTTCAGCTTGCCTCTTTTCTTCAGGTAGAAATACAACCATTATTTTATCTTGTTCTTAAACATACAGTTCATTGTTTTTGCCAAGTTTGTGCCTTAACCAGCACCTCCTCTCATGGCTTAGGGTGTTACTATACAACAACTTAAAATATTGACACGCCACTGTGGCACAGGTGTAAATAATAAAATGAACGATGGCTGAATTCATTAGTTATGGTACACTCTCACAGGTGTTTTCACTTATTTTGACTAATTAGACCTCCTCTCATGACTGTGTGGGCATGTACAGACTGTGTTTAATGGACATGTGTACCTATCCAATGATAACTTGCTGCTTTTTTATTCATGAATACATGAATGATACACACAATTTGGTCACCTCATGCAATTCCCAGCATAACTCCAACTCCTAAGTTGCAGTTTTTTTATATTTACTGTATGTGTCCTCAGGTATCCGTCTTGTCCGAAGCGTGCAGCAACTTCCTGAGAGGAACCATGGATCTTTGTAATTGTCTGTCCCTCTTCTCCCTCGCTGAGGGCTACGGCTCTGCCTCCCTCCTCCAAAGTGCCAACGAGTTTGTGGCTCTGAACTACTTTGAGCTTTCCAATACCTATGACTTTCTGGATATACAGGTGCTGCTTAATAACTGACAAGATAATGATGTTCTTTTTATCAGAGAAGCAGAAGTTTATATATAGATAAATGTAGATTATTTGTCAATAAATCTATACTTTAATTAGTTATTACATACAATATTTAATTATTATTATTAGTCATTACACCTTGACTATATACTATGAGTAAAGAGTCTGCATTCTGTCTGTATTATGTCTGCCTGAGCAATGACTTTAACCTGTCATTAACATGAAAGCTCTAAATCATACTCCATAGCCTTTAAACTGAAACTTTTTATCCAACTCTTGGTGATTTATAACATATGATGTATCTTGTTAAGAAAGAGGTTGAGAAAAGATCAGTATCACTTTTAAATGGCCTTTAAAAAAGGTATAGCAACAACATTTGTCCATATGTTCCAGTTGTCTTAAACCTTCCACATGCTGAGGAAAACACCATTTAGATATAAAATATAGGATTATTTATTTATTTAATAAAAGCTTTAAAAAGGATTTCATCAGCTTTATGGATACAAATTTTGATTACAGTCTGGCCCAAGAAATACAGACTTTGAGTAAACAATTGTGTGCCTAAATGCACTCATGAAGATCTGTCTCTGAAGGTCTTGGATGGGACCTTTACTAATAATAATGAACTCACTCAGTGTTTACTATTTCAATTGCTTCTTATAGGTGAATGTGTTGGAAGCATGCCTAAGGTCAGATGCTCTAAATGTGCCAAGCGAGGAGGCTGTGGTGAAGTCACTTCTCAGATGGACACGCCATGATCGCTCGGAAAGACTAAAACTGTTGCCGGGCTTGTTATCTCTAACTAGATTCCACCATCTCCCTGCACCTGTACTAAAGGTATGAGCACGCTGCATGTGCGGAATTCGGGATTTTATATGTGTTCTGTGATTGGTTCATCCTTCCCTTTTTACCCCTCACCTTCTCTATCAGACTCTGCGTGACACAGACGCTGTCCTCTTCAGCAGTAAGTCCTGTCTCGCCCTGCTCTCAGAAGCTCAGAGCAGGCAGGATCAGTACAGCGGCCTGCTCTCTGACGCCAGGCCAGCCACCACACAGAGCTACATCTACATCCAGAAGACGGAGGAGAACGGAGAAATCCACCACAGCTTCTGCTACTGTCTGGAGACCGACCAGTGGAAAGAGCTGGGAACAGGGCATGGGGAGGGGACAGCCATGATGCCAGACCTCCCGGGATCCTACCTTACCAGCTTTGCTGAGAAGGTACTTTTGAGATTGAACCTTGAGTCCTGCTGCTGTTCCCAACCGCATTGTGTCCCTTTAACATGAAATAATGTCAACTTGTGACCCCTTATTCCAAGTCATAGCTTTGGTGTGGGCTTGGAGTTTGAGTCCCAACCTCCAGGTTAGGTATCACTGGTTTAGAGAACAGTTGTTGAAGAAGCAGAATGTACACGTCGCATAAAATTAGACAACAAAACAAATGCGACCTCGGCCTATTTAGAGTGGTTTGGAATTAATCATATAAGTACATTTATCATGCGCTCATCATCATCTTCTCATCTTTCCACTGGATCGAAGATGTTTATCACAGGTGGTTGCCGGGGGAACTGTTGCCGGGCAATACGTCGTCATATAGCCGAGCCGTTCCATGACGCCACGGACGAGGTTTGGTGCTTCTGTCCCGTGACCATAACCTGCACGCCTGCACCAGCCATGCTGAAGCCCAGAACCATGCACACAGCTGTGACCTGCCTGGACCGAGTGTACGTCATTGGAGGACGGACCAAGGGATCCAGAGGGGGAGCTCCCAGTCTGCTGGAGGTAACAGTGTCTCCTTTATGTATGATTGCGACCACATTGTTTGTTCGGATGTCTTTTCATTACTAGATTATTGGTGTGGTTTTATTATGTGCACTACAAATTCTGTTATTTTCTATCATATATTCTAGGTGGAGTATTATAACCCTCTGACCCAGACCTGGAACTCGGTCAGCCCGCTGCCCACTACCATGTTCTACCCTCAGGCCAGTGCTTGTGGCAGTGTTATCTATACACTGGGGTCAGAGATGGAGATCACAGACACCTTTAACCCCTCACTGGACTGCTTCTTCCGCTACGACGCCCAGCAGGACCAGTGGAGCCGCCTGGTGGCAGAGTTTGGCCAGTTCTTCTACGCTACACTGGTCAAGTCGGTGTCCATTAATAATGCACTGCACATCTGTGACCTCTCCACTTACAAGGTGAGCCCATTAGATGAGCGCTGATGATGCATAAATGAGTTGTCATAGCATTGCAGTGTGAAATCATTTAAAAGTATGTAGTCTAAGTTTTCCTAGGACTGTTTAAATAGTAAAACAAAGAGTTCAAAGTGTGGTTCCCCCCATCCAGGTCTACAGTTTTTGTCCAGAGACCTGCGCGTGGAAGGCGGAAGGGTCATTTGAGTGTGCTGGGTTCAATGCTGGAGCAGTGGGTATGAAAGACAGAATCTACATCCTGGGTGGAGACTATTCACCTGACGAGATCACTGATGAAGTTCAGGTAGGAGAAGCTTTTCATCCAGAGTGGCTGACTTACTTTGACAGTATGTTAAATATAATGTATATCATATTATAAGTATCACCACTACAGTAAAGAATGTAATAAGGAAGCTTGTACATTACACATCAGTTTGATCAAGTTATTTTAAAGTGAATTAAATGTAGGTATGCACATTCCTTCACTTTGTTTTTTGGAGAAGAAACTATTCATCCTCTAAGTTAAGATCTCCGTTCTTATGGTACAGGTGTTCCACAGTGGGAGAAGTCAATGGGAGGAACTGACTCCCATGCCCAGAGCGCTCACTGAGTTCCACTGCCAGCTCATCAGCTTCAACAGATACAAAGACCCCTGGGGAGACACAGCTTAATACACACATGAGCACATGTGAGTGGACACATGTGTGTGTGTGTTACATGTGTCACTGATGGATGTCAGACAGCTGATAGAGAGAATGTAAAACGAAACTAAAACCACATCTCTCACACATCATAACAAGAGAGCACTTGAGCCAAATGATTTATTACTTTTATTAATTTAAAGATTTGATCCTTAACTTTGTGCGTGTGAAGCACCTGCTGTTATTGGATCTTTGTTGTGTCAATCAAAATGTGGTCCCTCCCATAGAGGAACCCCATTGAGCAAATGACTATTTTCGAAATTCTATTTTAGTAACTTAATGTTTTTTTTTCTGTGTATTAAAAGGAGAATTCCCCCAAAGAAGAACTCACAGTATCTGCACTTTTATCAGCTCTCCTACAGCTAGAATATAGAAAAGGTGACTTAGTTTTGTAACACCTTTGAGGCTCCATTTACGCAGCCTTAAGGAGGAATTCAGTGCCCTTTTCCTGCATTTGGGAATTTTGCATCTTGAACGGATCAATTAATTTTGTTCCAGCGGCAATACATAAATACATTCATAAGTCCCTTTCCTATATGTGCTTTATTTGATGGTAGAGTTTAGAAAAATACACATTATTTTTGTAATATTTTAGACAATGGTCCAATGTATGGGTTTTCTTTGTTTGTTGTTAGCTGACGGAGACCTGCTCATATGTAGACTATTACTCATTTAAAATAATTTAATGACAATAATGTGTAAATTATCTGGGTGGATTTTCTCTTTAAACTACTCGCTTGTATTATGTTTCAGCCATGTATCCAATCATGCCCTGTTTCTCCTCTCATGATATATAATTCTACATGTGATCAATACACAGATTGCCTGATAACCTTTAGTAACTGCTTGTTTAATTGAAATGTGCAACTACAAAGAGAAACATAACAAGTTTCAGAAACCAGGAGGAGAAAAATATGGGCTTCATGGTGTAAATCATGAATGCATAGTATGTTTATGTTTGACTTTTTGTAAGTCGCTTTGGACAAAAGCGTCAGCTAAATGAACTGTAATGTAATGCAATGTTATGTTATGTTACGAAACAGAAAAAGAATCCAACAAATGAAAGTCTGTTTAATGGCAAGACGTGAACATAAACATAATGGTTCAATATTTGTGTTGATGTCTTCTTCTTTGAATAGATACAGTGTCTGCATCTGAGACATTCATCATCACTAGTAAAAACAGAACAGTAGAAACAACAGCATGGTTTAATGTATCAAAGGAATGACACAGTGACATGTGATTGTATACTACTGTTTATAGTGAAATTACAGCCATCACCTGTGTATTTATTTGTATTCACCCTCCCATCTTTACTGCGCCCCTTTCCTTTGGCTCTTTCCAGAAATTCAAGGCCACATTTAAAAAACATCTCAGAATAAAAAGAATGATCAAATTGTCATTGACAATCTATCACATGGTTTTAGACCTCTAATTAATACTAAAGCTCTGGACCAGATCAGATTAAAAGACTGAAAAGATGTAAAAAAGACTGAACAAGAATCAATCAGCAGCAAAGTCCTACAGTAACAATGCTGGTTTCCCTCATATCTCTCCGTCTCCTCTGCCTCTCGTTCATCTCCTCTCTTGTTGCTCCCATGGTTCAGTCCTGGTAAGTTTTCACCAGCAGCCACATCAGCAGCACAGTGATTAAGACAATCGTAAAGTTGATGAACAGCTCCTGCACCGAGCGATCCATGATGGTGTCACACCGGAGGAGGGGAGAAAAGAAGGAGACAAGGAGGAAGGATGCAGATATGTTGGATGTTGTTAAAGAGGTGTGGCTGGTCCTGGACCTGAGAGGCGCAGAGATATGAGTAAAGATACAATACAGGTATGAGCCAAGGAAAATAAGATGGAATCTCAAAATATATGTGTCTGTGTGCATGTGTGTTTGTGTGTGCATGTTTGTCGCCTTTGTTATTATTACGTTATTACATCTGTTCCCAGTTACCATCTCTCAACAGGGAGAGGGGCCACATTATCCCCTCATATACACACATGGGACATGACACACACACACACACACACACACACACACACACACACACACACACACACACACACACACACACACACACACACCCACAAAGCATACCTAATAATACACTAGCATACACATGATCAGGTTAGAAAGTGATGCAGTTCTGCATGAAAAAATTCCCTTTCCCTAGTCCCTTTACACTTTTTCATTTCTTAGGTTTTGATTGGATTGCTAGTCTACCCAACAACGACAACATCATTTAGAATTATAACACAAAATCAGATGTAGTCAGTGAGCTGTTACCTTTCCTCTTTTGGCAGTGATCTCACGATGAACCGGAAGAGAAGACAGCAGATATTCTTGTGTTCCAGTCGTACTTGATTTCTGATCGAATCTTATCTATTGTGGCACTTCTTCTCTGCAGCATCTATTAGCAGCTGATCTTCTTGCCCTTGTCCAGCTCTCTGCGGGCACCAGGGGCAGGGCCCGCTCCTAAAGTAGCCATCCTCAGCGGACCGCCCATGTTTCACATACACACAGACTGATGTCACACACCTTTTCCACAATCTCATCCATTGGTGTGGCACAGGGACTCAGGGTTATTTATAAAACATTATTGCAGATACTAGGTGGATTATAGTCGTTCCAAACACAATACTCACATCTTCTGATGGATACAGGAAACTGTAACAGTATCACTCAGTATCTGGGTATGAGCTATGCACAAGGGAGAAAGAATAATAACAAAGCGTTTTAATCCAGTTGCTGCCACAATTCATCATGCTGTCTGCCCTGTCACAGAGGAACTTTGCTAAAATAAAGAGAAAAGGTTAAGTCCTCCCATGGTTATCAGTATCATGACATGCACGGTCCTTTCTGCCACTGCGCTTCAGTTACTTTCAATATTCTTTGCGTCTGAATGACAACTTCTTAAAAGACAATAAGAAGATGTGTGGGTCATGTGGCAGTGTTACATGTAGTGGCTGCACGCTTCCTAAATTGATTTCTTTTAAGCGATGGATGGACAGACACAGGCAGCCGGGCTAAATCACATTCTGGTCCCCTCAGTGAAGTGCACACAGGCTGATGGGCCAAATATGCACCAATATAGTGTATAAGCACCACTGGGAAAAGCTCTATATTATAAAATTGACAATTTTATATTAAACTTGGGCCAATCATTTTCCATCTGTATACTTAAAAATATACTTGTCTGCTTTCTTAAATGACGGAATGAGATGAGAGGATTGATTACTACTCTCATGTCTCTAGTGTACAGCAGCTGGTTAGCTTAGCATAAAGACTGAAAGCAATGGGAAACAGCTAGCCTGGCTCTGTCTAAAGGTAGAAAAATGCCCCTACCAGCACCACTTTCTTTCAAAATCTGTACAGAAACCGAAGTGTCAAAATGACATGCTGTAGTTTGAACAGATCCAGGCTAGCTGTTTCCCCCTGCTTCCAGTCTTTGTTCTAAGCTAACCAGCTGCTGGTTGTAGCTTCATATTGACTGAGCAGTCATGGGAGTGGAATTAATTATCTCATCTAACTCTCCACCAGAAGCAACAAGTGTAATTGCCAAAATGAGTCCTTTAAATAGATGTTGATTATAAAGTGTGTTTATCTCGCTCGTCTGGCTGTGTACACCCATCGTACTTTTTTACATTCTTCCTCCTCTATGGTATGCTGGAGCTAAGAAGGGGATTTTGACAGTTCACCACAGCTAACCTCTCAGCTCATCTCACACTTGACAGCTGCTTAAAACGGTGTTATCTCTGAACTATTGTTAAACCCCTTGACACAGACACCTTCTACTGTACACACAGAGGGGTTACAGAAGGACGTGTGTATGAGCTCGGCTCCCTTGAACCTTTCCATCACAAGATTCCAAGGTCATTCCCAGAGGATTTAACAGCTCAAAAAGGCTGCCATTTTAGCACCCTGCTGCCCTGCCAGCGTCTGACCAATAGCTATTTGAACCAGGGATTCCCATTGTCATGGAGATTCAGCGATGGGGTGATTGAATGAAGCAGGGTGAGATGTGCAGGCATCTCTGTGTGGGGTGGACCACAGCCCACTGTGACAGCTGTGTGTTTGTGTTTAAGATAGAAAAGGCGCTGGCAGGGTTACCCTCTAAATCAGTGGAGAGACAAAGGGGTGTCAACAAGGCCTCAGAGAAACCATTCCACACATTCTCGGACGCTACGTGTTTGTGTGTGTGTGTGTGTGTGTGTGTGTGTGTGTGTGTGTGTGTGTGTGTGTGTGTGTGTGTGTGTGTACACGTGCATATGTGCATGCAATGAGAGTTATCTGGTGAAGCTTCAGGACAATCTTATGCAAAAACAAAGTGGTCAATATTAATCTAATAATCAATAACATCTCTACAGCAACCAATGTATGCCATGAGACATTTAGCTTATTAGAATAAAGATGAGAAGGAAGGGGGAGACAGCTAGCCTAAAGCTCATAATTAAGATTCATATGAAAACCGACAAGTTGTGGTTTTGCTTCCAGTCTTGATGCTAAACTAATCGCCTGCTGGCTGGAGATTCATATCTAGTGTACAGACATGAGAGTGGTATCTTTTCTAAATTAAATTAAATTTATACCGAACTAGAAAGCCAAAAGCCCCATCTTGCCATGGTAACAAAAGAGAACAATCATTTGTGTATCTGCCCTCTGATTTGGATCTGCTCCAGAATTGAATGAGTTCGTCCTTGGCCCAGGTTCCAGCCTTCCACCTGGTTTCATGAAAATCGTGCCAGTAGACTATTTATTTTCCCTAATTCTGCTAACAAACAAACTGAACGGCAAACATAACCTCCTTGTGGGAGATAAAAAGTCCACCAAATAATTACGTATAGGGAGCCATTCAAGAGTCAATAAAACATATTTAATAGGCAGTGGCTAAGAGCCAAGATATGGTTAGCTTAGCTTAGCATAAAGGCTGGAAGAAGGGAGAAACAGCTAGCCTAGCTCTGTACAAAGGTAACACAACCTACCAGCACTACTTCTAAAGCTGACTAAATAAATCTTTATATCTTGTTGTAAGTGTAAAAATATCAAATTGGGGTTCTGTCTTCAGTCTTTCTACTCAACTAATCGGCTGTTGTTCATATTTAGTGTAAAGACATGAATGCTATCAATCTTACTCTCAACAAGAGAGCGACTAAATATATGACTTCCATTTACAAAGCTCGAAAGCTGGCATTTCTATGATAATACAGTAGTTCAGAAGTCACAAATGTCCACATATTTGGATATTAATGCTAAAAGATATACAGATATGACTATAATTTTACCTTTGCTTGAAAAAAAAGGCAAACACAAAATTCTAAGCAGAAAATGTGCTATTCAGAAAAGCATTTCCCTAATGCCCTGATTCAATAAACACAAACATGCCCTGTGGTTTAGGCGACACATTGGTGTACGAACAGCTGGCACTGGAAAAAATATTTAGCCCACAGCTTTGCTAATTTGAAGTGTCGAAATCTTTTCCGCTACAGCAGCTTTGATTGAAGGAGAGACAGGAATTTATCTCAGCTGACTGTCATCCTGACAGAGAGATTATACACACAAGGCTCAGCCCTGTTTACAGCTTGGCCAGTTGTAATATTATGTTGTTAGACCTCAACTAGTAACTTGTGTCTGTTATGTATCACTTTTAGCTGCCAATTAGTCTTTCACATTCTTCAGTGCTGCAGCATGATACATATTTGCTTGTTGATACATATAAAGCAAGACATTTTCTTTTGAATTAAAATGCCCTTATGATCATGTAGCAAAAATATTTCAGTCTCTAGAATGAGGTCATGAAAGAACCATGAAAAGGATGTGTGTGGTTTCAGTATTCTACACTTGTACCTGTTTTATCTCATTATCTTTCTCCACAAGACAGATAATTGCTCAGAGTGCCCAGAGATCCGGATGATTATTTTAAAAAGCAGGATCCGGTTTCTTTAGCTGTCCATCTCCTTCATGCAGTCTCTAGCTAATTTGAATACAAAGATACCAGCAACAGGAGTTTGGCCACTGGCTATTGGCCAGGCATATCAAAGGGTGATGGCATGCCTCAGGGTACACAAATGGCTCCACTCTAGTTCTCATCGTTACACTGCTTTTTCAGAACTTGGCTGATGTGTGAGGTGAAGCTGCCCTTGAGCACTGGTAAGGGAAATATCTTCCTGATCCCCTGTTCATAACCTGAAAGGGATATTTCCACTTGATAGAATCCTGACACTCATTGTTCATAAGTCCATGAACGGCGGAACAACTCTGAAATATATTGTTACATTTAGACTTATAAGATTAGGTTCAAAGTTTGTCTGAAAACAGCATTTGAGAAATAAAATCTCACTACAAGGTCCAGTTTTTGATCATGTCACATGATCTTCATTAGCAGATGAATCAGCTACTAAGTGAACTTTGTGGTGATATTGTTTTCTCAACTGTTATATCCAAGGTCAAAAATTAACTTTGAACCTCAGCTTTGAAGTCAGCTTGCATTAGAAGTCCTTGTGTAAAGTGTTCAGAAAAAAATGGACACATTTGAAGTACAAGTAATTGTGGTTTGTGTGCTGAAGAAGATTGCGCGATATATTTGAAATCTCTAGAGCAGCTATGGAGCTGGTGATGCGATTGTTTTCTTAACTACTCACAAGACATTTAGGAAGTCAGATTGACTGGACAGACAGAAGATAAAAAAAAATAGAATAAAATGGAATCAGAATTTATTCCTGCCCTTTGAATCAAATCATCTTTCTCCTGTTTTTATAATAACACTTTAAATAAACACTATTAATAAATAGTAAATTGTTAGTTAATCAAACTTCAGTTAATAGTAATTTTACCCTTCCCTAACCCTTGCAGCTGATGATTATAATACCATGTTAAATGGTTAATAAATAAATAATAAAGCATCTATAAAGATTATTAAGATAGTTAGTTAATACTTTGTCAATGGTTAATAATTGGTGTCTGGTCCATTTATCTGTGTAATGTTTACAGATGTTTTGCAAACCAATACTTAAAGGTTTCAATCAATCAATAACAAATTATTAATATAATGTAATGAAATGTTATGATGTTTGCAACAACATACTGTTAAAATAACATCAATTATAGCATTACTAATCATTTGTAAACATAATTAATTATCATTTCATTGTTTGTTAACAGTAAGAAAACAACAACTATTAACTGATGTTTAATTAACTATCAATTTAACATTTATTAATAATGCTTATTATAAAGTGTTAACAATATGGGTGTTGTAAATGCTAAGAATTGGCCGTGATTAATTCCCCAACAAACGTATCTGAATGATGTCTCTATCATGGTATCCTCCAACGCTCATCAAAGAGTGAAGACTATTTTTTATTTATTAGACTGTTTTGGAAAACAAGATAGAGCAGAGTGTTGCTATAATGTCGGAGAGGGCAGCCACGGTCTCCTGTCTGACCAGCTGTTGTTTTGTGAACTGTAAACTGAGCGTGCTGTTAAGATGAGGAAGAGTTCCCACTGGCCAGCAGCTCAGCCTGGCACTGTAATTACTGAGATGGCTGAGGACAGGTGAGGGCTTCATTACACAACACACTTGTGTATAATCGCACACACTGACACACAAATGTTTCACGCTTAAAAACACACTATCAACATGCATGCTGGAACACATGCTGTAGAGGAATTCATAGGCAGGATCTGATCTAATTGGCTCCTTTGAGGGAGGAAGCAGAGATAGCAGCAACCAGGGCAGATAAAAACAGTAGAATAGGCAACATGCCTTAATGTGAATATCGGCTATCTGATCAGCATCTGCCCTGGTGTGTAGGATATTGTGTTTTGTTAAAAGGGTGCATAACCCAGTCAGCTAGCTCACTGTGATAATACTCGGGTAATATAAGATTATCCTTAGTTGCCAGAATTTGAGTGCAGTCTGATGATGGATGGATGAAATGGATGGAAATGGAATGGCAAACAGTCTCCCCAGGATAGTCATCCTATATACTTACACTTTTATCCCCTAGTATAAAGCTAGCAGGGCCTATAGAATTATCCTTGGAGCATTTTTGTTTGTCTTTTATTGGGAGATTAGGAAGGCATGCAGCATGGATTTGCCATCAGGGTTTAGGTCCTATATAATGGAGCCACAGGGCGACACACTGGATGTCAGTAAGGCTTGGACACCAAGTGAGAGATGGGTTGGATGAGAAAAGAAAAAGGCCAAGAGTAATCCTATCATTAGCTAGATAGATATCCTATACCACAATAGAACGATATGTCCCTGATAGATATAATACCCTTGGGAATATATAGCAGTACTTCCATGGGAAGTAAAAACACCAAACAGTAGCCTATTACAATCTCACTAGAGACACTGTTAGACATTGTATTGTAATAATCTGTTTACAGTACCTTTACAGTTTTAGTTTTTTTTACAGTATAACTGCTACTGTATACTGTAATTGTGGTTTAAATTATGATACTGTCACTGTGTTTTGGAATATGATACTGTAAATATATTTCACAGTACAATTACTATATAATAAATACAGCCTGCTACTACACTATTTACTAATAATTATTATTGCGCATGTGAACAGAGGTTTACTGTATTTAATATAATAATATTTTACAATAAACAATTAAATTAGTACTTTAAGTATATTTTGATGCCAGTAATTATTTAAATTCAAAGTAAGAGAGATTTAAAATGCTTTTGCTTCTAACAAGTGTATTTTTACACTGTAGTATTGCTACTTTTAAGACATGGATACTTCTTCCACCAAATGATGTTATTAGTTCCTCTTGTGCTTTTTCTGCTGCTTTTTCAAAATGTCTTCTCTGATTTCATAGGAAGCCAGTAATGCTATTAAGCCAACTGTGCTGGTGCTGCTCTCGGCAATCATCGGGAACCTTCGGTGTTTGATTCTTGTTGTACCCGGACAATATATAATGACGTACCATGGATGCTAGTGTGGAAAACAACGTGAAGACGGTCAGGAGGAGTAAAGAGGACAAGAAAGTTCTTCGTAAACAGTTAAAAGCGAGTCACACTTTGCTGAAACATGAAGGCATTAGTACAGCACAGCAGCCTACAAAGGTAACAGAAAATAAAGCTTTATAAACAGCAGAGAGAGAGAGACGAGATCTAGCTAACATGTAGCTTCTTCTAATCAACGTTAACATTACTTCTTTTAAATGGTACTTATGTTCAGCTGTTAGACGCAATAAAAACAATTCAAAGTTGATTTTGAAATGATTGTAAACACAAGTCTGAATCAGCTAGGCTGTCATATTTGCACAAGGAAATGACTTGGGTCTTTCGTATCCTAAGACAAGTTAAATATGATGACAACAGGGCATGAGTGTTTAGAATTTAGCAAATGAAGAAATCTCAAAAGAATGAACAATGAACAAATGAGAAGTAAAATAGAACTCTATATGTGTGACTTGGACAATAAGGTCTACTCCTTCAAGTGCCCTGGCTCTCACTTGGTACAACACATTTAGCTGGAAGGACCATGTTAAAAGTTTCTGTTCTCGTTTACAGCAGACTCAGGGTGTATGGGGTAGGATCAGAAGATTATGTTTTTATTCTACCAGAATGCATTAGAGAGCATAGTGGGGTGTGGCAACGCCTCTGTACAGTTTATATCCAAGCTTGCTTGGCTGGTACAGACTGCCTCGAAGGTTATGGGGAAGAATGAACACCAGTCCCTCCAGTCAATATATGAGCAGTCTGTTCTCAGGCAAGCACAGAGAGTCTGATCCGTCATTTATTATCCATGCTTAGGGCTGCAACTAACGATTATTTTCATTCTCAAAAAAATAATGTTGCTTGAAGCTGCAGGGGGTTGTGCAATAGCTTCATTATACGAGGAGAGACTGGTCGTGTTGCTTATTCTTATCACTGGTTGTGTAATATGTGCAATACGTATAATATGTGGTTGTGATGTGCTTCAATACATGTTGCTTTGTTTATATGTTTTAAAAAAAAAGTTTTTATTACTACTATGAAGGCAGCTATATAATAAGATGTTATGTCATGTGTCACCTGTGCAGCATTTTGAGTGCAAGACAAATTTCCATACGGGGACAATAAAGTATATTGTACTGTATCGTTTTAAAGTTAACATGAATGAACGTTTCTTCAGGAGTATAAAACTTACGGAACATAAGTCAAAACATTAAAGCAGATAAAGACAAAATTATAAAACGTTGTTTATGTTGAATTAAGTGTGTACTGAGTGTTGGATAACTGTGAGGGGTTCAGCAGACTGTTGGAAGAAGCTATTCCTTCTGGTGGGGTAGGACAGGCTGTTTTGGACATGTTTTTGTTAAACTGGTCTGTATCTACTTCTGTCTCTTCTGCAGAGTTTGGTGGTGGCTAATGGTGGCTTGGGGAACGGTGTTAGTCGAGAGGAGCTGTCTGCAGCGCTGAAAGAGATGGGAGAGCTGGAAACCCTGATCATGCACCCTCACAAGCCCTATGCTTTTGTCACATACAGGTACGGGTGCTGCGTAGACAAAACTATCACACCTGGAAGTTATTTTAAACCTTAAAAACCTGCAAGATTTCGGTTTAAAACGTACACCGTTGTTATTGTCATTCTGTTTCCAGATCTGAAGAGAGCGCTCGGAAAGCCCACATCCACCTCAATGGGGAAAAGCTTCAATGTGGAGAGACCAGCGTCACACTCTACCTCAGTTATGTCGACTCAGGGTACTTGCCTTTATCATTGACACCCACAGATGCAAACATAAATCGTTTGAAGCATTGTTTACCGTATATTTTAACAGTAAATTGGATAACTAAAGACAGCCATTTGATATATTTGTGTGCTTTGTGCTCTGGAAATCATGTCCAATAGGAATGTTTGTAGCCAATAGTGTTATCCTTACTGTAAATAAATATAAATGAATTGCGAAAGTTGAGACAGGAAAAATCGATTATGGGTCAATAACGGCAATTCCTGGAGTTATGTGGGGCAAGTTGGCCAATACACTGGAGAATGCCTTTTGTAGTATTTACTGAAACATACGGCGACGTCCACGTAACAATGATAGGATATCCAACCAAAGCGACTGATTATCTGACCCAAGGGAAGCATTAACAAAGAGAAAAGTATAGGGCCGAGAATTGGCCCCAGAGGCGCTCCATATAACAGCAGGAGTTTGCGATAAAACGTTTGACTAATACAACTGTATGTTCTGTTTATGTGTGTATGCAGTAACCTGTGAAGAGGAGGCGTCCGTTCCTTTGCCAGAGGGATTAGTTTTGGTGGAGGATTTTGTGTCTCCGGAGGAAGAAGCTCTGCTGCTCGCTGCCATTGACTGGTCCTCTACTATTAATGATGTCACTGGTAAGGGGCTACATCATGTGTTTGGTTCTTAAGTTCTTGTATAAGTTGCTATCTTGAACTTATCATAATCACGCAGGAACTTGATCCTAAACCTGAGTCTTCGTCTTGAACATTGAACCTAACATCAGTGTAACGATTAGACAGAATAGGTACTGAGTCCTAATAGCTAAGAAAAGTGCTGATGTGGAAACATTTGTTTAAAAAATGAAATATTGAAAAAGTCTTGTTTGCAAGGTAGTAATGCATCTCTCTAATCAGGTACTTACAGTTCAGTGTACAAAGTATAGTACGTAATTGGACAGTGTCATATTAGATGACATATAGTTTTTATGAATCAGGAATAATTAATCATTTTAATATCCACAATTCAGATAAGAAATACAAGAAATGTAACCTTTTTTGTTAACCTGATTTCATAACTTCATTCTTTTGCCTTTTTAAGCTCAAAAAGCTCTGAAGCATAGAAGAGTCAAACATTATGGCTTTGAATTTCGCTACGACAACAACAACGTGGATAAGGACAAGCCGTTACCTGCAGGTAAACTTGCCTTTTTGTTATCTGAATATATTTTGATAAATTTGATATATTCTTACAATCATGGTTTTATGGGTGGTATTATCACAGCTTTAGCTAATATTACTTTCACTACGATAACATGTTAATCCCTGATTAGATTTTGGAGCACTGCATGCTTTGCTGTCTGTTGCCAAGATTCAGAAATCTTCATATCTACACTTCTTATTGTCAATCAGAGGATCACCATCTATTAATAGTTCATTTTTGTAATTAAAAAATGCAGTACGATATCTCCTTATTTCAATTTTCTCTGTGTGTCTGTGTGTCTGTGTGTCTGTGTGTCTGTGTGTCCAGGTATTCCTCGGGACTGTCTACCTGTTCTGGAGCGGTGTGTGAAGAACAAACATATCGACATCATGCCAGACCAGCTGACTGTCAACCAGTATGAGTCTGGACAGGGTGAGTGATTCCAGTCATGTCTCTAATGACTCACCTGTATCTTATCACCAACATGGACAAGTTTCACAGGTTATCATCAAGGCTATGTAAACATGACTGACCACATGTGGAGACAATTAAAGAGACAGAAAATAATCACATTTTATAAAACATTTAAAATAGTTTGTACCCACAAATAATTTACTGAAATATCCACGTTTACACTTGGGAGCCGTTCAAGAATCAATAAATGGTGGAATGACTGATTAATGATTAATAGGGGGCCTTGTAGAGAGCTGTGGGAACCACAGAAACATACGAATACAGATGTTTTTAATGACTGTGGAGTCGTTTACTTACTTCAGAGGCTGCAGCTACACTGTATGTGGAGAGGAAGTCAAGTATAAGATTGTGAAATTGAAAGTAGACTTATTAGGTTTTCAGATCCTGTAGTTACTAAAACTACTCAGTTGAATGTTCTAACAAAGTAAAGGCACACGTTTAGATGTTATAGACTCATACCACAAGGTGGCAGCAGAACCTTTCCAACATGCATCTATGAGGGATGATGAAAGTCTTTGGTTGCTTTCAGGCGTTTGTTCATAGATTTAAAGTACTAGTAAAACTTTTAGGGCTGAGATAAGGATTTTGATATTAGTATGGTAATTAATTATGCTTCACATCAAGTCAAATTTATTATTAATTCGCGGAATTATTTGAGTTTCACACATCAGTTATGGTTCAAGGGGGTCCATCAGAAACCCAACAAAAGAAATTGAAACTAAACACTTTTAGATTTGAAAGAATCTTGAGGAATCTATTTTAATTCTACATATATGTTTTATAATATTTTCAGGTATTCCTCCTCACGTGGACACTCACTCTGCCTTTGAGGACCCCATCATGTCACTGAGCCTGGGGGCAAAGGTAAAAAGTAAATCCATCATTTTGTAATTTTAAACATTTTCACAAACTCCAACTAACATAGTGTCCAGAGAAACGTCTCCCCACAGCCCCGTGGGATGGAAATGTATCCCAATCATACAATTCATCAATCAGCTTGTGTAGCCAATATCTACCTCCAATAATTCAAATGAAAGTTACACATTTAAAGATATAAAAGTGTTGGCACAGCGATGCAAAGTTAAAAGGCAGGTGTAAATGGAAATATACGTAATGCTATCAGACATTTGTTTTTATGTTTTGTCTCCTTGCTCACTACATCTCATTCTTTTCTCTCTCTGACACACTTTCATATTGTCATAATCTGCCGCTCACTGTGGCCTTCAGTTGATACAGTCTGTAGTTAGTGACTCTGTTAGAGGTGTCTCCCTGTTACACATGGTGTGAACAATTAAGGAACAGATGAGATACAGATTGTCCTTTTTAAACAGAGGGTTTTGCTTTGTCCTTGACGATTCACCTGGTACTGTGATGCTGGTTTAGTCTCTGCAGGGTGACCGCTGCAGATGAACAGCCATCTGTCCATGCTGGTCAGAACACGCAGAGGCTCTATTAGCAATCAGCTGTCAGCTGTCACAGCATCTGTCACACACACACACACACAGACCAACAGACAGCATGTGTGTGTAGTGTGTGTGTAGAGTGTTCTTTGTCCTAGCTCTTCAGTGCAGAAGAAAATAAAGATTTATTGAGCACAAGTATGACGTACACATCACATTAATTGCAGTATTTACAACACAAAACTCAGAGATATCAAGATTCTATAAATATGTTGATGTAATGATTATAGAGAATATAAATAACATATTCAAAACACTTTATGGAAATATGATAAGAAAGCGGTTAACCTTTTTTTTCACCATACATTATTCAACAAAAAGAAAAACATTAAAATGCTAAAAACATCCAATGGTACACATGAATAACACAATGTACTGGAGATCTTTGACCAGCGGCCTTATTCCCTGTGGTTTTGTTAGTATTGTGTTACTCTGTGGGTGTTACAAGTTAATCCAACTGTGATCCAATTCCTCAGTGCGTCACAAAATAAATCTCACTTTCAGCTACTAAATTGAATTAGTCATCACTGATCAAACGCATGTAGACTCGTCTGCAGTGACATGAAACAGTGTTGCTTACAGGTTTATTGAGCCTGTTTGTGTGGCTGCAGAGAGAGAGAGAAAAGAATTAACACAGCGTGTGTGTGTGTGTGTGTGTGTGTGTGTGTGTGTGTGTGTGTGTGTGTGTGTGTGTGAGAATTATAGTCTTGTAGTAAAGTGTAGCTGGCTGCATCTCCATCGATTTATTCACATTCCACAGTTTTTTATTGATTGGCCTCAAAATGTGTGTGTGTGAGATTTCAGTTATGGCCAGTTATACGCTCTCTCTGTCTCTCTCGCTCTCTCTCAGGTGTAGAGAGCGCTATGAGAAGGGGTAGAGCGAGAGGATATCAGATTCGCTCGGAGAGAGCGAGGGGGCTAGAATACGAGAGCTCGTCTCGATCGTCTCGCTCTCTGCTCTCTTAGTTCTCTCTCTCTCTCTCCCTGTCTCTCTCTCTCTCTCTCTCTCTCTCTCTCTCTCTCTCTCGCTCTCTTCTCTCTCTTCACATATATATATATATAGATACACACACATACGCTTCTACTTCACAAAATCCAATTTTCCTGCTGTCACAAGTTGGAGGGATGCAGTTTGAAATGGTGTAGATGTAATTTCCCAGCAGGGCTCATGCTGTAAGGAAACATCAGGATCAAACACCAGCACTGGGCTGGAGATGCTGCTGCTGGTTGTTAGTGAGGAAGCAAGCAGAGTTTATGTGCTTTTCTCCCTCTGGGTGACGTCACACAAAACTGTTTGAGTAAAAGGAAAGAAGTATATATTCATTGATGTTGCAGCTCTGAGGTAGTGTAAGAATAGTTGTTAAACAGGCAGATTGAGAATACGATGAAGCGTTTGTTTTCGATAACTGAAGATATGGACACAATTTGATTGGTACTAAAAGTACTGAGGTTTGATACTGAGTATCAGGAGAATGGCTGTCGCAGCTGCAGAATAATAAGAAGGGATGTATTGATCCAGACCATATAAAGCAGAATTGGGTATTAACCGTGATGTGACCAAATCCAATCTTTGTCAGTGTCATTAAAGTAAATTTCAATGTTTCCTATATCGGTCCATCATGTTAGTCATGATTCATGTTAGTCATGAAAGAACGAGATCACGGGTACAAGCGGCCAAAATGTGTTTTCTCAGAGGGGTGGCTGGCGTCTCCCTTAGAGATAGGGTGAGAAGCTCAGCCATCCGTGAGAGACTCGGAGTAGAGCCGCTGCTCCTTTGCGTTGAAAGGAGCCAGTTGAGGTGGTTCGGGCATCTAGTAAGGATGCCACCTGGGCGCCTGCTATCAGATTGAGTAACAGTATGGGTGTTGTGGTATGGGAGAGCAAAAGTCTTATCTGTGCATCCATAATCATAGGCACAATCCCTCTGCTGCCATAGACAACCACATGTCAGCTCTTTGCCTCTTTGAGGGGTCTAAATGTTCTTATTTTAAATGCAGACGGTGATGGAGTTCCGTCACCCCGATGGTCTTCTTGCTGCTGTGGTGTTGCCAGAAAGGAGCCTCCTGGTGATGAAGGGAGAGAGCAGATACCTCTGGACACACGGGTGAGTCAATTTATCTCGACACGAGCTTTAGGTGCATTGGCAGAGGAGTGACGGGGCCTTTCTTCCTCTTCTCCATCAAAGTGGGAGCATAAGTGGAGCGGCCAGCCATGACTAACATCATGAACCGATATAGGAAACATAAAGAAAATGTGTTTCAATACAGTCTGTCTGTGGACTTTTTGTCTCACATTTGAATCCCTTCACACATCAAGATACAACCAGTGACAGGCTCAGGGTTTGGTCACATCCACATCTTCTGTCAGTCACAGTGAGGAAGTCAACTCCTACTACAACTGTGTCTTATCTTCTCTCAGGATAACTCCTCGTAAGTTTGACACGGTGCCGGCCCGCGACCCACAATCCCCTGCTCATACAGCGCCTGACCTCGGGACTCACAGCAATCTCACTTTGAGCAAGAGGGGCACCCGCACTTCTTTCACTTTCCGCAAGATCAGACATGAACCGTGCCGCTGTGGTGAGAACCTTGCAAGTGTACGATAAAACACAAAATATGTTACCACCAGCATTTGACAATAATATATATAGTGTGATGGACACATTTATCTCACCATTCAACCCCTTCCTCCCCCCCCCCTCTCTCTCTTCAGCCTTCCCCTCTGCCTGTGACAGTCAGGGAGCTCCCCCGGCACCTTCTCCGCCGTCCCCTCCCTCACTGCCCTGTTGCCATGCTGACGCAGCCCTCCTGGAAAAGGAGTATGTGCACCGGGTGTACAACGCCATCGCATCCCACTTCAGCAGCACTCGCCACTCCCCCTGGCCTCGCGTTTGCCACTTCCTGTCGTCGCTCCCACCGGGCAGCGTGCTGGCTGATGTGGGCTGTGGAAATGGGAAATACCTGGGTGTCAACCCAGCGGTGATTGCAGTGAGTGTCATCATGTGTTACCATAATGTCTGTAATTCCGTGATACTTCTGTGATCCCTGTGGGGAAATGTCTTGTTTCATTCTGTTTTTATTGCTACTGCTTTTTCGATTATCCCCGCTGTGAAATACCACACAAGTTGTTTATGTGCAGAACCATGTCATAACTTCAGGCAAAAAGAACAAGGTTTCTTTTTTTGGATGTCTATTAATTCCATCTTTAAACCTGGTGTTTGTATTTCTGTACAGTTTCAGATAAAGGTTAGGCTGCGCTGATATTATTAGAATCATACTACGTGTGGAATTAGATTACAGTGGTGGCTGCATGATGTTGTCTCCGACTTGTGTGTTCCAAACATTTCCAATAACTTCAGATCGTTGTAAAGTCCAAAAGGTAGACGTAATCATTCACATGTTTTTTTTCCTCACACAATATTCTGCTTCAATCGATATTTGTTGGCGTCTGGCCTTTTGAAAAACAAAGGGGTCACACACCTGTATCACCGGGCGAGCGAGCAGCTTATTGGATTAGCCTCCTGCCTGATAAAACGGACGAGTTATATTAATTCATGATTTCATTAGACGAGGCTAACTCATTTAATCCGATGAATCATTTTTATTTAAATTGAGTATTTTGTTTTATTTTAAGGGAGCTGACGTCACTGCAGATATTTTAAGCTTCATTCAAAACCCTTAATAGAAGCTTTGACTGTAAATAGAACAACATGGGTACAGCGCTACTTTACATTAACCGAGGCTCAACTTAACATCTCAAGTGCTGCACTTCACTTATAGACATTCATATTGAATCTTCTCACTCTCAGAAAGAAGGCACATACTGAAAGGTTACATCCCAAAATGTTGTACTATTACTTCAGATAAAGTCTCTATTGCAAGATTTAAAAACTATATTTTTCAAAGGTTTGCATCATTATGCTTTCTTTGGGTAAGAAGCTGCTGTTTACTTATTTACCTCCTTGTGTGAGTCTGACCGGTCATGTGGTTAATGCTTTGGTTCTACAGCAAGTCCTCTTGTTAGCATAGGAAATAGCTGTAATAATCAGGTCGTAGCTTGTTCGTTTTTA
This sequence comes from Cottoperca gobio, assembly GCF_900634415.1. NCBI lineage: Eukaryota > Metazoa > Chordata > Actinopteri > Perciformes > Bovichtidae > Cottoperca > Cottoperca gobio. Next base: position 8,325,078 of record NC_041367.1, on the reverse strand, counting down.
AGTTGTCGCAAGTGTAAGCATCATGTTTTGTTTAAAAAGAGCTAAATAAACCAAAAATATCACACCTAGGGCTGATATCCTCGGTGCTGAGGCCTGTGTTGCTCTCACTCCGATTTCTGCTGGTTGTCTTTGTTTTTAGCTCAGTTTCCATGGCAATATCCTACATTTTCTGTTTACGTATGCACACTGGGATATTCATGTTTGGGATTTGGAGGTGCGTGTAAGCAGCTTATCCTGACTCAGACCGTGATAAATCATTACTGAGAACACTCTGATCATGCCAGTCGCACGGCAACTTTCTGAGTTTTTCTCTCTGAAATGTGTTTCATTCCCTCTGCACTTTCTTTTTAGTCTCCTCTATATTTCCCCTCTTCCCCACTCACTCTCCCGTTGCAGATTAACACTGTCGACCTCCATTTCAATTCAAACCTTCCATTTTCAATTGAAATGAGAAAGCTCGACCTCTTGTGTGTTTGCATATCAGTAACAGATTGAAGTAATCCTCACCATCTCTTATCACCTCGGTCATAAGAAGCTTGACTGTTTTGCTCCCTGAGACAAAATGTGCAAAATAATTATCATTACTTTCATCCAATCCTCTTCTCTTCATTTTACATTTCTTTCCAGCTTCCCTACTCTTCAGTTCTTCTCTGAAGAGTTTTATTCTCTGTAGATAATTGATCTCTTACGTCTTATGCTCATATTCCTTGTTTACTATTTTCTCTGTCTCTGGACTTTCTCTCGTCTTATTGTCTTACGGAAGAATTAGGCCTTGTTTCCGCTGCTTTCTGTGTTATTTTTGTATTATAGTATAAATAGGGTCAAATTAAAAATGAAGAATGCATCCCTACGTTCAACCGAAAATAAGACTTTCTCCTGTGGTCTACTGAACATGTGATCCAGCTTGTGAATGATGTTGTATGCCCATGTGTCTGTGTGTGTGTGTGTGTTTTATCTCTTTTCAGATTGGTTGTGACCGAAGCAGTGCTCTTGTCCAGATCTGTGCAGAGAGAGGTTTCCAGGCGTTTGTATCTGATGCTCTCAGTGTCCCTCTGCAAACAGCCTCCTGTGATGCCTGCATCTCTATAGCTGTCATACACCACTTCTCCACACAGGTACACACACTGGTCATTCCTATTAAAAAAACAAAACAATATAGAAACTTTTCTGACAGATGATCACAAAAAACAAGTACATCACTAAATTGTTCATCAGTTATTAACCTCAAAATGCCTTTTTTTGTTAAAGAAAATGGGACAAATCCCAAATCTCTCCATTTAAAAATGGGTCAGGAGCTGTAGTTTGTGGCACTGATTGGTATTTGCTGACACTGAAATTGTCATTGTTGTTTTATTCTTAAAATAGAAAATTATTATAATATTATAAAAACAAATAAACAATTATTTTGTTATTATTATTTTTGCCTCAATTGTTTATAATCCTTTTATTAGATGATTCTCCTGACCGTCACACGCCTTGGTTTCTGGTCCCTGTCTTAGTTAATTACTTTGGAGTATGTGATAGAAATGGTAAAATGAAACGTTTGTGCGTGTTGTAGGAGCGTAGGCTGGCAGCAGTGCAGGAGCTGGTGAGACTTTTGAAGCCTGGAGGTCGAGCGCTCATCTACGTTTGGGCTTTTGAACAAGAGTACAACAAGCAGAGGTCCAAGTACCTCAAAGACCAGAACAACGAGCATCCTGAGAACCACAGCACCCCTGGAAACACACCAGAAGACAGCCAGGAACCTCACAGGAAATCGAGTATCCCTACCAGCAGACATTTAGAAGACAACTACACGCCTGTAGACAACATACAAGATGGGACTGAAGGCAAACTCAGTGTGCACACCAACCGCACAGCCTTCAACACCCAGGACCTTTTGGTTCCCTGGCATCTGAAAGAGGGGAAAAAACAAGTGGAGGAAGAATCAGGAGAGGGTGGGAAGAAGGAGAGAAGGAAGGAGAAGTCCAGAAAGACTTCAGGTAGCGCCAGCTCAGCCTATAGTTCGAGTTCCATTGACAAATTAGACTGTAAAACTGACCCCAGTCCGGGCTTGGACTCCAACATGTCCTCTGGAGCAGGTCTGGACACCAGTGATGCCACTCGCAGCCCAGACTCTAAACCCAGTCCAAGTGGCGACACCAGTCAGGCCTCCAGTTCTACTCTAGTGTCAGAGTTGGAGAGCATCCCAGCTCCCGTTTTTCACCGCTATTACCATGTGTTCCAGCAGGGGGAGCTGGAGCAGCTGTGTACTCAGGAGGCTGGCGTCACAGTGCAGAGCAGCTACCATGACCAGGGAAACTGGTGTGTTATATTAGAGAAGGTCACACAATCCTGATTTAGAGTAAATGAAATGTAAACAAAGACTAATTAATTAAATAAATGTAATGACTTAAAAAAAACCTGCCTTTTGTTGTGCTCTCTCTTCTTGCATTATTCTGAGAAAGGTTTGACAGTTGCATGGTCTGAACCGCCCTGCAGTCCACTTCTGCTGAATATAAATGCAGCTAACTGACCTGCCGCTAGTTTGAAGAGGACGTTGAAAAGCACAGGTTGTAAATACAGAGTTCATACACTGTAGAGCGGATTATCAACAATACTCTGTATCTCCCTACTTTGTTTCTTCCGCTGACTTTGACCTCAGTGTCTGCTCTGAATTCACTTAGCTTTAAACGCTGTGTGTGCCCGACCTTTTCAAGTTAAAGAGCCTATGTGTAACATGGCATTTCAGCCTGTGGGGGGATTTGTTCACATACAATAAACAGGATTAGTTTTCTGTCTGACAGAGGAAACAACTCATGGTGATATATTATTGTACAAGCATTACAAGTATTGTTATGAATAAAGTTAATGTGCAGTACTACATCATAGGTTTTAAATCAAAGTCCTTGTAAATGCATTTTGCATATAAATAGACAGACGTAGTATAAAAAGAAACGGATACAAATTTAAAGTACACATTTTAATGGACTTTTTACAGTGCCTTTGCTTCTGGCTGACATTTTGGTTTTGCCAGTAACCACAAAGTACAACTTTATTAAAACTTCACTTTATTAAACCTACCTACAACCTAACATGTTACATTAGGATTACATTCAATTGAAATAACAGTTTTTGTGTTGTTGCCAGTCGATTAGTGTTCAACTGATGATCAACGCTGTATTTTAATTTACATTCGGTATAATGTACTTCATTCTTCTTTTTTTTTTTGCATTCAAGCACGTTCACACTACATCCTATTAACAAGTTAAGTTTTACCAGATGACTGTAAAGACACAATGAATAGTAGCATAATGTGGTATTGATGGCAGTTGCAGTGTAGTACGGTTATTTGTTGTGGCCCCTCTGTGGCAGGTCGGTAATTGGTCAACAGCGCCCACTAAATTATCCCTGTGGCTCCTCAATCCTCTGGGACCCACACAAATAAAAGCCCTGTGGTGCTGAGGGGAGAGATGGTTGGGTGGCATTTATTGACAGCGGTGTATTGATTAAGGTGAAGCAGCCTGCTCTCTGTGTGTGTGTGTGTGTGTGTGTGTGTGTGTGTGTGTGTGTGTGTGTGTGTGTGTGTGTAGTTGTGTTATTGAGCATGTATTGTGGAATCCATCGCTTGACATTTGCAGTGATAATTAACATGTAAAGGTGTTCCTCCCCCAGATATAGCAACATTGATTTTATCAGGCTACAAATTTAAATCTAAAGCTCACAGGAGTCACAAGACGTTTAAACTGCAATACTATGAAATATTTCCTTCCTTGACGCATTAGGGATATGAGCAAGGTAAGACAAAGTATTCAAAGAGCAAGGACTGAGATAAAGATATGTAGGCCTACAGTTGTATAGCCTTTCCATTCATTTGTACTAATATTTTTTTAGCAATTTAAAATAGATGGCAAAATTCTAGTATGTATGAAGATGATATTTACCCCAAGTAATCAAAAAATATTAACAGTATCTGAAATGTTTGAATCCAAGTTGTCCAAAATATTTATTTATAAGATTTACTTCTAAAGATAGGTTAGAAGTAAATGACAGTAAATGAAAACCTATTGTCAATGGTTTCAGCTTCTCAGCTTTATCATAGATACAAATACAATGTATCTCTCCTTAAAGGGACTTCTATGTTATTCAGAGCATGAGTTGGAGTCCCCCAATTTTCTTTTGTTTGAAAAACGAACTAACTGTTCTTTAATCAGATTTTGTAATCCCACAAATTGACATTGGCAAGGAAGGTGCACTAAATAGCTATAAACAGCTTTGTATCATTTGAAATAAAGGCATGGGAATAGCTTTCCAAAAATGGGCATACACTTTTCTTAAAACAGTAACTTTATAACAAGTCTTATGTAGGCTTTTACTAAAATAACCACAATTCAACAATTAACGTAAACGGCAAGCGCTTTACGACATTCAACAAAAACATTAACGACAGTGTCATGGCGGCGCTTTACGACACTCAACAAAAACATTAACGACAGTGTCATGGCGGCACCCGGAGTCAGTTTTGAGAGTACGGGCAGCATCGAGGATAGAAAGGAGAGTAAACGACAGGCACGACAAGAGGCGATAGAAAAGGTATACACTTTAAACTTTTTAACGAAAAACTCTATAAGTACATCTAAGGTTAGCTTCATTGGTGTACTCGTTTAGTCCTAATGAAAGCTAACAAGCTAAGTAGGCTAACAGCTAGTTAACGTTAGGTACGAATGAGTTAAAGCAAACATGCTTTATAAGTAGGTTAAGAGGCGCAACAGTATTTTTTTTTTTTTGCGGAATTGACCTTGACTGTGATACAAATTGGTATCGTTTCGTCGCTCTCCATCTCTCGGGGAGCTATCAGGACCCGTTTGTGTCTTCACATTAACCTGATATTTGCCTGCGTCTGGACCATGGTCTGGACAGGCGGATACTGCAGGCAGGAAATTACAGGACAAACACTGCTGGGGCAGATAGGAGACCTGCGGCTGTGTTTTGTAGAGGTTTTTATGTCATGGTCGCAGCTATACACGCCCCCTCCCCATCTTAAAGATTAGGATAGCCCCGTTGTAATCACGTATGTACACAGGTATTCAATTGCGCGTTATCTTTTTGCAGCTGTGTTTGCATCATCTGCTCTGTAGATGATGCAAACACATGATGTTTCCTGTAGATGTGGACTAAAGGCAATCTGTTTTACAGCACTGTAGTTATTTAAAGGTACATATGTGGGATTTTCACTTACAAATATATTTCATGAAACAGTAAATGTTTGCTTTTTAGTATGTGTGTAGTCATAGTTATCCTGAACTCAAATATAACAGTCACTGTCAGAAATGATGGCGCTGGATCTGTTTTTAAAGCATCTCCAGTTTCAGGCTTGAAGTCAATTCAAGGTACAAGTGTGGTACTTTTACTTTGGAAAATCTTTAAATAAATACACCTGAAATGCTTTATGTTATGTCTGTATGTAGTAATATATGTCCTGAAGTCATTGTCAGGAATTATTTTCTTTCCCCCCAGCAACCCAAAATCAAAGAATAAAGATGTACAACAATTTAGTGGTATTTTTTATTTTTATTAAAGGGCACAGGTAACATGGTGTATACTTACTCTGAATAAAATACAATTAATATTATATGTATTTGTATATACAGTCTATGGCAGAGGTGTCAAACATACGGCCCATAGAACAGGCTAACCAAAGGTTCCAATCCGGCTCACTGGATGACTTTGTAGTTTGTGAATAGAGAAGTCATCAATACCAATTTTTCAATATAATGCACTGCTGGTCCTATTTGTCCACTGGGGGTCGCATTGTCCTAATAAGAGCAGCAGTCCCTATGCTGGATACGCTATTATAGATGCTCACATGCTTACACACTATCAAGCGTAGGAAAATATCTTCATCAAAAAGGAGAAAAGTTGACACAGAGTGCCGCGTTTACCAAGAAACATTTGAATGCATTTACCATAAGTGTCAGAATATGGGTGCACTTTCAGCACTGGCTAATTTGAGCATGGAGATGCGAGTGACAGCCGGCTTGAACACAGTCTGTGTTTGCATGATACACAGAGCAGATGATGCAGACAAATGATGCTTCCTGTAGATGAACACCAAAGGTTGTAAATCACATTATCTGCAACGCTCACCTGTGCTTGATCGGGCCAAAGCAAAGAGTGTAGCTGGGTCTGATTTGTTCTGCTGAATTTGAAGGGGAAGTGGCACATAATGACTTAAGAACTCATCAGTGTCACTGCCATTGCAGCCAAAATATATATTTGTGCAGCTTAAAAGTTGTTGGATGCTCAAATATTTGCAAATCATAAAACTTATCGGCAGTGTCATGGCAATGTCAAGACTGGTTCCGTTCATAATGACAAAAGTGTTTTGTGTTCTTTATTCATCAATAATTTCTGCCTGAAGAATTTGCTTGGTTAGTCTGAAAATGCAAATGTTGGTGTACATTTACTTTGAAATGTTATTTTCCTTTTGAATAATCCCACTTATTTCCATTGTGTTATTCAGGCCAAGCAGCAGTATGAGAAAAATGAGAGAAAGAAGGAGCTCAAGAGGCAGAGAGGGGAGGACACTTGGATGCTTCCTGAGCTCAACCAGAGGCTGCAGGAGATGGAGGAAGTAAGATACAAAGTTTTTTCACTGCTTAATCACTGTATTGCAATAGATTATTAGACTAACTTCAGGCTAAGTCACGACTGTACTGTACCTCAACACAGTAGTGACTATGTTGCCGGTCTGCAACACGATACAGTAATTCCACACCTTTATTGTTTCAATCTGGTTGTTCATGACAGTATTGTGTAATTGTATCAAACATTAAGTTACACTTTATGATGTATATTGAAGCCGTTATCCAGATGAGAAATGGGAAGTTCTTGAAGATGGTGTAGTCAATCATACTTAACAAACCTTAAGATGGATAAACATGGAAGCAAACAAATGGAGACAAAAGGTTATCCTTGCATACCTAATGTGATTGAGGGCTGACTATGAATATTACAACTTAATGATAAATAAAAACCGCAACCATTGGAAATAACAACACAATTCATGTAATCTACAGGAGGGCTCTATAAAGAAGAAGAAAGAGAAGAAATCTAAAAAGAAAAAGGAGAAAAAGAAGAAGGCCAAGAAGGAGAAGAAGACAGCAGAAGATGGCTCTAATGACAGCTCAGATGTAAGTTATTACATGTTAGTAACCCATGACCTCATTAGAAAAGAACTCAGCACCATCTAATGGACCAAAAAAGCAATCGTTACCGAAAGGTTTAATTTGTATACAGCATAAATTGTATCGATTTCTCTCCCACCCCTAGTCTACCATTCCCGGTTGAGCTGTAATTTTATATTTAGAACTCTTTACAAAAACAAAATCTTTATTATACAGGGATGGAGGTCTTTAAAATTCAGCTTTGGCCTTCTTCCTTCATTTATTCATTTTCCATCCTTTTGTTTTGATATGATAATCTCTCGTGCTGTTTTCCTTCTTCAACATAATTGTTCCCTCTCTCTATGTGTCAGGACTCAGGGGATGATTGGGTTGAGGCTCAGGCTCAGACACAAGCTGCTAAAGCCTGGCAGCTTCCTGATGAGTCCAAGCCTTCAGAGAGCAACCTCAGCTCAGCACAAAATGTCCAGGTAACTGCCTTACCCGGTCCCACAGATACTGAAGGTTTTATTTTCATTCAAGATGTTTCTCTTAATACAACAAATGGTAAATCAAGACAATACTGAAGTCCCTTTTCCCCAATAGAGATGAATAAAGAAGCTAAACAGAGCATAAGTGTCTAGAAGTAATACTGTATCAGGAGGTATGAATAAGTTTTATACATGCAGACAAACATTGTTTGCTTCTTCTGCTTTAGCACCAAACTTACTCAAGGCACCATCCGCTCCATCTCTATATATTTCTTTTTCTTTGTTTAACCCCCCCACACTCTCTGTCCCGTAGAGAGACGAATGGATGACCTTTGACTTCCTGGCAATGAGAACGACATCCACAGCAGAGAAGAGGGCGGAGAAAGAGCGACTGAAAGAGGAGGAGACGGCAAAGGCTCAGGCCATTGAACAGGTGTGTGTGTGTGTGTGTGTGTGTGTGTGTGTGTGTGTGTGTGTGTGTGTGTGTGTGTGTGTGTGTGTGTGTGTGTGTGTGTGTGTGTGTGTGTGTGTGTGTCTGTGTGTCTGTGTGTGTGTGTGGGGTTCCTCTGATGCATATGGAGACCTCAGTCTGCAGATTTACATGTATCTGTTATATGAATCCTAACACAAAAAGACCTGAATGTCTGTGTGAGTGGGAGATAAAGAGCTATGTTTGTGTGTGCATGGATCTGAAAACACTGTGGCAGTCACTTTCCTCATTTTACCAACTGTGTGGTTGCCAAGGTAACAGAGGGTGTCCCCTCTCGGACAGCAGTGTCTGCGTGTGTGTGTACTTATTGTCAGCAGGGTGCTTTTGTCTGGATTTGTGCCCCTGTTGTGCTATTAACAGTATACAGAAATGATTAAAGTGTATGTGTGTTTGTGTTTCCCTCAGGCTGGTTTGCACAAATTGGAGCTAAACCCGTTCTGGAAAGATGGAGGAACTGGTGTGCCCCCAGCGGAGAAGGCCGCTACTGTAGCAAAGAAAGGTAAGAACAGAGATACGTAGACTCTATTGAGGCATTATATAGCGCAGCATTTTCCAGTTATGTACATTGTCCTTTACGTATACATTTATTGGTGTTATTTTTCAACCACTGTAATCCAATGAAGAAGAGGCAGAGCTATCAGTGTCTCTGATGAAAGTTGCCTTAGGAGATCAGAGTTGGCTCACTCTTCCCCTGTAGCGTAGTAAACAATTAATTGAAAAGTATTTTGTAGCAGTTACATGTGCTATTATTTGTTTCTGACAGTAATCTTTCTGTTGGTCTACTCAAAACTGTCCGGGACAGGCCGGGCGTTGCAGGCCGGGCGTTGCTGAGAGGCAGGAGAAAGGAGAATTACATTTTAAAATCAGAGACGACTTGAATACAATTATACGTGCAGAACAGTCAGCGTAGAGGTTGGACAGACAAATGAGAGGACATACGGAGCGAGGAAGAGGTTTTGAGTCAGCGATTTAGGGAAAGAGAGAAAGACAGGCAGGCAGACAGACAAGAGAGTAAGCTGTGTTAAGCTGACAAGCAAATGCAGGTATGTGTGTGTGCGTCTCTTATCTCTACACAGGAAGTACAGTTACCTCTAGAGTTGGCTTGGCCTCGCTGTTGTAAGCTTTATTTTAACAGCAAGGTAAAAATAGGCTGATGCAAACAACACACAGACACACACACACACACACACACACGGTGTCTGTGTTATGTTTGTGGGTATTTGTGCGTTTTTTACTTTGGATACAATTTGTTTTGATGACGAAAATTCAAGGAAACTTGCTTGTTAATGATCAGCTAACAAAAGTGATGATTTGCAGCTTGAACAGGTGCAACAACCGCAAAGCAATTGAAAAGACGTCTCTGTGTTAGATGATAGCAGAAGCCCTTTTATCCTGCTAACCTGTCCTCCTGGCAGGTTTAAAATGTTCTATTTGTGTAAAGTACCATGAACCTTATAAAGCTCGTCTTTCATTTTTTATTAATCTTTTAGTCCACCTACAATTTAAAGTAGGAAGTACAGATAATGAAGTATTGCCATGTCAGTGTTGACCTTGACCAGAGGCTTTAGGCCGTACATGGGTCCCGTTTTAGCTCTCTGGGAAGTTGTATGAACTGCTGTAGAACATTTATTTCCCATGGATTTAAAGTCTAAATTTATCAAACTGTTTTCCCCTACTTTATCCTGACATTCGTTTCTCACCACTTACTCGTCCTCTTTCTTTTTCATCAGTATATATCAGATTCAACTTTTTGGGGATTCTTTTTCTGGATTTTATTTCCTTTTTTTTTTTTTTTTTTTTTACCTCTTAGAGTGTGCGGGCCCGGCTTCTCCGCCGGCTTCTCACAACAAGCAACATTAACGCATGTTGTTTCCCAATTCTTCCCGCTTCTTAATTAACATGGTTGGCAACATACCAGTCTGGTTAGTTCATGTAAGTTTGTACTGAATTAAATTTTCTTCAACAAAGAAGATTTCAAGTGGCTTCATTGTTTTCCTGTCTCATTTATTTCTTCACATCCTTCTTTTGATTACCTTTTACTCATCGTCTCGGTTTTAAATGGATCTGGCTGGTGCGGACATTGAACTCACTCGTGAAGTGACCTCTAACTGTATGATGTCAATTATACAAATGACAATTGTGACGATGTTACTCATTCACTGGAGGCTCAGAATTAGTTAAGGGTTCAAGTTGTGTTTTTGTCTGTACGTCTTTGTGACAGTTTTTCTCCACTTGTTCCCAGGAGGCTCAGTCGTGAATGATGCCGGTCTGAGCTGGCTGAGGAAGAGCTACCAAAGGATGAATGAGCAGGCGGAGAGGCAGCAGTGCAGCCTCAACGATATCGTGGCCGAGAGATACGGAGTGAGAACTGATTTTCCTTAACAAAAACTATGACTAAATATGTTTGTCAGTAAACATCTTTCATCACCGAGACGAGACGTCACCGACATCATTAAACACTAACTTTGACGATATCAACATGCAACATCGATTACAAAAAAGCCTAAAATGTAAAACGTTACCAAAATCTTTCTTTATTTTCATTGGCAAAAAACAGGAGACAGAATTGTATAGGTATCGTTTTCTTTTTCTGTTTCCTGTTGTGCATGTGCCATACCAGGACTACAGCGGCAGCACACAATGAGCCCGGTCAGGAGGACTCGGAGTCATTTACTAACTGAAGACTGACATGTTCAATATAATATGATGACTAAAACATCCTGACATGTCAACAGTTTTCATTTACTAAAACTATACTAGAATAGTCTTTGACTAAGACTGCAATCCCCAGACTTTTAGTGAAACAAAAACTTTACTAAAAAAACAGGATGAGATAAATATAATTAAAAAATATAATTAAAACTAACAAAGAGATTTGACACAGGACTAAGACAGAATAAGAAGAAATAGCTTACAAAATTAACACTAGAACTGATGACACACACACACACACACACACACACACACACACACACACACACACACACACACACACAAACACAATACTGTGGGAGGAATGTTTGTCTAGATACCTTGTTTTATTATTAAACTATCTCTTGGCCGTCTGACATCACAAAGACGCACAGTGTCCTTTGTTAAGGGAATTTTAGCAGTGTCAGCATTTGTGCCTCCAGTTGACAGCTGTGTGTGTGTGTGTGTGTGTGTGTGTGTGTGTGTGTGTGTGTGTGTGTGTGTGTGTGTGTGTGTGTGTGTGTGTGTGTGTGTGTGTGTGTGTGTGTGTGTGTGTGTGTGTGTGCCTCTCTGCAGTGCACCTCATTTGTGTTTTTGCATGAATCCGTTGTGTTCAAGTGCAAGCTCTCAGTCGACAAAATGTTAATCCTGGCGGTTGTATTGGAGATTACCGAGTACATAGTGACATTTGAGAGTCCACCATAACAGATTTGAGTAAACAGTAACTGTGTTTTTTCTGACCTGAGATTGATTTGTGTTTATCTGATGTTAGTAACTTTACAATAGTATCTAGTAGGTCAATTGATGTTGATTTTTACAACAGCTATTGCTATGGCTCTAGTCATGATATTAATTTGTTTGATTTCAGGCTTGTAAAGACGCCAGCAAAGCCAGAAAGCAGCTGTTTGTTTGGCTTAACTGAGCAAACCTCTTTTAGACTACATGGACAGGCGACAAAACCCTTTCAATATGTCATAGTCTCTTTCTGGAAATCATGAAACAAATCTTCCTTATGTCTACAGACTGATTCTATCAATAAAGGGCCACAGCTGGACAGTTTGGACATTTATTAAAATCTGAACTGCCAAAGCTGGTATTTTAATATGTTTTGTCTTTCTCATTTTACAGTCAATGGAAGAATTTCAGCAAAAACTTGCAGATGCTGAGAACGCTGTGTATGGACACAGCAGCAGAGGAGAAGGTTACAGAACAGAGAGAGGCGGGTGGAGGAAAGGAGGGAATGAGGCCAGAGAGAGATGGAGTAGAAAAGATGGAGATGGGGAAGAGAGAGACCGCTGGAGAAGAAATGAAAGGGAAAGAGATTCGTCACCCACAGACAGAGAGAGATACCATGCTGGAAGACGAGAGGAGAGGGAGAGGGGAGGATATCGCGGCAGAGGGGAAGGGAGAGGTCGAGACGGAGACAGGTTTAGAGAGACGGATAGAGACAGAGAGAGGGATAGAGAAGGTGATAGAGACAGAGAGGGGGATAGAGAGGGGGATAGAGAAGGTGATAGAGAAGGTGATAGAGACAGAGAGGGGGATAGAGAAGGTGATAGAGACAGAGAGAGGGATAGAGACGGTGATAGAGACAGAGAGAGGGATAGAGGAAGAGACAGGAAGCGGGAGAGGGATAGAGGAAGAGAAATAGATACTGAAAGAGACACAGACAGAGAGAGGGATAGAGACGGTGATAGAGACAGAGAGAGGGTTGCAAGAAGAGAAAGAGATACTGAAAGAGAGAGAGATGGGGATAGTGAGAGAGTTAGAGAAAGAGATGGGCAGAGCGTTTCAACATCATCATCTGGGAACAACTGGAGTCAACGCTCTCCCTCTCTCGGGTCACTTAAAAGCCGCTTCCTCAAACCCTCAGAAGATGATGACAGTGGTGAAGGTGGGTTGATGTCGAGGCACGTTTTGCAGAATTAAACAGCACATGTTATATTTGCACAGCTATGGTTGCATTGTACAGTCACCGGTTCAGGTCATGCGGGTTAAACATGGTGCTCTTTTTGTTTCAATTTCTACAAATTTTGCAATTCCTCACTACCTCCTCATTTAAATCCCCTAAAAGTCCTTGTTTTCGCCACTGACAGGCTCAGAGTGTTATTACAAGTGTCTGAATGGTCCATACAGAGAAATAAAGTGTCTTATATTACAGCTAAATATTCCGCCATGACATTGAAACTCTTTCTAGATAACACTAAGCTAAACTTTCTGTATTCCAACACAACGGACTCTGAGGAAACCTGCACTCCTCTCTTTAACTCTAACTCTCACTCACATTATTGTTGTTCTCCTGCAAAAAGGTCACATGACAAACAGAAGCAAAAGCTAAATCTGAGCCTGTCAGTGGCAAAAACAAGCACTTTTAAGGGAAGTAAATTGACAGTGAGGAATTGCCCCGAGCGATTACATTGACGCCTGTTTAGCAACTGCCAGCTGCTGCTTTCTCGCTCAATACTGGACCGTTTAAGTCCAGTCAGTCACTTGGACACAAACACATGGGGAAATAGGGTCTAGGTTTAAACGTACTGAAGTTACCCTTTAAACTAACGTTCCAAGAGTCCTTTGCAGCTCCAGAGCGTCGTCGTCCTCCACCGCGGTCATCCACAGGATTCCTGAAACCCAGCTCTGACGATGAAGACTCTGGTCCACGTAAAACCAACATGCCAAGCTGGACGAAGAGCAGCAATCCTGCCCCGGAATCTGACAGATTTGAAAATCTACACCAGGAGAACGAGAAGGATCCTGGGAAAACTGTGACTGCTCCTCAAGATGGTCTGCGCGGCGATAAAGCCGCTGCGACGACATCAAGGTTTGAAGCTTTTTTCGCTGTGTTGCTTTGACTACATGGTTGATGTTGAACTCCCCCATACTGATTGAATATAGAATATAATATATCTTTATTGTCCACCAGGGTGAACATGTGTCCTTATAAAATCTATAGGTCATAATAGACATTAAAACACTTCTGTGGCTTTAATCTTCTCAGTCACTTTGTTGAGTTAAGAGTGTTGATGGCTTGGGATGAATATTCTTAAATAAATATTTAGTTGCCTCAGGGACTCCATAGCTCAAACTGGCTGAAGAGAGGACGGGAGCAATCTGCCAGGATACTTCGCTTTCTTCCTCGTCCTTTGTGAAAGGTTGAGTCATGGGCTTTTGGGGTTTGCCAACTATTTTCCTCGCCATTGACACAATCCTCGAAAGTTTATTCTTAGATCTACTGTTTAGGTGAAGGAAGTCAGGAAGGGGAAAAGCTCAAACACTCTCAACAATAGTTTGGTACGCTAGTTTTAAAGTCTTCCTGTTAACACCAAGGCCACTAAGTTTCCTGAGAAGATAAAGTCGCTGAGTCCAGAAATGTACCAAGATATTTACACAGTTTTAAAATGTTGGCCATCAATCTGTTTTCTGATCTTTTTCCATGCAGATAATTCATTTTGTGTTGGTCACATTGATTTCTAGCTGGCAAATGCGACACCGTGTTTGAAGGGCCCGAATGTTAATGGGAAGCTTCACCTGATGGGTCTACTTTTTTGTAGAAGGCCAGCAAACGATATGTCATCAGCAAACTTAAACAATCTAAAATGTTTCTCATTGTTTACACATTTGTTGGTAAAGAGAGAGAGAGAGTAGCACAGGGGAAAGATCACAGCCTTGTGGGCAGCCTGTGCTCGCAGTGAGCACGTCTGACATGCTCCCCCTGACACAGTCCCTCTGTGGGCGGCAGGGAAGAAAGTCTCTGATCCGCAGAACTACATACATGATACTACATATTGATGTGGAGATCAATGAGCCTTTTCAGGAGAATATGTGTCTTCATTGAGTTAAAAGCTGAGCTGAAATCCATAAATACAAATCTGGGCATGTCCTTTTTAGAATGCATAAATTGTTTCGTAACTGTATAAAGCAGAGTCAGCGCATCGTCGTCGCATATTTGCGCGTGTCTTTTTTGGCGCAGTTCTGATTGAACATTTCCATGATTTTGGCTCTGTGCGTGTGTCTAGAAGGGCCTGAAACAATCTTGCAAAAACTCCCTTTAAGTTGAGGAGCACAGTGTTTGAGAAGATGGGCTTTTAGACCATCTGGGGCAGTGGTCTTGTTCAGCTTCAGTTTAAAAAGACCTGGAACAACATCATCTTCATTGACAACTGTTGATGTCTCTACAGGAAGACTTTTGCATATCGTATCTTATTATTTATTACTTATTATCTTATCTCCAAATCTACAATAGAAATTGATCAGGTCATTACCAAAGGTTTAGTTGTTACTTACAGGACTATCACCCTTTTTACTGGATCTGACTATTAATGTGTTTACTCCCTCCCACGCCTGTCTTATTATTGTTATTATTATTATTATTATTATTATTATTATTATTATTATTATTAGTAGTAGTATTATTATTATTAATATTATTAGTATAAGTATTATTATTATTATTATTATTATTAGTATTATTATTATTATTATTATTAATAATAATAATAATAATAATATTATTATTAGTAGTAGTAGTATTATTATTAGTATTATTATTATTATTATTAGTAGTATTATTATTATTATTATTAGTATATGGATTATTGTTATTATTATTATTATTATTATTATTATTATTATTATTATTATTATTATTATTATTATTATTATTATTATTATTATTATTATTATTATTATTATTATTATTATTGCCAGTTGTGAATTTTCTATTTTTTCAATACATTTTTGCCTTAAAGATCTCCGCCCTTAACTGTCTCCATTTCTTACCCAGTAATTCCCATATGTCCAATGCAGAAGACAACCTTCCTTTCATTGAGACACATTTTCAGCTAGTTTGATCCCCATGACTTATTATTTGGGAAGATATTTCATTTGTATGTGTGTTTGGATGACATTATGAATGAATCAGTCCAATTATGTAGTTTCCTATTCCCGTTATTGTGTCCACTCACATGGAACAGAATGTAGCTTTGCTATTACATAAACATAAACATGCTCTTTAACCCTCCTGGCATCTGACTTTTAAACCAGTAGTTTGCTGTTTCATCCTGAAAAACATTTGTTTTCCATTTTCCGTTGTGGTTCAGTACCACATAGAAATAATGGACTGATTATTGAACATATTTACATCTATACAAAGCCTTATGTAGTTTCAGCTTCAGCATATACTGTAGTAGTAGGTCTTGCAGTATTTCTAATTCAAATGCTAACAAAAAACGCAGAGTTTATGACTTTCTAAGTAACAACAAATCATCTTTATGGAACGGGAATAAAGTGAGAATAGTACAAGTAAGACATATTTCATCCTTTTGGCAGCTTTTGTAGATGTTGGGTTACAAGTTTGAATCGTAATGTGGTAAAACACACAAACACAAACAACAAATACTACTAATGGAACTTCAAGACACAAAGCACAACATCTCTGTAAGGTCATGTTAATGTATCCAATTACCAACCTCCTGTGAGACGTTCTCACCGTAATCCCGTCCATAAAACATGGCCGTGTCTTCACATGTGTACTTGATTATTTTCAAGGGACCTGCATCAACTGTTCAAGTCTTTATCAGCTTTTAAACATTAGTCGTTATTGTTATCTGCACTATTTCTGCCCTAAGTAGTATGTTTAGTAACAGACATTTAGACACTCTTCAAATTGAGTTTACACAGTTTCTATTGCTTTAATCAAAATGATTATGGTATCAGTAATGTCTGTTTATTCTGTATGCATGCATGTTTCACAGCCTTTGTAAAGCATCAGTTATTAGATCCCTCACACAGTATTTACTATACTTAATACTCAAAGTACTGTAACATATTTAGCATTGTAACATTTCATGTTAATCTCATCCATTTCCTAATGCTATGTCTGTAACATGCATGTGACACAGAAACTTTTTGAAACTGCAAATGATTGCATCACATATGTTTTACTACTGTCGTGGCAGTCCGACATATAGCACCGTTGGAGGCCAGATGTCGGAGCATCGCTGCTTTCTTAGTTGTTCTGTGCTTTGCCTCATTAGACTAAGTTGTTTGGGTGAACCAGCACCCTGAACCCATGCAGCATGAAATGAGTCCGCAGTGTGGCAGCGGAATGAAATGAGGCTGTGAGAAGTGTAATAGCCTAGAACGATGCTTCCCAGGATGCAGTTCAGATCCTGCCAGGCAGCGCAGTAATGATCTCTGTGGGGTGGTGGGTGGTGGGTGGGGGGGGGGGGGGGGGGGGGGGGGACTCAAATGAATCATAACAGATAAACAGTGTGAGAGCCCACAAGAAAAACAATATGGTTTTTGTGTAAAAACCTCACAAATAAGTTTCCCATTAGAGTGTTTAGGACTACTGCTGGGGTGGAATAATGAAGTGATTAAATAATGTTGTTCAAAGGGGTTACGGGCGTAGAATACAAGTGAGATACTAATTACACATGTATCACAGATAAAATCCGCATCAGTCAATAAGTTTTAAAAGTAAAGAAATGACCAAATAAATTGGTTACGTATTGTGGTTGAGATTAATCTTTGGTTGAAGTTCCCTTTCCACCTCTTGCTTTTGGTCTTGCCCTTCAAACTCTCCTCTTCATGTTTTACCTAGGAGTGAGAGTGAAGAGGAGGAAGAGGAGCTTCCACTGCTGTCAGAGGAGGAGATGAACAAACTGGGAGCCAAACTGGTGAAGGCAGAGATTATGGGCAACACGGTGAGTAGGTTATCTTTAAGTTATGTATCGGGCTGAATATGAGACATCCCTGATTACAAGACAACCCGACCTTATCCAACAATGTATTAGTCTAGTCCTGTTGGAAAGTGTCCCTGAGATACTATCAGTCCAAAGATAAGATAGTCCTTATCTCAGAAGCCTTTTCTCTCATAACAGGGAAACATTTTTGAGCTTTGTGAGACTCATTTCCACTCATCATTTATTCCCACGCTCCACGTGCTATCAAAACCTCCTGTAGGTTAAACTGGGCTAAATAAACTCTTTTAGAACCGACTACATTTCAAAGACACACTGCTATAAACTAAGATGCAGAATTCTTGCTAACAAGGCTACAAACAACCCACAATCCAACACTCCTGAATAAATGTTTTACACCGTATGGATTGGTCATTTCTAGTCCTTTTAAATTTAACACGACCACAAGCTTAATAAGCCGAAAATAATAGGATCTTATATAAAAATTTTCATATTTTATTTACTGATCACTTTTTGTTTAAAGGCGTAGGATACAAGTGATACAAACTGTCGAAATAAAACAAGTATTGCAAGTATTCTTTGCGCTTTTATTCATTGTGATGTATATATGATTGACTTTTCCTCAACACATTTGCTTTGACATCAGGGGGTCCATTAATCTATAGCCTCCATTGATCTGTGCACTTAACTACCCCTGTCTGTCTTCACATGTCAATCCTAAGCGTGCTATTGGGATCTTTTATAGAGAGTGTTACAGTGCTGCCTGTTACAATATACACACTTACGCACACTTGGCGCACACACACACTTACACCTATAATATTAAGTGTTATCAACTTCCATCCAGCGTCTCCCTACACGACAAAGCAATCAAAACGATATTCCCAAACGCGTGTGCGTGCAAGTGTGTGTGTTTTAAGTGCTTTTATCAGTCGTGCACTTGCTTTTATGTCGTGTACGTAGAGGTATAGATATGTCACGGCAGTATGGCTTAAGAGGTTCTGGTTGCTTGAGCCAAATGTTGCTTCTCTCAGTCCTCTGTAGTTTCACAGTGTTGAGCCTCGAAGCCTTTTATCTGCCGATTGTCAAACAAAACGTGAATTCAGAAAATAGCCGAATATATATTAAAATGCAGCCTAAAAAACATTTACAGACCGCGATTTCTATTTCCATATCTGCCAGAATATACACGCATATAATTATTAACTAAGTAATTATAATCTAATACCAGCTGTTAATGTTAACCCTTTTATAGGCTTCATGTAGATGTATTCATTTATGTGTGTGTGTGTGTGTGTGTGTGTGTGTGTGTGTGTGTGTGTGTGTGTGTGTGTGTGTGTGTGTGTGTGTGTTTCAGGCCATGGTTGAGAAGCTGAAATCACAGTTGGACGCAGCACATAAAGCCAAAGAGAGCTACGGCGCCCGAAAGAAGCTACAAGAAATGGCTACATTAAAGCAGGTCTGTACAATATCTCTTTTAAACAGTTTCAACTAACACTGTCCCTCCCCCAAAAAAGGAAACAATCATTTGATTTTTAATAAACTATTTTTCCCATGTAAATAATTTTCCCCCACTCCATTTCTGTCTTTCTCATTCTCTCCTCTTTTTATCCGTCTTTTTTCTATTTAAATACTCTGTGTGTGTTTGTGTGTGTGTTCGTGTGTGTGTATGTATATATATATATATATATATATATATATATATATATATACACACACTCACTCTCAAAACATGCACAGATGAAAACAAATGCACACTCAGGAATAGATGCAGAGACTCACACGCAGCCCTTAACCTGACACACACACACAAACACACCAACTCCTTTTCTGTCAGATTTATCTACTTCTTTTTCCTCTCCCATAGTCTAAATGCTAATCCAAACACTCAGGGCTATATCTTTTCTAAACTTCACACAGACACACACTCACACTCACACACACACACACACACACACACACACACACACACACACACACACACACACACACACACACACACACACACACACACACACACACAGTAGCTTACAGCAGCTTGCAGCAGCTTGCAGCAGCATCTCTCACTGCGGGGAAGAAAAGTGCCTCACACACATCCGTCTTCAGATGAAACTAAACTCTTAGTTCTGTTACGTCTGACTGCTTTTAAAAGAAAATGTGTTAGTTTGAAGCCTCTTAGCTGCTCGGCTCTTACGTCTCGCTGCCTGTATGGAAAAGGCTCCTGTTTGGCATTTTAGCAGAGCCTAATGGGAAACAAGCGTGCTGACGAGACTCTCCTACCAGGGGTCATTTAGAGCGTGCCCCCCGTGTTTATGTGTGTGAGAGAAGGAGAAAGAGACGGATGGAGAGGCAGACAGTGGAGATTATATGTGCCATCCTGTCTCGCTCTGTAGTACAGGCAATTAGCAGAGAGCAATGGCAGTGCCCTGACACCTCAGCACTGCTTTATCTCCTCTCTTTGGCATTGCTAATGCCTTCTTTGAAATAAATGGAGGCCTATTTCCGACATGAACAGACTCCAGACAACTTTATAAACACATGGAAAGCAGGCTGTGATTATTTATAAAAACCTGTATATTAGTATTTGTGAGTAAGTCCAGATTCATCCCTCCTCAGGCTGTCCGGTCCACATTTTTAAAACGGGGTGAAATCCTCAGCAAAGTGTCATAATTCTTAAATGTTAGTGCACTCATCAGCTGAGAGGTACTTCAGCACTCATAGAGGTGGAGTGCTGCTGATTTGCACTCTTTGGAGATCCTTCCAATCTGTCTTGTTATTGAAGACGTTAGGCCTGTCTTCACTATTCAGTGTTTCGACTCTGCTTGCGTGGCTCACATTTTCCCTGCGGGTGGAGCTTTGAAAGGCATAACTGTGTCGAGCGGAGAGAGGAAATATTCTCTTCTATTGTTTTGTTTCTGACAGAACAGTTTCATTTCCTTGTGACTGCCTCCCTTCCTCTCTGCTACTCCCACATTGATCTTGTTTCTTGGCTGTCCGCCTCTACCTGTCAGGTCGAACTTCAGTCTTTGTGCAACTCAGACTTCAGCTCCTCATAAAAGGCAAACTTTTTGATCTTGGAGTTTTGAATGGTAAATTGGTGCTGAAGGAGCATTTTGATCAGATCCCACCACTGAAGGTTTTGAACAGAAGGCAGGTCTTTTAACACTTTGTCATTCACAAGTGCTCACGATAACTTTTCAAACATGTTTGTCTTCACGGAGGAACAACTAATCTAATTCACCACAGGAAGTATGACTATATTTAGAAAATTGATTACCGTAGTTGGAATGAATCCTGTGAACCGATTATGACGGATTAAACCTTCCGAAATTAAAGACATTTCTTTTGGAATGAGCCAGGTTCATTGAGGCATTTTTATTCTAATGGAGACCTGGTTATTACTGCAGATCCTTCCTCTGTCCTGACAGCCCCTCTTTCCTCCTCTTGCTCCCTGACACACATCTGCTGCTATGAATCCAACACGTCCACATTGCCAAAATGCGTATTGATAAATTTACCCTGCTTTCCTTTCGTGGTCAGCGATTCCTTTGCCTCCAGCATGACACTGAGAAGGTGCATTCTCTAAAATACACAAATGACACTAACAAGTTAGTTTAATTGTTAAATGTTACAAGACAAATTAAAACACACACTTTGAGTCGTAGGATTAATTTTGATTAAACGTGTAGCTTTAAGGCAGGATGGGAGTAAAGCCTGTGTTTAGTAATACAGTCAGCCATGTTAAATATAATCAGCCAAATGAGCATTTCTGACCTGGAATTGGTTGCAGACATCGTTACATCATGGAACATTAGTAAAACTCTCTGTTTAAACATGGTACTTTTATGGTGCTTTTAGTCTTTGCTATACAAAAACAAACAAGTAAAACTGACCTGGCTGTATTTGTTTGTTTTTTTTCAGGTCACAGGCCGCTCCAGTGAAGACCAGGAAGTCCTGCTGTTTAGAACAGACCAATCAGGTCGCGCATGGCCAGTCAATGGTCCCTCTGGACCCCAGGAGCCCCACGGAGGACGACAGAAGAAGAAAGCGGTAAAGAGAGAGAGGGATGACGGGTGGAAAGAAAGTAGAAAAGCAAATGACAGGACAGGCGAGAGAGAATAAAAAATAAACAGAAATTGTACTGCTGTAAGCTCTCAAGTCCACTCACTGTTTATGGTTAAAGTGGACTAGTCTCCTTTTACTGTCTCGCCCTTTGTTTCCCTCACGATCAGCGTCTCGCTCTGTCCATTTCTGTCATCTTTATCTGTCCAGGTTGTCGTCTTCTTCTCCCTCGCTCTTCTCTCCACTGTCCTTGGACTTTCACTTGCTCACTCTTCCTTTCAACGATGTGATTTTGGATGTTATTTCAATAGATTTTTTAAATGGTGTCTTTTTTTAATTTTTTTTTTTTACATGTGGCACCCGATTTCCAGTGAATTTTGCTCTTCACCACCTCGTCTCTCCTCGCCTGTTATTCACATTCCTCTCTTTTTCACTCTCTCTTCAGATCGAGACTCATGTTGACGGGGAGCGTGTGCGCTACTTCCAGGATGATGACAATGTGGCTCTGAAGGAGATGGTGAGGAGGGAGAAGATGAGCTCTGCACAGGATCAGAACGCCCTTTACTCTCGCATGGCGTCCAAGGTAAGAGAGCGTTATTCATTCACTTATATCAAAGCGGCTTCGTAGCGCCTGTGGCTGTCAGAAACTCCACATTGACCATAGACTTAGAGAAATGACAACCTGGCACCTTTGTGCTCACTTACTTGTGGCAGCTTCCAGAACGTATGAAGCGAAAAGAAACGTTTCTTTTGCTGTGGACAGAGCCGGTTAGCTGGGCCGAACATAATTAATCAACGTAGGACAGAACTCAGTTAGGTAGATCAAGATGGCTTGCACTCTTTGTCTTTTGTCAGTTGCTGCTCATTCCTAATATCGACACACCTGTACCGACATCACCATTTTGATCAGTCACCTGGTCTTGGGAGTTATTTTGTAGTCATTTTATGAAGCCTTATTTCTGAAATGTTAACTCATACATTTTTAATAAAGTATTACTTAAATGAAGTGGGAGATGCAATAGAGGGACGTAGATGTTGGATTCCTCTCCACTGCAGTGAGTGTCCATTTATTTAGAATAATTTGTGGAGTGATTGCAATCTGTCTGCAACATATTGTTCTGGATTCAACCTGCTGTTTCAGAGCCACTGCTGTATACAACACTTTCCTTAATTGATTCTAGGTTGTAGCCCACTGTAAGCGCTTCAGCTCACTTGAAGGTGTGCATGATATTATTTTTGACTCAGATGATAATTGCTACCTATAGGTAGGGTGGTTTCTGTTCCATTTTGGATCCGGTTGCCGGTCGGCAGAATACCCGTTAAGCTCTGGGGATAATTAATCTTATCAAACCCTTTATCTCTCCTCACTCCTGTTTTATTAGCAAAGAGCAGGGGGGGGGGAACACGCAGGTATCAAGCTTCTCATTATTCGCCGACAGGCATCAGTGACCGCAGATGCTGATTTAGATCAGAGCTGAAAACTAGATAAAAACAAGGTAACGTTGCTCCCCAGATACAAACTGAAGGTTGCCTTGTTTTTATCAATCAAATTTGATAAATGTTTCACACATCACCCGCTGCAGCGATACAAACAAATCTAGATGAAGGCAGACATATGGCACGGAAAAGGTACAAATCTCCTCGGGTGCCTTATGTGTTTATGTGAAGGATCACATGGATTCATTTTGTCATACTCTTAGGAAGCGTAAATGATAGACGTTTAGGATTTATTCTCTCAGATGGGTTTGCATTTGGTTCTGTGTCGTTATCCGTTCCTCTCCATCCACTTCTACTCATCTACTTGACTGTCTCTCTACGACTCGCTCTCCTCCACTGTGTGCTTGAAATAGACGTACAGCAGCAGATGGGTACTGGCAGGTTGTGGTGCATGTGTCAGTCTATCAGCAGTTTTACAGACCGCACTTTTCCAAGACACATTTTCCGTGTTCCGTCTTCCCTTTTCCTGTTGTTGTTTTCTTCTACCTGTGTGTGTGTGTGTGTGTGTGTGTGTGTGTGTGTGTGTATGTGTGTGTGTGCATGTGTGTGTGTGCGTGTGGACAGGAAGATTTAATTAAAAAAAAAAGACAAATGCTCTGTTCATGTTTTTTCTTTCTCTGACTTCTGCCCTCACTCACACACACCCTCTCAATCACTTGACCTCACTCATATTTTCATTCCACATGCATGTGTATAAAAATACACACACACGTTCTGCAGCTACAAAGAGTGACACTAAAAATACATCTACAGTTACCATGGCAGGGCTTCTATAAATACCAGTTTTATCCATTGGCCAGAGTCTGCTTGCAGACTAGCATTGTCTGGAGATTTAATGTAGCGTATTTCTTAATAAAACATGAGTAGTGTGCCAGACACATGTCAATACCTTCCACTCTCCTGCTACATGCTGAATTCACAATCTCTATCATTTAAATTGCATCAAGAATGTGTAAATGTATTATTGACATTCAAGGGAAAAAACATTGAACCTGAAGGCAGATTTATTGATACCATATTGTGTGTGTGTGTGTGTGTGTGAGAATAAAATTGTCTCTCTTGGACAGATGCGGCATGTGCTGTGGCACTCTTAGGAGGAGTCCTTTACACACACACACACACACACACACACACACGCACACACACACACACACACACACACACACACACACACACACACACACACACACACACACTCCCTCCCACACTGTCACTAAACTAATCAAATTTTCACTCTCAATCACACACTCACTCCTACGCAGCGAGTCATGCACACACACTTCAGCCATGCTTGCCTCTCTCGCTCTCCCATGCACACAGATTCCAACCTGTTGCCAGGTCGCCATGGTGACAAGACTCAGACGTAGAAACACCAGAGTCGATGCTTGGCATCCTGCCTCACACTGTTAACACACACCAGAGTCTAACTTACACACAGGGCAACTCAGACACACACACACACACACACACACACACACCGAATATGGCGTGCAATAGGCACAGACGGTAATATTGCGTCAGCACCCACATACACCAATTGGTAAAGCTACCAGCCAGTTTTTTAGGATTGCGATGACTTTCTTTCCTGTTTTTGAAAAGTGCAGAATTATTTTAGTTTTAAGCCTGAAATGAAAAGTGAAAGCTACATTTAGATCACACTCCTGGTAAACTCTTCTCACCATTTGTTTCTCTCTTCTTCCCTACGTCTCCTCTCCCACTTCTCTACTCCATCTCCTCCGTTGACCCCGTCGTCTCCACCGCCGCCGCTTCCACTCCACTCTCCAGATGATGGGGAAGACAGACGACGACAACTACACGCTGGATGACATGTTTGTGTCGAGTGCAGCGCAGCGGGAGGGCGAGGGGAAGGAGGAGGAGAGGATGAGGAGCAGAGCCATCGGGGAGACTAGACGGCTGAATGCCTCCATGGAGAAATGCCAGCATTGCTTCAGCAGCCAAGAGCTCCAGAAGCACCTCATCGTGGCAATAGGGAGCAAGGTAAGAGATGCAGGATGTTTGTGGACATGGGACACGTGCTCAAATCCTTAATTGCTTAATTGATTAGTCACTCAGCAATTTTGATAATCGAATTTATCAAGCAGAAATGCAAATTATTCACTGGATCGTGCAATTCTCTCCTGAAAAAGGGGCTGCAACAACGATCATTTTCATTATGGCCTAATCAGCTGATTATTTTCTCAAATAATCGATTGATTGTAAAAATGCTAATAATTTCCTTTTTAAAGTGTTGTTTTTACCCATACCCCATGTACTGTATATGTTTAGTTTAAATCAAAAAAGAAAATATTTTCATTTTTTAAAACTGGAACCAACTGGAAATGTTATTTTTATTAAAATTGTTGCCAATGATTTTCAGGTCAATAAACAAATGGATTAATCGACCAATCATTGCAGCTCTAAATTGGCATTAGTATTGGCACATAAATAAATCTATATATCAAATGATGCATTTCTAAGTTTTGTGTATGCCTTTGCCATCTTGTGTCCAGGTGTACCTCAGCCTGCCTGCGGGAGTGTCGATGACAGAGGGCCACTGTCACATCTGTCCTCTCCAGCATCACTGCTCGGCCACTGGATTGGATGAAGATGTCTGGTCAGAAATACAGGTTAGCCAATCAGTCTCATTTTACAGCAGTGGTAGACATAATCAGAACCATATACTGCTTTAATTGTTAAGGTTTACTTCAAACAAGAATGATTCAAATGTAATGGAGTTCACTTTGGTGCTGCTTTGCCGTCCTCAGCTGTTCCGGCGTACTTTGGTGCGAATGTTTGAGTCCCAGGAGCAGGACTGTGTGTTCATGGAAACACACATGAACCCACGCAAAAGACGACACATGGTCCTAGAGTGTATCCCATTACCCCGAGAACTGGGCGATATGGCACCCATATATTTTAAGGTGTGTATGTGTTGACTCATCATTATTCTGATTTTAAGTTCATTTCGTCACATTTCACCCTCTAAAAGGAGTATTGTGTGGATAGGTTTGAGTTGTGTGGTAATATGACAGTTTCTGTGTGCCTTCAGAAAGCTATCATGGAGTGTGATGAAGAATGGGCCATGAACAAGAAGGTCGTCGACCTCTCATCGAAAGACATCCGCCATGCTGTACGCCCTCTTCCTGTTTGCCTGTCTTTCTATTAGTCTGTCTTTAACTCCTGTCGTGTCATTTCTATAATATTTCAGTTTTGTTTCTGGTTCTTGCACCCCCCCCCCCATCCTTGTTAATTGTTGTTCATTGTTTAATGCCTCTTAGGTTCCTCGAGGTCTGCCCTACTTTGCTGTAGACTTTGGACTCCAGGGAGGGTTTGCTCACGTCATTGAAAATGAACAGAAGTTCACCCATTACTTTGGCAAGGTCAGTGTGTTTATTTAAGATATGATATGTAACATTATCCCAAATGTTCCCAACTATTTAGTCTATTATAGTCAGTTTCATTTGGTCACCTGTACAGACGGTGTATCCCCTTATCCTCCTGAACGTTATCCATCTTTCTATATGACCAAATCCCACTTTCCCCTCACAGGAAGTGGTAGGAGGCATGATGGACTTGGAGCCGCGACGTTGGAGAAAAATGATTAGAGAGAACTTTGATGACCAGAGGAAAAAAGTCCTACAGTTTGCACAGTGGTGGAAACCGTATGACTGCACCAAGACTGAGGGCTTGCTGGATACACTCACATAAAGGTGTACACTCTGCCGAGTAGTGAAGATTACACACACACACCCACACACACACACTCACACACTCACACTCACTCACTGTGGTGCAGACACTATTGCACCTACCAATTCAGAATTTGATGTAAAATTCCTATTAGAAGTTTTAATGTGAGAATTTTTTTACTAAAATAAAAAGTACATAAAACAACCTTGATCCATGTATTTGTTGTATTATTTTTTTGTCGTAAAAAACGTGACTTTATTGATAAATTCTCTGACTTTATGCCACACATACAGCTAGGTTGGTGGATCGTGAAACATCTACAAAGCGAGACCTGTATTGGAGCCCTTCCCTGCTCTCCGGCCTTGGCATTTAATATCTCACTCTGGCCTCATGATCCTTCGCCGCTGTCGCTTGTAAGAGGTTTCAGTGTCATCACAGCCACAAGTGCACTTTGCCCTGGCATGCAACTTCATGTTTTTTTAATTTTCCTAGCTATTGGTTCTTTGACTAGCTCATCACTTCAGAGACCTAACCTAATTCCAGTTGTCATCTCAGACACCATGTGGTGTAGCATGTAAGTGCTTTTTATTGCACTATTATATGTGGTGACCGGGGGAAAGGTTTCAGAATCAGGATTTTCTCACTCTTCCATGCTCTCCAGTCTGACAGTTAATGAAAAGACAGTTCTCCATAATGATAAGTGACTATCTAGTGGGGTTGGGATAAATCCAACGAGTAGATTCTGTAGTCAGTCATTTGTTAATATCAATAAAATCATCTGTATTCTAAATCGTGTGTGATGCATTTTAAACCCCCTATCAGGGTGATGGCACTGTTTTTCAAACCACAGGAGTGAAATGTTGGCTCTTGTAGTCTCTTGAACCAGGGCCCATTTATTTATAATATGAGTGTTAACATACTCCTCAGTTTGCACTTTTTTCCGTCCCATTGAACACAAGAGTGTTTGCTTTTTTGTGAGGCAACAGGTTCATGATGAGAGCAGGCAGATTGTCCTTCACTTGCAGGATCCAGGCTCCGGTCCCTTTCAGCAAGGACACAGGGACATGCAGGAGATGAATATCCCTGAGGAGGAAGAGTTGTGTATTGTTGTTATTTACTATTATTTTTAGAACATCACCTGTTTCATTGTAAAGATCAACAAGCCAAGGCGACCATAGTGTACCAAAATACGCAATGGATTGTGGATTATTTATTGTTTATATGTGCATCAGAGGGCCAGTTCCATCACACATCGGCAGTAGTTCTGTTTGTCCTCCGCTTGAGTGTGATGTAACTGCCAAAAATAAATCACACAATCAAAATATGTACTCAAAGGTCAAATCATTATGGGATCATTAAGGAAAATTAACTTCAATGGTTTTTACTGTAACACCACAACATACAATTAGCTATTTTTTTCAACCGGATTTGTACCTTTTGAAACGGTCCTTTGGGATAGTAAAGCAGGTTATTTATATTGCACAAGTGACAGAGAGGCCCTGGTTCATGGTTAATAGCAGCAGAGTGGCGTGGAGTGATGTATGGTTATGGCCAATTACATTGGCTGGGGGCAGATTTATGACCGAGACAGCCATTTCTCTCTCCGGGTCTCTGCCGCACACACACATGTATCCTTTCTAGAGTTATTTCGCAAGCCCACACCGTGCTGTTTCATCCTCTGTAGCCTTCTTTTAATTCACTCATTTGCTTGCTCCTCCTTAGGTTCTCTAATTTAGTTCAGTCTTTCACGTTCTTTTATACTTCACTCAGTCAAACAGCGTCATTTATTTGACAGAAAGATGAGACAATAATATAATGTCACGGTTTCACAAAATCGACCTGACGTGCTTGCTAACACACACACACACGCACACACACACACACACACACACACACACAGAATGACTAAAATATTTAAAAGCTATAGTGAGTGGTACACAGCATTACAATTCTAAAGGTGTGTGTGTCTCTGATTGTACAAGTGTGTGTCATGTTTGAGTGTCTGTATGACTGACTGCTTATCTCTGGAGAAAACCTGGTTTTGACTCACCAGGTGTGTGTCACCGGGCTGAACCTCTTATCTTCCTGCATTCCACAACTACACGTCGTTCCAGAATTATGTGTGTCGGCTCCTGGATGGTTTTGTCTATATATGGTTTCTTCCCTTTTTTTGCATGATTTTATTTCATGTTAATGCTATTTCTTCCTCTTCTAAACTAAATACATTTATTGCGAAACAGTCAAATGTATTGCTTCAAAATAAAGATTCCTGAAATGTTTTATTCAGTCATACCATAATACTCTAAAATAAAGGTTGCCAATGTGCACAAAACTGTGATGTTTGGTAACTTTATTTGTATAGCACTTTTCAAAACACAGTTACTGCTGTGCTTTACAGAACGAGATTAAATCGTATACAGTCAAGATACAAACAACACAAAACACAATACCACAACTAAATAAAACTGATTGCATAATAAAAACAGGGAAAGTACAAGTGATAAAAGAGAGATAGAAACTTAGAAACGGATGAAGGAAACCATAATGCACCCAAATATTTCATCAATCCAGTTAGGGAGCAATGCCACTGAGACTCGGGGTTGGATATCTCCATATTTCATTTCCATGGTACTGATATTATATTTTAGTATCATCCATGTTAAATGTACCTATTAAATGAGATTACCCTGATAGCCCATGTGGTGCTCTTTGTATTGATTCTAATCCTATGACTGCACAGTTACTGAGCTGTTGCCCTAGCTGCACCCTGATGCAGATGGCTGGCTGCTTGCTGTCTTATCTTCTCCGGAACAGTATTTTATTCCATTGTAGTGTTGACTTTATTAAATGCCCACATTATTACCGATGGATGACAGACTGTTTGGTAAGAGCAAGCTGCCAGATAAGGAAAGAGACTGAGACTGTGTGTTAGTGTGTGTAGTTAGTGCAGTGCTATGTGTGAGAGAAAGGGAGTGTGTGGGTGTGGGTTAGAGAGAGAGAGAGAGAGAGAGATAGAGAGAGAGAGAGAGAGAGAGAGAGAGAGAGAGAGAGAGAGAGAGAGAGAGAGCGAGAGAGAGAGAGAGAGAGAGAGAGAAGCTAAATTCTATGCAATGTATTGGGGTCATGCTGCTCCAGAAAGTCAAATGAATTAGTATGCACCTCCAGGAAATTGCAGTGTGTGTGTGTGTGTGTGTGTGTGTGTGTGTGTGTGTGTGTTGCACTTCCACGATGCATCATGTCTGTTTCAGTGTCTCTCTCTCTATGCTTGTCCCTTTGGGGCCCTCAATGAACAGACATGTTCTGCCAATCGAGGTCAAGGTCATGGCTGTGATTAGTGCCAGACATGAGCATCATCCTGTTCTCTGATGGGAGACAACAAGCGTGTGCCACTGCTGCCAGCTCCATTATCTGCCTGTGGAGCCATATTTGTCCTTGAATACCAATCTTGAATAAATTTGGCACATTGCCATGAACTTGTCTTATTGGCTATGATTGTTGTTTGATTATAATCAGATATTGCTTAATTGCCATTTCCAGTTGGTTAGTTTCAGTTAACAATCACCTGTTGTTGCGTTATGTGCAGAGACCAACACTCCTATGCTGGTATTACATTACAGTTCATTTAGCTGACGCTTTGGTCCAAAGCGACTTACAATAAGTACAAACAGTCATGAGGATACAACTCCGAACAGCATATGGTATAATCCATCAAGAAGGCCAATTTTTTAAGCTTTTAACCATAATTTACTGTCTTCATCAGCTGAGGGAGTTAACTCAGTTGCCAAGGAGATGGGTCTGTTCACATGTGAGCTGTTATGGTTTTCGCATGATCCATGAAAGTATATTATATAGTCTATAATAATAATAATAATAATAATAATAATAATAATAATAATAATATAGTTATAATAACTATAATAACTACTATTTCCAGGGTCTATATATAGTCTATATAGACCCTGTAAATAGTAATTCATCAAAAACATTCCTGACTCAAGGTCCACTTACTTGCTTTCTTCTGAGCTGTCTTAATATGGTGGAATATTATTGTCTGGCTCTAGCTTTAGTGTATGTCAGTTAGTTAGTGGTAATTTTGCTTTACTTAATTTGAGAATATGCACCATGTGTGCACAATATAAACGAAAATATAAGAGTCTTAAAGTGAGTTCTTGACACAGTCATGCAGTGAATGTGAAACTTTTTGGGGGTCCTGATGTGAGGACTCCCATGAGGACATTTCTTCAGTATTGTGTCTATAGGCAAAAATATTACAATACATCAAAATACAGGCTATAAAAGGATTTCTCTGTATTTTTCCACCTGGCAGTGTAGAGGAGCTTCTAAATTGCATTTCAGCATTTGGACCATTAAGAGAAGATAGACAGAAAATATAATTAGATTAAATAAATACATAAAATGATGAATAGAAAGAAATAGAATAAGAATAATTCTAAAATTTCAGTTAAAAATATTTAAGGCAGGGGTAATTTGGAGTCATGACACTGAGTATATACCCTATGTGTGCCCTTGTGGATACTGTAAATTCTACCAATTATGATTTAAAAATAAAAAATGCTATTTAGCCAATTTACCAACTTTGAATGGTATATGCTCATCCATCTGCCTTTATATCTGTCTGTCTATTTGTCTATCTGTCTGTCTGTCTGTCTGTATTTCTGTCTCTCTGTCCTTTGATTGGTTGTAGTTTATTGTCCAACTAAAACGCAGAACAGCGCGCGCTGATGCGTACTTCACAGCGCCAGCTCGGCAGAACGCTCTGATCTACTCAGAACTTCACCGGTGCGTGCTGTTGGCTGAACGCGCGCTCTCTCGCTCTGTCCGTGTTCCCCATCTCGCGCACCTCCACTCTAGACACCTCTTTGCCCGTACTCCGAGCCACGACCAAAAGACACAAGACGAACCTAAAACTAAGAGCAGCGGGGAAGGAATATTATAAGTGAAAGATGGAAGAATGATGAGAGGACAGTTAGCAGACGGACAGAAGAACCGCTGTCGCAGAGGACACGAAGGAGGAGGAGGAGGAGGAGGAGGAGGAGGAGGAGAGAGAGGAAAGCAGTCACATCTGCCGTGACTTTGGGGATTTCTCTGGCAAAGTAGGGAGAAAAAAAGGGGAGACGCCACATTCTTAGGATGCCAAAAATGCACCGTGCGTGAGAGGAATAATTAACATGTGTCGGAATTACCGTGCTGGACCAACGTGTCGATTTTGGCAACCTTTTGTCGCGAGTCAACGGTCCACTGTATGTAAGTTGACGGCTAAAAACGCCTTTTAAACAAATAAAATACTGTTGCTAGGGGTTATCTATTTTTTTATTTGAAGCATCCTTTGGAGAGTGTTTGGCCTCCCAGGGACATTTGTTTTGGGGGTAAAGGAGGACGGTTTTTAAGAAGCGAGACCCCCACCTTCTCCTCCCCCTTACATAAATGTTTGCGTGCCGTTAGTGCTCTCGTTCTCGGTCGACCCCCTCTCCCTCTCCCTCTGAATAGGTTGCTGAGTCCCACACGCAGATATACGCATCTCATATGCACACATAGGCACAGACACACCTGGACATTATCTCACGCGCACGCAAACACACATATGCATACGTAATTATATAGACAGACCTTACCTCCCCCCCCCCTCCCCTCACCCAACCAACCCTCTCACCCACCACTATCTGATGACTCCCCGGCGTAGAGGTGGACGTGGTACAGAACCGACTGTAGCATCATCATCCTCAACACTACCACTGTCCTCAACACCATCCTCCTCTTCGTCTTCCTCACTACCACCATGTCCTCGTCGTCGCGCAAGATCTCATCCGAGTCGTTCAGTAGCTCGGTGGGCTCAGACTGCGGGCTCGAAAGCCCCGGGGGAGACGGAGGGGACGGCGGTTTGGAGCCGGCGGAGGAGAGCCGAGGCTGCCCCTTCTCCTCCTTCCACTCGTCCCACAGAGCGGTGCTCTGGAACGGCCGCAGCCCCGCCGAGAGGTCGGCGTGCCCGGCGGGCGAGCAGCAGCAAGGACCAGGTGGACTTCACAAGAGGGTCACCAGGAGGAGACGGGTGAACTTGGACTCGCTGGGGGAGAGCCTGAGGCGACTGACCTCACCCACGGTAGGCCTCCAGCTCAGTCTGAATATCTCCACTGTGCCTTCACGAAATATCATTAAATATTTCTAAGTTGTAGTGCCATATTCATAAAAGCATAGTGTCTCTTGCATAACTACTGGGGTCATATGAATCCTATGCTATAACTAAATCACCAGTTTTCCCAGAAATTTGTAGAGCCTTCTTGTAAAATCTGGTAAATATATTAGACATTAGGACATTATTGGCCAAAATGAATGAATGTTGGTCTTCAGAAGGTATGATGTTTTTATGAGAAAGTCCAGCCAGAGAGGTATTTATTCCATCCCACACAGCTGTCTCCAAAGTTGAGTAGGAACACAACCTTTTGAACCAGGAACATTCATAATTCAAGCTATTCCACCGTAGTATGATTGTCCAAAATCCCAGACAATGTCTTTTTTTCATCCTGATGTGATGTGTGTTGTGCTGTCTATGAAAAAAAAGCCTATTTTCATCCTTCACTTCTGATAGCCTGAATCATCTGGCAGATTATATAATAAATATGTTGTTGTGAGGGAGAGAGAGATGCCCATGCTCTGTCTGTGTATATGTAACGAGGTGACGAGTGTGACGAGTGAGCCTGTTTCTGTGTGTCTCAGTTTTATTACTGCGCGGAATGTAATAACGCAGCTATTAGAACTCAGCGCAATTGAGATAAATGGCTTGTGATCAGGGTATTTTCTATAGCATAGTCTTGGTGATGGTACATCAGTTTGAGATTTGATTACATCTCTGGTATGTGGCCCATGTTATTTATACAAAGGCAAATCCCAGTATAAACTGAATAATGTGAATCTGTTAAGGGAATGTTGGACTTTGGCGGCTTCAAATAAGAAAATCCAAGGTGATATAGTGTATATTGACTGAGAACCCTGACATTATGTGACTGCTTTATAGAACCAAAGATGTGACAGATGATAAAGAGCTGACCTAGTTTACTTATTTCTTGCTAAACTCTCTGATAATACAAGGGGATTTAATTTATTTTTATGGTTAACATTTTAGCTAACTACTGCTTCCTTACGCATCAAATAAAAATCTAAAAGCAATCTTTTCGTAGAATGTAAGAGCAATATTTCCAGATGTTTTATTACATGTTTGGTGTGTTTACTCCTGAGAAAAATACCTCTCCTTGTCTTGCATAATGTTCAACTTTCTTCACCAGTCTTTTATGAACTTGCGCTGTCAGCTGCGACACGTTGGACATGGTTTAACATGGGGTGGCACTGTTTTAGTTACATAGAGCTGCAACGTCTGGTGTTGATTCTCAGTGGTAACAGCAGTACTAGCAAACAGTAGATCGAAAAGAGATAGAAAGATAGATATGATGAGATTTTTTGTGCTCCACTCATTGCTTCTAATCTAGGATTTTTGCACTCACATGAGCTCCAGGTTTATTTCTGTTGGCTACCCACATAATCAGATCACTGCTGTGTTTTCATCAGACTACAGAAGGTTTTGGGAATAGGTTTTTCCAAATTGCAATTTCTCCGACCCTGTGGTCCCATTCTGGAGAGAAATACTGTAGATGTTGCAGAGATGTGGATATAGGAGAGGAGGGATTGTCAGCGTGTTTTTTTTGCCACACAGGCACAATTCCGCAAAAATAATGAAATTCAACAACACAGCTAAAAATCTGAAGTTGGTGTATATTGGAGAGGACCACTAAGGCCGAACTTCAGCTCTCAGCTGTAGCTCTTACTGGCCCTGATCTTTAATGGATCTGTGAAAAAATATGGCAGAGGGAACACTTAAAGACAGGATTTTATAACACTCACTGATGATAATATTTAGCATTGTGTGTTTGTCTGTGTGCACGTATGTTTTGTTAGCCTATTAGGGCAATTACAGGCATCAGTGGGGCTTCAATGGAGCCTGTTTTTTAACTAAATATGTAAGGGTAATTATGGTGTAGTGCTTTGGTCACAGGGACAGGGAAAGGGTAAATGTCCAGGGTCTTTTTTCAGTGTTTGAACGGTGTTTATGTGTGTGTGTGTGTGTGTGTGTGTGTGCGTGTGTGTGTGTGTGTGTGTGTGTGTGTGTGTGTGTGTGTGTGTGTTAGACTGGACTGTGAAAGCACAGCTTAAACTCTCTCTCTGCCTAACAGCCATACAGTGCATTTCTCCCAAAGCATCTTTAGTGTTTGTCCATTTTTAAATGTTATAGTGATAGCGCCATAAAATAAAAATATTGCTAAGTAGGAACATACACTATCAAATAAGCAAAAAGACGCACACATACTGTATATTTGCTCACTCACAACACAACACACTGTATATGATCTTGTTCTCTCTCTCACACACATACACACTCCACTCACACACACAGTGGCTGCGTGCAGTGGCAGTGTCTGTTGTTGACTGCAATGGACCGTGACAGAGAGAAAAGAGCAAGCTCTCTGTGGTTGTCTTCACCCTGACCACACTGACCCAGAAGCAATAACACAGACACACACACTAACACACACATTTATATTTGGGCAAACATTCATTTCATCCCTCCCTCTCCCTCTCTCTGTTTCGTGTATACACATGGAAGGTGGCCATTAGCTTAGTGACCCATGATGCTGATCAAAAGGCCACGAGTGTTGGTCACAAATACGAAAAGTGTAAGTGTGTGAGTGTGCTGATGTGTGTATTCTGGTAAATTTGTATCCCAAATCTGTGGTCACATCCTCCCTATCTGGGACACATTTTTATTTTTCTCCTTTTGTATAAGTTTACCTGTTGAAGTTGGCTGTTTGCTGCTATCTGCCGTTCTCTACTGTTCCACGAATGGGGCTACTTTCAAAAAATGTTGATCTATACATCCTCCAGTGGTTCATTCCTACCAGAGGATTATATTCATTCATAACTCTTAATAACGTTGGCCATTTTATATTCACATTCAGATCTTGAAGACATATCAGTATAGATGAAACGTGACATGAACAACACTCTCACACAAACAATATAACAATATAATGTTTGTAAAACATTTTATTTGTATTTGTATTAAAAATGTCCCCTTCAACAGACATTCATCTCTATTATACCATCAGTGCAGATAACAGGGGTGGGAGAAAATCGATTCATATAAGAATCAAGATTCGTATCTTCTAAGAGTCAGAATCAACAACTTCCAAAACATTCAATTTAATTTTTAAAATTATTAAGTCACTAAGAATTAAGAAATACTAATATTGTTCTAGTAAAAAGTATTTATTTGTGTAAGTTTAGCATGAATAAATGTTACTTTTTATCTTAGGTTTTCCTTTGTAAGTTTACATCAGTGTTTCCCCTACCATTGTCTTGGGGGGCGCTGCAATACCCGATATCTACTGAATCAAAATGTAATTGTGAAATACCAAAAGATTCACATCCCTATCAGAAAATGTAGTCATTCACAAGTTTTGAATATCTAATTATAAATCAAATTTATATTTGATTTGTTATAAAACTGTTTAGATTTTGTTATTGCATTTCCGCCTTTATTGGACAGTTTATTCTAAAGCTGAGACACGTTACTATGTTTGTATGAATAAAGTAAGAACTACAGTAAAATGTATGGCTGTACATGACTAATGGGCTTGTGACCAACCACTGCTCACAGGCTTACAACTTGCATTTTTCCTTCTTATTGATTCTAAAAGAACATAATTGTCTCCCCAAGTGGCCAGAATTCACTGGAATGATGCTCCTCTGAAGGCACACTAAAATATAAACCAACGCAGAGATGGGTGTTATGTATAAGCGTATGTCGCACAAGGGTCGACGCACGCACCTCTCAAATCTACGTGTTGCCTGTGCATCAAGCAAGTTCGAAGCAGGTTCTAAATGGACGAAAACAAATGTAAACATACTGCATACAAGTGTAAAAGATAACCCACACAATGGTTTCCGAGCAACCATTGTGCAAAGCATAACTCCAGCTTTATAGTGACAAACACTGAAATGATTAGGTCATGCATCTCTTTTGCATTAAATTACATTCATTTGGAAGACACTTTTTCTCCAATGCGATTTACAGTAAGTGCATTCAAACATTATAATAATGGAATAACAGCTAAATATAAAATATTTTGCATATTCAGGGGAAAATATCCATCCCTGCCATGTCCCATGCCTTGGCTGCATCACTGCTAACACCAAAGTGCTTCATAGTCACATTAAGTGCTGAACTATGCTCAGAGACAGCCTCTCAATCCTGATACAAAGCAGATTGCTACACAATTGTTTTCTTTGTATCTGCTTTATTACTTGCAACAGAGAGACCTGATGCGTATCATGCTGGGATTTATCTTGTGGCTGCTCATCTAGTTTATGCGTTTCTATTTTCTTTAGTAGTGGTGGCAGCTTTCCAACTGTGCTGAAGCACCAGTACCCACTGCTCTGTGACCATAGATCACACCAGTTCACGCTAATGGAAAATTTGTAGGCGTAAGATGCAATAAAAGGAGGGAAGGAATCACGGACAGACAGGAAAGGCAGGTTCACATGCAGTAGAGAAGAAGTATGACTGGGAACACAAGAAATGCAGAGCAACAGAGTAAGAGGAATGGAGTGAGTATTGGTAAGATTCTGCTCCCCTCCCTAGGTAAAGAAACAGAGCAAACAAAAGAGACAGAGTGGTTTGGATAAAGACCACAGGGAACTAGAGAAAGAGAAGGAGGAGAGGAGAGTGTCTTAAAAGAGAGAGAAAGTTTCACTTTAAAACCCTCAACCTGAAATGTAGTCTAACATCTTTCATTTTAATGGCACATTTTATTTTTTTACTTCCCTTACATGCCAATTGTCCTTTTCTACACACGACCATCATTACCATGATTGTTTATCCAGTTCAGAACACATCTAATTTATCAACATAATTCTGTTCTACCATGTTATGTTTCTATTGTCCTGATCAAATCCTGCCAGTGTCGATGTTGTAGTGTGGTTTCAAACTATACATTCTAAGAACCAGGTGATCTACTAGCTGTTAGCTATCTAAGCCGGTGTGTGTGTGTGACTTAGTGAAATCAATGTGTGATGAGGTATCGAATTGTGTGTACAGTAAATATGCCAGCGATTGCAACAATGCAGACTAATGATGATGTATGTGTACAGTATGTTTGCACATGTGTGGCTGATAACAGTGTCTGTGTGTTTGGTCATGTTAACATCTTGTGTGCACACACTATAATGTGCATGTTCTGTGGTAAATGAGTAGCTGAATCAAGGACACTGTAATATAGGAGATCAGGAGAAAACACTATTTCTGTTTTACACATGCACACAAAGTGGGGAGTAGAGAGGTGATGGGGAGTGTATCCTCACAAATACACTGTGAAAATGTTTGTGTTTTTTTGCTATCAGAGCCCATCTTGCTCCTGTTGTTGCTAAATTGACAAATAGCTCACTGCAGGCGTTGCGCCGACTGCGACAATATTCTCAGTTGTTGGTGTTGTTGAGGATATGGACATAAATACAGTGTAAAGAAAAATGAGTCAGCACTGAGCAGAGAAGCTCCAAACATTTGTAATACCATTGGTTAGCTACAATATGACACCTAATTCTTATATAACCTGATAGTCAAGGAACTACTGTATATTCACCTTTTAAAACACCTGCTGACTGCACACACACTCTCTCAACTCACTAGTGTCTCTCTCTCTCACACACACACACACACACACTCACACAAAATCTGTATCTGTCTGGAGTGGGCGGAGGCCTCAGAATGACCTCTCCAGCTGGCACACTGTGTTCTAGTATTGTCACTACAGCCTTGCATGTAAAGCTGTATCACAGATAATCACATTAGACCCGCCCCCTCAAGCTTAGGCTGACAGTAACGCAAAATATGCCAGTTTCACACACACACACACACACACACACACACACACACACACACACACACACAGCTTGGGTCAACTTCCTGTCAGCTGTCATTCACTATGATGGTCTTTGACATTCACAAATATAAAATGAAATTGATGACAGTAATAGCATTTTTTTTCTCAGCAAATATGTTGTGGAAGCTACGCAGACTCAAGATACATTTAAAATATATTTATTGCCAAAAGTTATATTCCACTAGGCTTACAGATAGACCTTTTTCACAGCAGACTGACTTGTCATAGTAGGAAAAGCACAGGTGTTACTAATAACATTAACGATGGCTCTGTTCTGTACAGGTGTCCCATTCAGTCATTACAGTGTTACAGTGAGCCAGCATGCACAATAACAAGATCCTGAAACTGAAGCAGCTACATCGAATTTAGCCATCTTTAATTAGATTATTACACCTGTGCTTTTCATGCTTTGACAAGTCAAAATGTATTCTGTAAAAAAGGCATATTAAATATGAATGTGTCTTTTAACATGATACTCTGGCAGGGTTTTTGGTCGGCTCAGATGGTCCAGGCGTGCATGAAGTCTGGGCACGATAGGCCATTATAACTATAACAAAAGATCCATAACCAAATATATATTTGTTAATTAGAATGTGTCCTCATCTGCTTTGAACACTGGTATGATGTGAGCTATTTACCAATTTGTGTGGAATACATTTTAATGATTTTATTGGGAAGATTGAATATGTGCAGACACACACACACACACACACACACACACACACACACACACACACACACACACACACACACACACACACACACACACACACACACACACACACACCTGTATGCTTGTCTAATATTCTCTATTCTTCTTGCAGACACAGACTGTTCAGGAGGCTCTTCAGCGAACACTACATTTCTACAGACAACAAGAGATCAGGTGAGACTGTCTCGCTGGTTCTCTTTCTGACACCCTTCCTCAATCCATCGATCTCCACTACTCACTTGCTGTCTACATGCTGTCTTTTCTTGACCTTCCCTATCATTCATTTTCTCCCCTTTGCCTTTACTTTTCTCACTTCTCTCTCTGTCTGTCGGTCACACACCCGTTATGTGTCTGTGAGCCTCTCACTCTCTCTGCTACCCCTCATTCTTCATGCCTCCCTGGCGTTTTCGGTCAAACAGACACAGAGAGACAGACACACACACACACACACACACACACACACACACACACACACACACACACACACACACACACACACACACACACACACACACACACACACACACACACACACACACACACACACACTGTATAGACACACTCTTTTACCTCTTGTCTCTCTCACTGTCCTTCCCTGTCAAAACAGTCAAACTCAGTGGAGAAGATTTAGCCTGGCACAACCTTGTACTAACATTGTCCATGAAGCACATACTGAATACAAATAAAGACATCAGGATTTTTTCTCTCCTGTCCTCTCTTCATCACACCTTGGCCTTACCTTTTGTCACTCAATCTTTCTCTGCTGGATTCAACTGAACTGACCCCTGGTTTACTTTAAGCAAATCATATATTGACACGTATTAGTATGTTTAGCTATTTTTCAGTTGGACAGAGCAGGTATTACTGGCGAAAAGGTTAGAAATGAAGCATGTGACCAGACGTTCTCTAGTCTAATTCCCAGGAAAATCTGTGTGGGAAGTGAAAGAGCATCACTTCCTCCCGTATTACCACTGTAGAGGTGACCTTGAGCACATTTCCTGCCTTTCTGTTGTCCAGCTGCTTCAGTGAACCTGCTCAGTGACCAACAAATATGAACCTACACAGGCTAATTAAAGTGTCAGATCACCCAAATCACAAAAAATGTATAAAGTTTATTCTCACTTAACCTGAATGGTATATATCCATGCAGATAGTGTCTCTGAGATGTTTGCCACCACCCCAAAATAAATGGAATTGAATGGAAATTGTTTTGTAGAACTCACTGCACTGGAAAATGGCTTTCGAAAATCTCGGGAGCAATTTCAACAGAATAACCATTCATATTAA